>NC_065596.1:24718978-25026478 GCF_024542745.1 Macaca thibetana thibetana
CTGTAATCCTAGCACTTTGGGAGGCCGAGGCAGGTGGATCACGAGGTCAGGAGATGGAGACCATCCTGGCTAACACGGTGAAACCCCGTCCTGCTAAAAATACAAAAAATTAGCTGGGTGTGGTGGTGGGCTCCTATAGTCCCAGTTACTTGGGAGGCTGAGGCAGAACAGCGGGAACCCAGAGGCAGAGCTTGCAGTGAGCGGAGCTTGTGCCATTGCACTCCAGCTTGGGTGACAGACCGAGACTCCATCTTAAAAAAAAAAAAAAAAGATGCTCAACATCATTAATCACTAGAGAATGCAAATCAAAATAACACTGTGTTATCACTTCACAAGTACTATGATGTCTATCATTTGAAAATGGAAAATAAATATGGGCGAGGATGTGAAGAAATTCTCACATATTGATGGTTGGAACATATAGTGTGGCAATTGCAGTGGCAAACGGTTTTGTGGTTGCTCAAAAAGTTTAACATAGAATTATCATATCCCACTTTACTAATTCCACATCTAGGAATATATACAAAAGAAGTGAAGGCAGGTAGCGTAATAAATATTTGTACATCAATGTTCATAGTAACATTATACAGAACCCAAATGTACATCAATGAACAATAAACAAAACGTGGTATAAAACATAACAATATTATTTATCTTTAAAAATAAATTACCGATACATGCTATGATGTAGATGAACCTTTAAAATATGCTACTAAAGCAAAGTCAGACACAAAAGGTTACATATTGTGTGATTCCATTTATATGAAATATCCAAAATAGGTAATTCAGTAAGATGGAAAGATTGGTGGTAGCCAGTTGAGGCTTAGGGGCAATGGCAATGACCTGCTTACTGGGTATGGGGTTTTCTTTGGGGAGATGAAGATGTTTTAAACCTTAAGAGGTGTTGTTTTCACAGTGTTGTGAATGTACCATATGTTACAGCCATTGAACTGTCCATTTTTAAATGGTTTGTTTTATGAATTACATCTCAATAAAAATATTTTAAAAATTATAGATTACATTAAACTATTTTTTTGTGGCAAAAAAAGCCATAAAACCAAAAGAAAAAATAGAAGGGCCGGGCATGGTGGCTCACGCCTGTAATCCCAGCACTTTGGGAGGCTGAGGCGGGCGGATCACGAGATCAAGAGATCGAGACCATCCTGGCTAACACCGTGAAACACCGTCTCTACTAAAAATACAAAAAATTAGCCTAGTATGGTGGTGGGCGCCTGTAGTCCCAGCTACTCGGGAGGCAGAGGCAGGAGAATGGCGTGAACCCGGGAGGCGGAGCTTGCAGTGAGACAACATCTGCGCCACTGCATTCCAGCCTGGGCGACAGAGTCAGACTCCACCTCAAAAAATAAATAAATAAATAAATAAATAAATAAATAAATAAATAGAAAAGATTTGCAAGAAAAATAATTATTTTACAAATGTATAAACAATATTTAAATAGTGAGGGAAAAGGCCAAAAAGCCATTAGTACAGTAGGCAAAAGGTTTGAACAATTTACCAAATAATAATAATGGCCTTTGGAAATATGAAAAGATGTTCTATTTGATTTACGATACAGGAAATGTAAATTAAAATTACATTGGCATACTATCAGTTTTAATCTCACATCATCAGGTTATACTAAATATTTTCCTCCTTTCAGTTCTCTACGATCCTCAAGCAGTAATTTCTTGTTAGTTCCTTGAAGATTTATCTCCACATTTGTTCACTCTCCAGTAATACTTCTGCAATAATTGGGGATATTTCGATCAGGAAATCATTGTTTATGTAATATTTTTGCTCGAAGACTCAAGAGAAGCGTAAGGACGACACTCAGTGCAGGAGTCCATATTACCACACAGGCGTTCGGGATGAGGGATTCCCTTCTCTGGGGACTTGGAAGAAGTGTGGTCAAGAAGCTCTGTAGAGTTGCAACACTTACCCCTGGAAGGTAAAACTGTGAACGTTTACTCCTTGGGCATTCTGGGAAGTGTCCAAACGGTCGGTGGAGTTGCGGGCACTTCCGGTCAGGCAGGCGGATCCGGGGAATTCTGGGAAATGTAGTCCAGACGCTCTGTGGAGTCGCGGGAGCTAAGGCTGCGAGAGTTACCCTTTATTCTGTGATAGTTTGAGCTGTTCTGCGTCTCGCGGGCCCTACTGAATTTCCTGGACCTACTCGCGGAACCCTCAACGAGCTAGCGATAGATTTAGAGGAAAGGAAGCGCCGTCGGAAAGCAAAGGTTTGGAAGGGTGAGGGCGGCGGTTTGCGATCCCCGCGGCAGAGGCTTCTTGCGTTTAGGGCTGTCCTAGCGTCCTGGGGGAGTTTGGGACTCGGTCCTGTCACGTTTCGCATTATTTGGGAGTTTCTTGGGCTCTCAGCTCGCCCCATCCGCCTCCCTCCACTACTGGTGCGGGGCCGATTCTCCCGGTACAACGTTGGGGTGTTACTTAATCTCCCTGGGCCTCTTTGCTTTTCTTTAAATGGGGGATATTAAGACCTTCCTAATAGAATTGTCTTGGAAATTGAAAGACGTAATATAAGAGTCTTAAAACAGTTTCTGTTATAGTGAATGGCGATCTCTTGTTAATTTCCTGAGAAATGGTCAGGTCCCTGGGGTGGTGTCAGAGCTCCAGCTGGCTCTTCTCTCTGATCCCTGCAGAACGCTGGAAAATTCTGGATATTCTCTGATCTCTTATTTAGGAAAAGAATGGGTATCTCCAATTTCCACAGAAGGATGGGAGGGTCTTGACTGTTTTGTCAAGAATGGTGACACAACCATGATATTTCGCAGCATTGTTTCCTCTTCCTGACTTCTCTAAAAGGATTGCCTGGAGGTAGATGGAGTAATTCCTTGACTACTGACAACAAAGTTCCACGCGAGTGTGACTTATCATTTTTCTTTTACAGTGACGTTCACATCTATTGTAGGATACTGTAATCGGGTATGGGCATTGATAAGAAAGTCTTAATTGCTATCTTCAATTCTAAGGGCTTTATACAAAGAAATTCATGTACACCACATGGTAGGAGAGGTACTGCCATTTCGTCTATTAAAGATAAGAGTGAGACAAAGGGAGCAGGACTTATTTGCCCATAGTTGCCCAAGTAATAAGAAGTGGAGCTGGGGTTGGAACCTTTGCAGTCCAGGTCAGGGCCCAAGCTGATAATTTCTTGGATACATTCTCACTGAGGCAGAGGAACTAGCTGGAATCAGGTGGGGAAAGCAAGTTAGGACTTGATGGAAGCGACTTTGAGAGCAAGGCTCATGGACTTGGACTTCTCTAGGAGTCTTTTAAAACTTTATCAACTATTTTGTTTCACTTATTACACATATTTTGTATTTTTCTAGAACCATATTATGGAGCATTCAGAAATTACAGAAATATGACAAGAAAAAATGTTTAATTACCTCTGAATGCAGGCTATAAAGATAATAACCATTAAGCTTATTTTTATTTATTTATTTATTTAATTCATTTTTAAATTTTTTGAGACAGAGTCTTACTCTCGTCGCCCAGGATGGAGTGCAGTGGCACGACCTTGGCTCACTACAACCTCTGCCTCCCAAGTTCAAGTGATTTTCCTCCCTTAGTCTCCCAAGTAGCTGGAACTATAGGCGCACACCACCCCGTCTGTTAGTAAAGACAAGTTTTAAAATTTCTCCAAACTGGAGTAAATACAGCAAACTTATTTGAAACCCTTTAATATTGGGGGATCAGCAGAGGATCCCTTTGGTCCACCAAACCTTCAATATTACTGTGTTCAGACCTTTGTTTTAGCCTTATCAATTTCCATTTTATTTATTCCATTTCTTAATAAAACTGTTAAAAGTAAAAAATCTTAGATAAATCAAAGAGTTTAATTAAGCAAAAAACAATTTGCAAATCAGGCAGCCCCTGAACCAGAATAGATTCAGAGAAGCTTCAGTGCTACGGTGTGGTTGAAGAAGATTTGTAAACAGAAAAAGGAAAGTGACATTCAAAAAGTGGAAGGGAGAAACAGAAACAGCCAGTTTGGTTGCAGCTCAGCTTTTGCCTTATTTGATCCCTGTTTGAACAGTTGCCTCCATTTGATTGGTCAAAACTCAGTGATTGGCACAAGAGTAGGTTACAGTCTGTTTACTCTTCCAGTTAGGTTACAGTTCACTATATATGGATAAATCTTTTTTAATTTTTATTTTTGTTTTTTATTTTTTTGAGATGGAGCCCTGCTCTGTCGCCCAGGCTGGAGTGCAGTGGAGCAATTTTGGCTCACTGCAACCTCTACCTCCTGGGTTTAAGTGTTTCTCCTGCCTCGGCCTTCCGAGTGGCTGGGATTACAGGCACACACTACCACATCTGGCTAATTTTTAGTAGAGACGGGGTTTCACCATGTTGGCCAGGCTGGTCTCGAACTCCTGACCTCAGGTGATCCACCCACCTCGGCCTCCCAAAGTGCTGGCATTACAGGCATGAGCCACCACACCCCGCCTGGAGAAACCTTTATACCTAATTTAAAGTATGTAAGAAAGCAGCTTTAGGCTAAACTTAATTTAACATAATGATCTGAAGATTTTCACCCTGTTGAAAGGAGTCCCATGACACTCTCTCTTTCTTCTTAGTTTCACCTTTATCATTGTTTCTAAATGACCTTTAAAAAATCTCTAGCTTTCTGGGATGAGTCCTTTGACTCTGCCCTCTGTCTTTTTCCTCTTGCTAATTAATGTAATCTTTTTATTAACATCTTTAATATCCTTAAAGGGAAACTGAGACAGCAAAACTGATAAGGCTTCTAGGACTGTTGTTCAATTTTGCAAGAGTTAAGGTGTCAACCAATAAATAAAATCAACACTGAGCCACAAACAAAAGAAAAGATATTTTAAGTGGGGTCTTGTGAATTGCAATCAAGAAGTACAGATCTAGCAGTCAGCTAAATCATTTCCTGTTCTATCCAGGCAAGGTTGGGCAGGGGCTTATAAATGTTTACCGTAAGTTTATATATCTGGAAGTCTTAGTACAGTCCATGATTCATGTCAGTTGGTTAGCAACTTAAGGATGTCTTTTGTTGATGATCAGTCTAGTTCAGCATAGCTGTTTCCCCAAGAGGTTCATGATCAGGCCATGTATAAACAATTCCAATCAAATGCAGCTGGTTTTACAATTTGACCCAGTTACGTTAAAATCCATCTGAGTGTGTACATAACTGGGGTCCAACTCCACATGCCTCTTTTTATAAACTTCTGACATAACCGTCTCCAATTTGGATTTTCTTTTTACAAAAGTCACATGGGGTACCCATGCAAAAGGGGCCCCCTTAGCCACAGCATTTACCATGACCTGGGTAAGAAGCATATTCAGAAGATGAATATCCCAGTCATCATATATTCAGTCCCACGTGGCTTGCATGCAGTGTATCGGCTGCATCATCTGGGGTATCCCACCCAGCATTTATAGGGTGAGTTGAGCAGTCCCCCTTTTCAGGGCAAGCAGACCTTACCATGCCTTTTATCCAGTTGATCAGGCTGACTCTTCCCTTGGGAACAACCTGTTAACATTGGTAATGAGATTCAGGCAATGTGGTTAAATATTGAGTTTTTTCAAACACAAAATTTGAAGATGTCCACCTGGGAGGACACGGACTTCAAAAGATTGGATAAATGCTCTGAAGTGGAAGGGTTTGAGAGTCATTATGTAGGCAGGGCCTAGGAAGCTTAACAGGATGTCAGCATTTTCTATACAAGATTAATGCATAGTTAACAAAAATTCGATAGCAGTGTTTCCTTTTATTGGGAAGAACGGATTTCTGCATTAGGGATGTAATAGTCAAAGGGGTCTTTTATCTCAGACAAAGAATCTTTTATTTTAGATGCTATCTGGTCTGAGCCAGGAACAAGAAAATAAAAAAGGAAGTTAAGAGGTCGAGCTCAGTGACTCAGTTTCCTTGGGGCCTACCAACTTTTAGAAGCCCCAAATAGATAAGACTATTGGTTTTCTTTCTTTCTTTTTTTTTTTTTTTTTTTTCGCATCTCCTGTGTGTTTGCATCAGATTTCACCATCTGTAATTGTTGCATCACGTATCACCATATGTAATTGTTTCATAGTGAACTGTGGGTCCTACATAAACCCAAACATGCTCTTCAACTCTGCAACATTTAAAACCAAAGATGCTACTACTTAGTTTCTCTCACAATCTAGTTGAATAAAGGTTCCTTAGGAAACTACAAAATAAACAATTCTTTCACACTGTACACTGTAGTTTCAGTTTCTTGGTTTTACCCTTCCCACACATTGATTGACTTTTGGTAACCACAGGTCTTAGAGGTACTTACTGTTGTCCTGGCATAATTTTTCCCTTAGGGACAGCTTTGAGGCAAGTGGCTAAAGCTTAGATTCACTAAAATTCGAGCTTGGTCAAGCATCAGAATCCAACCCAGTCCTCTCTTTTAATTACATTTGATATAGTTTGGATGTTTGGTCCCTCCATATCTCCAGTGTTGGAGGTGGGGTCTAGGGGGAGGTGTTGAATCATGGTGGCAGGTCCGTCATAAATGGTTTGGTGCTATCCCCTTGGTGATGAGTGAGTTCCTTCTCAGTTAGTTCATGTGAGATCTGGGTCCTCCAATTTCTCTCTCTTGTTCCTGCTCTTACTTTGTGACATGCCTGCTCCTGCTTCACCTTCTCCCATGAGTAAAAGCTTGCCGAGGCCTCACCAGAAGCTGAGCACATGCCAGCACCACACTTCTTTTCTAGCCTGAAGAAATGTGAGCCAATTAAACCTCTTTTCTTTATAAATTACCCAGCCTCAGGTATTTTGTTACAGTGACACAGAAATGAACTCATACAGAAAATTGGTACTGAGGTGCAGTGCATTGCTATAAAGATACCTGAAAATGTGAAAGTGGCTCTGGAACTGGCTAATGGGCAGAGGTTGGAAAAAGTTTGGAGGGCTCAGAAGAAGATGAGAAGATGAGGGAAAGCTTGGAACTTTTATTTTTTTATTTTTTTAACTTTTTCACGGAGCCATGGGAACTTCTTTCAGACTGATCAAGTGGTTGTGATCAAAATGCTGGTAGGGATATGGACAATGAAGTCCAGGCTGATGAGATCTCAGATGGAAATGAGGAAGTGATTGGGAACTGGGGTAGAGGTCACCCATGTTATGCCCTAGCAAAGAACTTTGCTGCTTTGTGTTCATGCCCTACAGATTTCTGGAAGCTTGAACTTAAGAGTGATAACTTAGGGTACCTGGCAAAAGAAATTTCTGAGCAGCAAAGCATTCAAGAAGTGGCCTGGCTGCTTCACTGCTTCAAATAGCCTACAGTTATATATAGAAGCAAAGAAATGGCTTAAAGTTAGAATTTATATTTAAAAGGTAAGCAGAGTATAAAAGTTTGGAAAATTTACAACCTGGCCATTTGGTAGAGAAAGAAAAAGCATTTTTAGAAGAGTGATACATGTGGGCTGTGGAGCAACCACTTGCAAAAGAGATTTGCGTGACTAACAGAAAGCCAAGTGGTAATATCTAAGATAATGGGGGAAATGCCTGGAAGACATTTCAGAAGTCTTCAGGAAAGTCCCTCCCATTACAGGCCCAGAGGCCTAGGAGAAAAGAATGGTTCCAAGGGTCAGGCCCAGGGCCCCACTGCCCTGAGCAGCCTCAAGACATTGTGCCCTGAATCCGGCCACTCTGTCTCCAGCCTCAGCTCAGAGTGCCCCAGGCACAGCTTGGGTTGCAGCTCCAGAAGATTTAAGCCTTGATGGTTGTGGTGGTTTCCACATTGTGTTAAGGCTGCAGATGCTCAGAATGCAAGCATGAAGGAGGCTTGGCAGCTTCTACCTAGATTTCAGAGGATGTATGAGAAAGCCTGAGATCCCAGTCAGAAGCCTGCCACAGGGGTGGAGCCCCCACAGAGAACCTCTACCAGGGTAGTGCCAAGGAGAAATGTGAGCTCCCCACAGAGTCCCCACTAGGGCACTGCCTAATGGATCTGTGGGAAGGGAACCACTGCCCTCTGAGAAGTGGTCCTGAAACCACTGCTCAGTCATGTTACTTGGCTGCCCAAGGCTTTGGGAGTCTGTCCCTTCTACCAGGATGTGGGACATGGAGTCAACGATTATGTTGGAGCTTTAAGAGCCTTGGAGTACAGTAGCACAGTCCTAACTCATTGCAGCCTTTAACTCCTAGACTCAAGCTATCCTCCTGCCTCAGCCTCCCAAGTAGCTGGGATTACAGGTTCAAGCCACAGCACCTGACTCTTCATATGCTCTTTACCCAAATTTTCCAATTACTTACTTTTTGTATTTTGCTTTCTTAACATCCGTCAGCCAAATACCACTGGGAACAAACTTATAATGAGAAACAACTTATTGTAGCTTTCTGCAGCAAGGAAGCCCATATGCCAAGGTGATCATGGGGTGTCTTGGTAAGAGGCATTTAGGAAGGGCTGGCTATAGAGTTTCATATAACATGCTAGGTAATATTAGATATAATATTAAATAATATCACTATTAAATACTAGATATCAATTAAAAGACTACCAATATTAGTTAATTCTGTTACCTATTAGGTATGGCTAGACACCATCATCTTTTCTATCCAAAGTCCCATATTTAAATTTGTTGTGCTTTTTAAAGTTCTTGTAACTGTTTTCCCCCATCCCCCAATCCAAAGTCCAATTTTATGTACTGCTTTTAGGTATCACATTTCTGTAATCTTCTTTAATCTAGAAAGATTCAACAAGCTTTGTCTTTTTATTCTTGACATCCTTGAAGTATATAGGCAAAGTATTTTATAGAAAGATACTCATTTGGGATTTATGTATTTCATGTTTGGGTTCAGATTATGCATTGTTGGTGTGGATACCACAGAAGTGTTGAGGTGTCATAACAGGGGTCACATGATATCTGTTTTCCCTTCATTGGAGGTCTCAACTTTGTTCACTTGGCCAAGATGATGTCTTTCAGATTTTTCCAATGAAAGGTTGCTTTTTAATTAAATTTTGAAAATAGAAATGTTTCTTATGGGAGATACATTATTAGTGGGCATTCTCCTGTAAAGATTAGCTTCCACTTCTCCCCAATTTATTCATCAGTTTTTTCAACTATATTCTATCAATATGGACTCAGAATCCAGTTAAATAACATGTAGATTAACCATTATTATTTCCGACTTTATTGAGGTGTATTTTACATATCATAGAATTTACCCATTTCAGGCTTACAATTTAATAATCTTCAGGAACTTTGAAGAGTGGTGTAACTATCATCACAATTCAGTTTAGATCATTTTTGCCCCCCAGTTGGACTCCTTATGCTTATGTACAGTTAAACCTCATTCTCACCTCAAATCCGGAGCAACCACTAACCTTTCTCTATATATACATTTGCCTATTCTGTATATTTTATAAAATTGAATTTTATAATCCATGGGGTTTTGTGACTGGCTTCTTTAACTTAGCATAATGTTTCCAAGGTTCGTGCATGTTGTAGCATGAGCCAGTTCTTCACTCCTTTGAATTTCCAAATAAAATTCTGTTTGTATTGATATGCCATGATTTGTCTATTCATTTACCTATAGGAGGGCATTTTGCTTATTTGCAGTTTGGGGATATGAGTAATGCTGCTGCGAACATTCATGCGCTAATTGAAAATACTTGTCTGTGTTGGTGGGCAGCATTCCTAGTCACCCTTTCATGTCTGTTTTTCTGCCTTTCCTGGCACTTTCTAGGCACGATTTCACCTTCATTTAAACTGCTTCATTCAGGACTCTGCAAATTCCCTGAAGTAGAAGGAAAAATGACCACATTCAAAGTGAGTAGGGCTTGCCTCTCTTGCTGTTAAAATTCCATCTTACTACTCATATTGTCACATTTTTATCTGTCTTGGGAAGACTCAAGGAGAACAACAAGCATTTGAGGGCATTTTGTTTGCCAGATGCTTCCTTTGTTGCTTTTGAGTTGACTTTCCATTTGGTTTTAGTTCTTGTTTTCTTATATAATTTCTTTTCCGCAGTAGAGAAAATAGTAGGAATGGATAATTCTTTCACTTCACTTCTTCTCTGATCACAAATTAGTTGTTATCTTATATTCTTCATCATGTACATTCTTAACTGTATTTGTATTGATGACATACTTCTAATTTTAAATTGTGCTCATTTTACATAATATTATATAATGTTCCATTTTTACATTGGCATCATAGCCCCACTGAATTAATGTACCTTCTTGTTTTTAACTACCTCACACTCATAGACATTTAGGTGGTTTCGGAATTTTACTGTTTTAAGCAATACTGCTGTGACAGCTTTCCTATATATAACCCCTTCCCCCCAAAATTAATTCTGAAAACAAGATAGGATACTTTTGACATGTATCACACTGGCTGTTTTATAGATGATAGATTATTTCAACAGGGCACAGCACATCAGGCTCTGACTGCCACTTCCCACAAATATTGTTATTGGAGCTTTCACACAGGAAGGGCTAGATTCTGTGTTTGCCATACCTCAATCATACCTTGTATGCATGTTATTTATTGGTCTCTTCTTATTCCTTTATGGAGTAAGCAGTTTTATCAAAGTAGTAGGTACCTTTATTTCAAATGTCCAATGATACTGGAAGATTGGCCAGTCACTGTGTTCTGTTACTATATTTATTCAGAGAAGCAGAATGCAGGTTTTGGTCTCTTGTTCCTCTTAAACTCATCAAATATGAGAAATCTGCTCAGATTCACACAGGCAACCAAGGTCAGGAATGTTAGCCATTCTGCTCATTTATAATCAAATAAGTGAGAATGATATTAATACAATGAATTATTCTTCCTAATCAGATTACCAAAACCATGGGAATATTTATAACCTGCTCTGAACCATTATAAGGAGATTAAGGGTACTTGTGTTCACTGGAAAGAGTGGGAAGTAGGTAAAAAAATTTGGAAGAAAGTATGAAATTATGTGATCAAATTTTAAATGTGTTTATTGACATTCTAATTTTCATTTGACATTTTAAATAATCAGGAGAATAAAGAGTATATAAAATTATTTTCTTTACAGGATTGATAATGAAAAATGTTTAATATGAAGTATTCATTATTTAAATAAAAAGAGATAATTTTTGCCCTGGAATACTATGCAGATATGAAACAAGATGAAATAAATAACAATAAGGACAGTTATAATTAAAAATAATAAAAATAGATAATATTTATTAAATACTTAGGTCTTTGCCACACAGTTTTCCCAATGCTATATCTATTTCCTTCTTCAATCCTTGAGAAAACTATACCAGGTGAAAATCATTATACAGACAGGAAACTAATGCATGTAGGTGAGCTTGTCCAAAGCCACACGTCTAGGAAGGGACAGAGCTTTAGGATGTGCTCTGGGCATGATGGTTCCATATCATGACATTGAATGCTGCAACTAATGTATGTAGTTTGTGCCTTGAGAGTATAAAGGATGCACTGCATAGCTGTCCCACACAGGTCACCATAAACTTGTTAGTTTGACAGATATTAAAGAAAAGTTACAGCATCTACAGTTTGAGGATGAAAGGAAGACAACACAAGAGAGGAAGACAATGGACGTTATCAAAGTTGGGACTAAATTGCTAAATGTTACTGGGGCAATTGGCAACTCACTAAAACCTAAATACCTGAAGCCCAGGAGGCAGCATTTAGAGTCCTAGAGGGCTGGTTACAAGTAGACTCAATGAGTGCACAAAGTAAAAGTACAGGACTTCTTTTATATCATTGCACTTCTGATGGATCTCATGAAAATCAGTGTGTGTCATTGTCAGGATATAGGCAGAATGAGTGGGAAATCTGTATGTTGACCTACATCCCTCAAGATCTAGGACAACTTACCACACCTGTCCCCTTTGCCTACTTAGTGCCACCCTTCTTTGAATAATCGTTGGTCATAAGATTTAGGTTTTGTATGTTGGATATTTTAGGAGGCAGTGACCTTCAAAGATGTGGCCGTGGTCTTCACTGAGGATGAGCTGGGGCTGCTGGACCCTGCCCAGAGGAAGCTGTACCGAGACGTGATGCTAGAGAACTTTAGGAACCTGCTCTCAGTAGGTGAGGACAGACACCCTCTGTAACAGAATGTTAGGCCCCAGGAGTGACTTTGTATTCCAAGTATGCATTGGGAATCTAAGTTTCCAGTAAATTTTCCCTAGATATTACCTACAATGGGTTGGAATTAAGCATGTCACTGCATGTTCACAGGGAATCAACCATTCCACCAAGATACTTTCCACTTCTTAAGGAAGGAAAAGTTGCGGATGATGAAGACGACAAGCCAAAGAGGAGGGAATTCAGGTCAGAACCAAGCAACTGTGCATCCTTGTACATGACTCTTCCATCTGTTTTACTTCTGTCCATGCCTATTTCCATCACCCTGGTCTAAATTCCCAAACTGCTTTCCTGAATTATTGCAACTGTCTTTCTTCTTTAAAGTTCCTTTGGGTTCATTATTCATGTTCATATTTTATTAGTTCCATAATTTATTATGCAAGATTTTAGACTGGGAAATTTACCAGAGTTAGTAACAGGTTAAATATGTGTATGTTATTAATTATTTAATTCAGTATTTTATTTCTACCAAGGATTTTATGTATGAGATGTGATGTGGTTCTAAATTCGTCTCTTGAAAACCAAAGACCATAGTGCACTCGGAAAACATGAACTTAATGTTTCCTGTATTCATTAAAGTTTAATGCCATGTCCTAAGTGTGAAATCTTGAAAACATTGAACAGGCCTTCACTTGCCCACATATATTAATTCTGTGTCTTTTTAGGAGGGAAGATCCAAATTGAGATGGAGACTGTTCCAGAAGCAGGACCACATGAAGAGTGGTCCTGTCAGCAAATATGGGAACAAATTGCAAGTGACCTAACCAGGTCTCAAGACTCCATAAGGAACAGCTCTGAGTTATTCATAGAAGGTGACGTCCTCTGCCAGATTGAGGCAGGACTATCTATAAGTCATGTGCAACAGAAATCTTACCAGTGTAATGAATGTAAACAGTCCTTCGGTGATGTTTCTGTCTTTGATCTTCATCAACAATTACACTCAGGAGAGAAGTCTCATACATGTGATGAGTGTGGAAAAAGCTTCTGTTACATCTCAGCCCTTCGTACTCATCAGAGAGTCCATATGGGAGAAAAACACTATAAGTGTGATGTGTGTGGTAAGGAATTTAATCAGAGCTCACATCTTCAAACTCATCAGAGGGTCCATACTGGAGAGAAACCATTCAAATGTGAGCAGTGTGGGAAAGGCTTCCATAGTAGATCAGCACTTAATGTTCATTGCAAGTTACACACAGGAGAGAAGCCTTATAATTGTGAGGAATGTGGGAAAGCCTTCATTCACGATTCACAGCTTCAGGAACATCAGAGAATCCATACTGGGGAGAAGCCATTCAAATGTGATATATGTGGTAAGAGCTTCCGTGTTAGATCAAGACTTAATAGGCATTCCATGGTTCACACAGGAGAAAAACCATTCAGATGTGATATATGTGGCAAGAACTTTCGTCAGAGATCAGCACTTAATAGTCATTCCATGGTCCACATAGGAGAGAAGCCATACAAATGTGAGCAGTGTGGAAAAGGCTTCATTTGTAGGCGAGATTTTTGTAAGCATCAGATGGTCCACACAGGAGAGAAACCATATAATTGTAAAGAATGTGGGAAGACCTTCAGATGGTCCTCATGTCTTTTGAATCATCAGCGAGTCCACAGTGGACAAAAACCCTTCAAATGTGAAGAATGTGGGAAGGGATTTTATACAAATTCACAACGATCTTCCCATCAGAGATCCCACAATGGAGAAAAGCCATATAAGTGTGAGGAGTGTGGTAAGGGCTATAAAAGGAGGTTGGATCTTGAGTTTCACCAGAGGGTCCACACGGGTGAGAGACCCTACAATTGTAAGGAATGTGGGAAGAGCTTTGGCTGGGCCTCCTGTCTTTTGAAACATCGGAGACTCCACAGTGGAGAAAAACCTTTCAAATGTGAAGAGTGTGGAAAGAGATTTACTCAGAGTTCACAACTTCATTCCCATCAGACATGCCATACTGGAGAAAAGCTATACAAATGTGAGCAGTGTGAGAAGGGGTACAACAGTAAATTTAATCTTGACATGCACCAGAGGGTCCACAGGGGAGAGCGACCCTATAATTGTAAGGAATGTGGAAAGAGCTTTGGCTGGGCTTCATGTCTTTTGAAACATCAGAGACTCCACAGTGGAGAAAAGCCATTGAAATGTGGAGTGTGGGAAGAGATCTCAGAATTCACAGCACCATTTACATCAGAAAGTCTATGTGGAAAAAAAGCCATACAGATGTGAGAAGTGTGGGAAGGGCTTTGGCTGGGCCTCAACTCATCTGACCCATCGATTTTCCACAGCAGAGAATAACCATTCAAACGTGAGAACTATGGAAAGAGCTTTGAACATAGATCCTATCTTAAAGTCCAAGAAAAAAGTCCACAGTGGAGATAATCCATACAAATGTGAGGAGTACAGGATGTACTACCACAGGCACTTGACTTGATATGCATCAGAGGGTCCATATTGTAGGGAAGGCATGGAAGTTTGGGGAGATTGCCATGTGCTTCAGTTACGCCTCAAAGTCTTCAGCTTCATGAGTGTTCACTTTCAAGAGAAACCTTAGTAATGCAATGTCTGTGATAGTCTTCTCAACTACAAGCTTATCTGAGAGTTAACAATGGGAGAAACATTAAAAATTTGATACATGTGGTAAGCACTTCAGTTTGAGTTCGTATCTCATAGCTTATTACAGAATCCATGTTGATGATACATTTCATACAGTCTCAGGAGGGAAAATAGTTAAAGTCAGTGTTTCAGCCATAGTTCAGCATACCCATGTGGTTTTAGAACCACTGTAGCACAGAACTTTTGTAAGTTGGGGCTTCATTCAGAAGTTTGGCAATTATAGTTATTCAAGAGACAGGCCTTAGAAAGAATAGGAGTTTGTTCTGGCATTTACAAATCTCTAATGATGGACATGTCAACATTGATGTCAGCTAGAATGTAAACTGTACGTATCTTTGCTGCAGAATCTTCACAACCTTAACACTGATTGGAACTTTGTATGTGTGTTTGGTATATGTAAGAGATGTAGAAAGAGCTTTAGCTGGGCTTCATATCTTAGAAATGTCAGAGGTGTGATATTAAAGGATCAAAAGGAGAAAACATATTTCAAAATTGTATCTAAAAGAGGAAACCTGGGATGGACCAAGATGGCCAATTAGAGGCAGCTGTGGTTCATGGTACTCATAGAGAGGAATGAAAATAACAAGTGAATTCAGTACCTTCAACTGAAATATCTAGATTACCTCACTGGGACTGACTAGGCAATCAATTCAGCCCACAGAGAATGAAGAAAAGCAAGGTGAAGTGATGGCCCACCTGGTGTGGCATGGAGCCAAAGGAACCCTCACCCCACCCAAGGGAAGCGGTGAGTGATTATGTGACCCTGCCCAGGAAACCATGTTACTCAAAGATCCTTGCAACCCACGGGTCAGGATATGTCCTTGTGAGCCCATGCCACCAGGGCCTTGGGTTCAATACACAGAACTGTGTGGAGTTTTGGCAGAGCAGCCTCTCAGCCATACACAAAGACCCAGGAGGTTTACATGCTCCAGCCCCAGAATTCCTGGCAAGATGGCAGATTCATCCTTATACTCCTGTAGGAAGGGGGCTGAATCCAGGGAGTCAGGCAGCAACATTCTGTGGACCCCACTTCCATGGCACCTCACAAAACCCACTGACTTGGAATTCCAACCAACCAACAGCAACAGGCTTCGGCCTGAAATAGGAGGGAGCTCCTGAGGGGAAGACTGGCCACCATTTCTGTGGTTCAGTCGATTCAGTGTTCCAGCCTGCCAGCTCTGGAGAGACCAGGTTGTCTGGACAAGGAGAGGATCCCCCTGCCCAACACAGCACACATGCTTTGCCAGATCATGCCCAGACTGCTGCTTTTTTTTTTTTTTTTAGCTAGAATATCACTCCGTTGCTCAGACTGGAGTGCAGTGGCATGCTCTTGGCTCTTGGCAACCTCCACCTGTTGAGTTCAAGCAATTCTCCTGCCTCAGCCTCCCAAGTAGCTGGGATTACAGTCAGGTACCACCACACCTCGCTAATTTTTGCATTTTTCATAGAGACACGGTTTCACCGTGTTGACCAGGCTGGTCTTGAACTTCTGACCTCAGGTGATCCACCTGCCTCGGCCTCCCAAAGTGCTAGGATTACAGGCATGAGCCACTGCACCTGGCCCAGACTGGTTCTTTAAGTAGGACCCTGACCCATTCCTCCCCACTATATGGTTCCTCCCTTTGGGGGGGCTTCCAGTCACTTCAGCCAGGCTTATACTGACAGAAATCTAAACTCTGTCTGGGATGGAGCTCCCAGGGGAGAGGCGACCACTGTCTCTATGGTTCAGTTGACAAAGCTGTTCCAGCCTGCTCGCTTTGGAGAGTCCGGGCAATCTGGATGAGGAAGGGTCCTCCCCCAGCATAGCACACCTGCTGTACCAAAAGCAGCCAGACTGCTTCTATAAGTAGGTCCCTGATCCTGTTCCTCCTGACTGGGTGAGACCTCCCAACAGGAGTCTCTAGACACCTCTTACAGGAATCTTCAGGCCAGCAACAGGTCAGTACCGCCCTGGGACAGAGCTTCCAAAGGAAGGAGAAGGCTGCCATCTTTGCTGTTTTGCAGCTTTCACTGGTGATACCTCAAGGCACAGGAAAAACCGAGGCAACTAGGGTCTTGAGCAGACCCCAGCAAACTGTGGCAGCCCTACAGTTGCTAACAGTCAGTGGCTTGACTGTTAAAAGAAAACAGGCAGAAAACAACAACAAGAACATCAACAAAAAGACCGCACAAAAACCCCATTCAAAGGTCACCAACCTCAAAGATTGAAGGTAGATAAGCCCACAAAGATGATGAAATCAACACAAAAAAATGCTGAAAACTAAAAAAGCCAGAATGCCTCTTCTCCAAATGACTGCAGCACCTCTCCAGCAAAGGCACAGAACTGGGTGAGGCTGAGATGACTGAATTGACAGAAGTAGGCTTCAGAACGTGGGTAATAATGAACTTTGCTGAGCTAAAGGAGCATGTCATAACCCAATGCAAAGAAGCCAAGAATCAATCATAAAACAATACAAGAGCTGATGACCAGAATAGCCAGTTTAGAGAGGAACATAACTGACCTGATGGAGCCAAAAACAACACAAGAACTTAACAATGCAATCACAAGTATCAATAGTAGAATAGACCAAGAAGAGGAAAGAGACTCAGAGCTTAAAGACTATCTTTCTGACATAGGCAGAGAAGAATACAGAAAGAATGAAGAGTAATGAACAAAACCTCCAAAAAAATAATATGGAGTTATGTAAAAAGACCAAACCACTGACTGACTGGGGAACCTGAAAGAGATGGGGATAATGGAAACAAGTTGGAAACATACTTTAGGATGTTATCCAGGAGAACTTTCCAAACCTAGCATGACAGGCCAACATTCAAATTCAGGAAATGCAGAGAACCTCAGTAAGATACTCCATGAGAAGATCAACCCCAAGACACATAATCATCAGATTCTCCAAGGTCAAAATTAAAGAAAAAATGTAAAGGGCAGTCAGAGAGAATGAAAGGTCAGGTCACCTAAAAAGGGAAACCCATCAGACTAACAGCAGACCTTTCAGTGGAAACCCTACAAGCCAGAAGATATTGGGGGTCAATATTCAGCATTCTTAAAGAATTCTTAGCCAGAATTTAATATCTGGCCAAAGTAAGCTTTATGTGCAAAGAAATAAGATCCTTTTCAGACAAGCAAATGCTGAGAGAATTCATCACCACCAGGCCTGCCTTGCAAGAGTTCCTGAATATGGAAAGAAAAAAAAATTACCAGCCACTGCAAAAACACACTGAAGTACACAGAACCAATGACACTATAAAGCAACCACATAAACAAGTCTGCAAAATAACCAGCTAGCATCATGATGGCAGGATCACATTCCCATGTAATGATACTAATATCAAATGTAAATAGGCTAAATGCCCCAATTGAAAGACACAGAAGTGCAAGCTGGATAAAGAGCCAAGACCGATCGATATGCTGTCTTCAAGAGACCCATCACATGTGCAAAGACACACATAGGCTCAAAATAAAGGGATGGAGGAAAATTTATGAAGAAAATGGAAATCAGAAAAAAGCAGGAGTCACAATCCTAATTTTTGACAAAACAAACTTTAAACCAACAAAGGTAAAAAAAAAAAAAAAAAAAAAAAAAAAAGCAAGGCATTACATAATGGCAAAGGGTTCAACAAGAAGAGCTAACTATTCTAAATATATATACCCACCCAATAGCAGAGGACCCAGATTCATAAAGTAAGTTCTTAGAGACCTACAAAGAGACTTAGACTCCCACGGGGTAATAGTGGGAGACTTTAATACTTTTTCCATTTGTGTCCTCTCTGATTTCTTTAAGCAGTGGCTTGTAGTTCTCCTTGAAGGGGTCCTTCACTTCCCTTGTTAGGTGTATTCCTAGGTATCTTATTCTTTTTGTAGCAATTGAATTTCATGCTCCTGGATAGGAAGAATCAACATTGTGAAATGGCCATACTGCCCAAAGTAATTTATAGATTCAATGCTATTCCCATTAAACTACCATTGACATTCTTCACAGATTTAGGAAAAAAACCTATTTTAAAATTCATATGGAACCAAAGAATAGCCCAAATAGCCAAGACAGTTCTAAGCAAAAAAGAACAAAGCTGGAGGCGTCATGCAACCCAACTTCAAACCATACTCCAAGGCCACAGTAACCAAAACAGCATGGTACTGGAACAAAAGCAGACACATAGACAAATGGAACAGAACAGAGAACTCAGAAGTAAGACTACACACCTACAACCAACTGATCTTTGACAAACCTGACAAAAACAAGCAATAGGGAAATGGTTCCCTGTTTAATAAATGGTGCTGGGAGAACTGACTAGCCATGTGCAGAAAATTTAAACTGGACCTCTTCCTTACACATTATACAAAAATTAAGATGGATTGAAAACTTATAAAGCCCAAAACTAAAAAAACTCCAGAAGAAAATCTAGGCAATACCATCCAGGACATAGAGACAGGCAAAGTTTTCATGATGAAAACACCAAAGGCAATTGCAACAAAAGCAAAATTTTACAAATGGGATCTAATTAAACTAAAGAGCTTCTGCACACCAAAAGAAACTATTATCAGGGTGAACAGACAACCTACAGAATGGGAGAAAATCTTTGCAATCTGTCCATCTGACAAAGGTCTAATATCCAGAGTCTACAAGGAACTTAAACAAATTTATGAGAAAAAAAAATTAAAAAGTGTGCAAAGGACATCAACAGACACTTCTCAAAAGAAGACATACATGCAGCTGACAAACATGAAAAAAAGCTCAACATCACTATCATTAGAGAAATGCAAATCAAAACCACAATGAGATACCATCTCACGTCAGTCAAAATGGCAATTATAAAGTCAAAAAGAAGCCAGGTGCAGCGGCCCAAAGTGCTGTAATCTCACACTTTTGGGAGGCTGAGGTGGATGGATCACTTGAGGTCAGAAGTTGGAGACCAGCCTGGGCAACATGGTGAAATGAACCCCTGTCTCTCCTAAAAATACAAAAATTAGCTGGATGTGATGGTGCAGGCCTATAATCCCAGCTACTTGGGAGGCTGAGGCATGAGAATTGCTTGAACCCAGGAGGCAGAGTTTGCAGTGAGTCAAGGCCATGCCACTGCACTTCAGCCTGGGCAACACAGTGAAACTGTGTCTCAAAAAAAAAAAAAAAAAAAAAAAAAAGTATAAAAGCAACAGTTGTTGGTAAAGTTGGGGAGAAAAAGGAATGCTTTTACATTGTTAGTGGGAGTATAAATTAGTTGAACCATTGTGGAAGACAGTGGGGCAATTCCTCAAAGATTTAGAGGCAGAAATACCATTTCACCCAGCAATACCATTACTGTAATATATACCCTCAAATTATAAATCATTCTGTTAGAAAGATACATGCACTTGTATGTTCATTACAGGACTACTCAAAATAAAGACATGGAGTCAACCCAAATGCCCATCAATGATAATCTGGTTAAAGAAAATGTCATACATATAGACCATGGAATACTATACAAACATAAAAAGAAATTAGATCATCCAGGACATGGATGAAGCTAGAAGCCGTTATCCTCAGCAAACTTACACAGGAACAGAAAACCAAACACTGCATGTTCTCACTTATAAGTGGGAGCTGAATGATGAGAACATGTGGACACATGGTGGGAAACAACACACACTGGGGCCTCCGGAGGGGTGGAGGGAGGGAGAACATCAGGAAGAATAGCTAATGGATGCTCAGCTTAATACCTAGGTGATAGATTGATCTGTGCAGCAAACCACCATGGCACACACTTACCTGTGTAACAAACCTGCACATCCTGCACATGTACCCCTAAACTTAAAATAAAAGTTGAAGAAAAGAAAATAGTATTAAAAAGGAGAAACCTTGCAAGACATAATTTATGGAAACATGAGTTGAAATGCAGGGTACACTCAGCACTGCCATCTATAACTTTATTTTGATTATTATCTTATTCCACTTGGCTCCTGGCTTCCCCTCATCCTCTGTTCTCAAGTCGGATTCTTATTATTTGGGACTCTGTCTAGTGTTCCATTGATTGTATACAGTGTAAATTTAACAATCATTTGTCATTTTTTCTCACAATACAAGGTGAAAAGATTTTGTAATAACAGACCACTGCATATTGTACAATTAAATTTTTTCAACAGTTTTAAGGCAGGATTCAGAGTAAACTTTTTTTCTTTTTATTTTTAAGGAATAGAGACAGTCTCACCATGTTGCATGGCTGGTCTTGAACTTCTAGGCTCAGGCAATCCTCCTACCTCAGCCTCCCAAAGTGCTGGAATTATAGGTATGAGCCACCACACCCAGCTCACAGTAACACTTCTAATGTGGCAGATGTAGTTACATTGACAAAAATTTTTCTAGTAAAGGCCAGGTATGGTGGCTCACTCCTGTAATCCCAGCACTTTGGGAAGCTGAGGTGGGTGGATCACTTGAGGCCAAGGGTTCAAGATCAGCCTGGTCAATATGGTGAAACCCCATCTCTACTAAATATACAAAAATTAGCTGGTGTGGTGGTGTGTGCCTGTAATCCCAGCTACCTGGGAGGCTCAGGCATGAGAATCGCCTGGGCCTGGGAGGCAAAGGTTGCAGCGAGCCAAGATTGTGCCACTGTACTCCAGGCTGGCCAACAGAGCGAGACTTCATCTCAAAAAAAAAAAAAAAAAAAAAAAAAAAAAATTCCTAATAAGTTTTGAATTGATCATGATTTGTGGTTCTGTGTTTCTATGCAGGCTTTAATATGACTGCCTTCTAATTGCTGTAGTATTTCTTTTATCAGACTTCTCAGGTAGAAGCTTTATCAAATTCAAAGGAAAATTTTTGGCAACCTTATTACTTAGTCTTTCTTCCCATCTCTATGAGCTACCAAGAAAATTTGTTGGAGTTTGATAATTTCATCATATGTATTCATTATTTGAGCAGGAGTAACATTTACATACTCTTCTTCATTGTTGGCCAGAAGAATACGTCTTTTGGAAAGTGGTATATGGCAGTAAGTATAAGGTACAACTGTTCGACCTGGAAATCATAGGATAGAAAATTACAACATTAAAACTCTGAAAATTAGTAGACTACACGGATGATGTCACTTCATTTTAAAATGGAAAGAACAAGTGTTCAACCACAGGAATTTGTGTGAAGTGCATTTATTCGTATAACACAAAGCCAGTAAAGTGATGAAATAGATGTACAATAAAAAAAGAACATAATGTATGCCTTAGGAAATCCAATTGTAGTCTTCTAAGTGTCTTTGTGTTTCTGGGTTTGTTTATTTGGTTATTTTTAGTGTGTACGTACATCGTTTGTGAATGAATATTCTGACATTTTCCCTGGCAATGAGTATTTGCTGGAATTTTTCATTTTATAATTTTACACATTTTAAAATTTCTCATTGAACACCAATTTTACCAAAGCAGTTATGTGAACAAAAATTTGAAAAATTATTAATATTAATCACCTATAAGGACTCTGAATAAGATTGCTCTACATTGTCATATGACAGTTCAAAATTAAGGAATAGGGATGTGGAAGTCATATTTCAAAATTAAAAAAATGTATCTGGTCATTTGGATATACAGATTGATGAGTGTGGTCAACTGCCTTCATAACTAATGTGTGTGATTCTGCTTTAGGCATAAGTCAGGAAGCAAGCAAATCCTAGTGATAGAAATAATGCGGGTATATATGGTTGTGGAGGTTGAAAAAACAGATTCTTTGAAGAACAGGTGTGCATGATCAGGGAACTTAACACAACAGCAGCAGTCTCTTAGTGTGTGGAACCAGCTAGGACAAAGAGCTGATTTGGGTGCCAATTCATAGTTATACACCATGGTATAACTTAACTGTTTTTTTTTTTTTTTTTTAATTTTTTTATTTTTTTGAGACGGAGTCTCGCTCTGTCGCCCAGGCTGGAGTGCAGTGGCCAGATCTCAGCTCACTGCAAGCTCCACCTCCCGGGTTCACGCCATTCTCCTGCCTCAGCCTCCCAAGTAGCTGGGACTACAGGCGCCCGCCACGAGACGGAGTCTGGCTGTGTCTCCCAGGCTGGAGTGCAGTGGTGTGATCTTGGCTCACTGCAAGCTCCGCCTCCCGGGTTCACGCCATTCTCCCGCCTCAGCCTCCCAAGTAGCTGAGACTACAGGCGCCCGCCACCACGCCCGGCTAGTTTTTTGTATTTTTAGTAGAGACGGGGTTTCACCATGTTAGCCAGGATAGTCTCGATCTCCTGACCTCGTGATCCACCCGCCTCGGCCTCCCAAAGTGCTGGGATTACAGGCTTGAGCCACCGCGCCCGGCCAACTTAACTGTATTAGGTTAAAAGTCATTCTTCAAAGTGTCTAGTTGAGATTCATAAGCTTTTCATAATTAGTTTTCTAAATAATATCTTTTCATGATGCTGTATTCATGCTGTGCCAGTTTGGATAATAGATTGGAGGTCCCTAAGACTACTTCTGGGTTCTGTGATTTGCTAAAATAACTGAGAGTATAGTTGTACTTATAACAATATTACAGTGACAAGATACAAAACAGAATCTGTAAAGGGAAATGGCTCATCAGCAGCTGTTTAGAGGAAAACAGAAGCAAACTTACCAGAGTCCTCTCTGCATGGTGTTACATAAGACTTAACTCCTCCAGCATTGAATTGTGATACTACTTGTGAAATTTCTACAGTGGAAGCTCATTAGCAACCAGCAGCAAAGGTTCTTATTGAGATTGATTATATAGGTATCTGTCTAGTGCATACCAAGATTCCCAACTGTAAGAAGAAGAGCAAGTGTTCCGAATAAGTTGCATTGTAGAGTTTAGGCATGGTGAACCACTCTTACCCATTATTGAAAGGTGGTAACTCTCAAACCCCATGTTCCTTGACCCCATGTTCCTTGACGCCAGCCAAAGGCCAGTGTTGTGAACAGCTCTTTTTAAAGTTAGCAGTCTGACTTATGCCTGCTCTGTTAACTTTTTGTGCACATGGTATCAGAACAGTAGGGCCTGCAGTCTTGTGGGGTTTCCTTAAACTATCACCAGATAACATAATAGTTCATCTCTAAGGTAATTATTTGTGAAAGAAAACTCATCAGATTACATTTTTAAATATTTGTTATAACAAAAAATATCATAGGTAGGCCTTCCATCTACCCTCTTGTGTGCCTGGGTCCTCAAATTGGTCACAAGATGACATTAACACCTGGGAGCAGTTGATTTTTTTTAATTGTTCATATTTCTGTCTCACAGAGTGCATGAGTATTTGACTTCCAATAAAACTGAATATTGAATACCTAGCTTCATATGTAGTACCTGAGCTTTTGTGTGGCCAGTATTTCTTGCCACTTCTCAGCATGGACTGGATCCCTTTTATGTGTGTGAACCTGGCTAGTTCACCATGTTAACTTTGAAATTGGGTACACTGTTATAATTGGGAATTATTGCAGAGTGTCAATCTCTGTGTTTGAAAAATGAGGGAAGCTTCCCAAGTTATTAATCTCTGATCATATCAGTAGGATATCCATTTAAAGGTTTGAGTTAAATGCCACAACATTTGTGGATTTTTTTTGATACACTATGACAATAACTTCCTGGATAGATTTGTTGTTGTTTTAAATTTTATAGTAAAAATACAATGATTTTACTTGCAAGAATAATGCCTAGACATTGGAAACAATCACGTTGGTACAGAAAAGTCTAAAAAGGAAAGTGGAAGATAGGAAGTATGAATATTTTGGTAAGGATAATTCAGCATATATATGCACATAGGTAACAATTGTATAGAATTTTACAAAACTAGGAACACACTAAGCATACTTGCTCCTAACAGGATTGTCCTAATTTGACACTAATGTTAAAGGCTGTATAAATAAGTTGACCTCCAACCTCATTTCTACTCATTTCTACTGCCTGCTGTATCCTGGTGTACTGAATATTAATTTTTCCTTAAACAGTTTTCTGCTGATGAGGATCTGTGTGGTATCAATTTTAATTACAACATGCCTAGACTTCAGTCCCTAGTTATTTAATCAAGCACTAATATATATATATGGAAGGCATTTTGTAGATACTTAGCCCATAATCAGTTGGCTTTGAGTAGGGATATTATGTGAGATAATGTCGGTGGGCCTGATGAATCGCTTGAAATTATTTAAAAGTAGAGCTGAAGCTTCTTTGAAAAAAGAAAATTGCACCTTTTAGTAGCATCTTCCTCCCATGAGTTAGTGTTCCATCTGAGCCATCCTGGGGTACAGCCATTCGGTTTTTGCAATTGCTTAGCCAGTCCCACAGTGGCATAAGAAAGTTCCTTGCAATAAATCACTTGAATATGTTATATTGATTTTATTACTCTCTTTCAACACTGACCAAAAGATATTTTGTTCCAGAAATGGTTCTAGAGGAAGAGAATCTTAAGAATGGGTTTTCTAAATTAATTATGTGTTTTCTTAAATTGGATTTCTCATCTGTTTTAGTTTAAAGGCACTATTGACTTTATTTCCAGTGGAAAATAGGGCATTGGTTGTTAAAACCACGACATGGTGATAAATATATGCCAAATATATTGGATAACCCCAAGCATATACCTATAGAAGGCATGATTCTGGATGACTATGAATTTGTTAGTTTAGGACATAATAGTCAAACAAAGGACTATAGTGGTATTTACTAGTTGCTCCTATTTGTGCTTCAGAAAGTGGGACAGAAAAAGATGAGGTCAAGGCATCAAATTCCAGCTCAACCAGAATAACCTGAAAGCTTCAGCCATTGTGCATGGCTTCTTAACCTTGTGTTGTTGATCTTGGCATTCATAGTAAATAACTTGATGGGAAGTCTATTACACTGTTACTTGATTCGTATAGGCAGGAGGATTTTATTGCAGGTAAACAGAAATCCAACTGGAATTACCTAACAGAATCACATCTCCCAAATCAATTCTAAGACATGTCCAGTTTAAAAATCCACAATTGTTTCAATAAATGAGAGGTCAGTTCTGAATTAGGATGGACCCTGGTACATTGCAGAGTAATTCACAAGGCCCTACAACCATTAACCCGTGTGACTATGTAGTCAAAAGGAGAAATATTCAAACATCTTGGCAATGACTAACTCCTTATTGTGAAATGGCACATTTATATTTCGATGATTGGGCCTGGTGAGAAGGAAGCAGGAAGGAATCTAGGCATATTTGTAAGATACATACGTATCAGAGGGAAGAAATAAATCTTATAATAATTCATGGGTCTTTTGCCTTGGTGAAATTTCCACAAGTTCACTGATGTAGGCCTATTGAGATATCCCTTCTGGGTGTAGGTCAAGTAGCATATAGCCCTTCCTACAACCAAAAAAATAGCATCACAACGCCTAGTGGGCCACTAGCGCTATTGTATGCTACTTAATCCTCGTTGAGGTGTGCTATTTTGCCTATTTTGTGTGACCTGAAAACATTTTGATTCACCCAAGATAAGTCTGTGCAGTGTGTCCCAGCTGCCATGTAAGTTTCTCTGCCATCAGGACCCTATGACCCAGAAGAGTCAAAAGTGATTAAAATGTTAATGAAAGATAGTGATGGTTGAGCCTTTGGCTGGCCCCACTTAGTAAATTAAAACACAGATATATAGGATTTGGGGGCAAAGCTCTGCCATTCTTAACATATACTTACACTTCTTTTGAGATGCAGCTTTTGGTTTTGCTAGTGGTTTTAGTGGAGACAGAGCAATTAATCATGGGCTACCAAATTAGCATGTGAGCAGAGATTTCCATCATGAATTGGGTGTTGTTGGCCCCTCCATGTCTTTTTTAAAATTTTTACTATTACTTTTTATTTTTATTTTTTGAGACAGAGTCTCACTCTGTTGCCCAGGCTGGAGTGCAGTGATGTGATCTCAGCTCACTGCAAGCTCCGCCTCCCAGGTTCACGCCATTCTCCTGCCTCAGCCTCCTGAGTAGCTGGGACTACAGGTGCCCACCACCATGCCCGGCTAATTTTTTGTGTTTTTTTTTTAGTAGAGATGGGGTTTCACCATGTTAGCCAGGATGGTCTCGATCTCCTGACCTCGTGATCCACCTGCTTCGGCCTCCCAAAGTGCTGGGATTACAGGCGTGAGCCACTACGCCCGGACTGGCCCCTCCATGTCTTTAAATTGCATGTGCACATCAGCATTCCATTTGGAACCGGTATACATGAGATTGAGTTTGAGCAGTCCCCGTAGCTTCAGGTAAGTGATTCTAGGCCCATGGTCCCTAATCCTTTTACATTAACTTCAGAATGAGTGAACATGATAAGTTATACGAAATTATTGTTTTAGCAGCAAAATTAAAATGGAGTTAATAAAAGTGAACAAAACCTAAGGGACATTGTGGACACCATCAGTTGGACCAATGTATGCATGATAGAAGTCCCAGATGGAGAGAGAGAGTCAGAAAGCTAATTCAAAAATAAATACATAAACAAATAAAGGCTAAAACCTTCTCAAATTTGAGCAATATGAATCTGCAAATCCGAAAGCCTAACGGACTTCAAAATAGATTAACCCAGAGACACACACTGAAACACGTATAATAAAACTGTTGGAAGCCAAAGACAAAGGAGAACCTTGAAAGTAGCAAAACAAAACTAATTTGTCATGTACAAGGAATCTTCTACAAGATAATCAGTGGATTGTTCAGCAAACCTTTGAGGAGATGATATGTTCTAATATGCAGAAGAAAAAAAGTCTACTGAGGATTCTAAATTCAGTGAAACTGTCCTTCAAAAATAGGAGATAAATTAATAATCTGCCAAGAGATATGGTTTGGAACTGTGTCCTCACCCAAATTTCATGTTGAATTGGAGGAGGGACCTGGTGAGAGGTGATTGGATCATGGGTGCACTTTCTAATGGTCTAGCACCATCCCCCTAGTACTGTCTCATGATAGAGTTCTCACAAGATCTGGTTGTTTAAAAGTATGTAGCACCTCCCCCTTCATGTGCTCTCCCTTTCTCTCTCCTGTTCTGCCATGATAAAGACATGCTTGCTTCCCCTTCATCTTCTGCCATGATTGTAAGTTTCCTGAGGCCTCCCAGTCTTGCTTTCTGTTAAATCTGTGGAACTGTGAGTCAATTAAACTTCTTTTCTTCATAAATTACCCAATCTCAGGTAGTTCTTTATAGGAGTCTGAGAATGGACTAATGCTACGCTATAGGACAACTGTAGTTAACAGTATATTATATCGTTTCAAATATCTAGAAGGAGGACATTGAATGTTCCCAATACAAAGGAATAATAAATGTTTGAGATGATGGATATGCAGATTACCCTGATCTGATCATTGTATATTATATGTATCAAAACATCATTATATGTCTCATGAGTAGTTATAAGTATTATTTGTCAATAAAATATACTACAATAAAAACTTTAAAGGTGTTAACATCTTAAATAAATAATAATTAAAAATTGAGAAGAGGCCAGGTACAGTGACTCATACCTGTAATCTCAGCACTTTAGAAGCCTGAGGCGGGAAAATCGCTTGAGCCCAGGACTCCAAGACCAGCCTTGGCAACATAGCAAGACCTCGGTCTAAAAAAAAAATTGAGGAGAACAGACCAAAAAAACTCAACATAAAAATGGGTAATAGATTTGAACAATTTACAAGAAGAAAAATAATACTGACACAGGAAATATGCAAAAATGCTCCATGTTATTTAAAAAACAAGAAATGTAAATTAAAACTAAATTTAAATACACTTCTTACCATTTAATTGGCAAAACTTTAAAAATGCCGTAATAACACATTTTGTTAGCTAGTTTCAAGGCAAGAGTATATTTATACATTACTTCTGGAAATGGAAATGGTACGAAAAAATTAAGGCAACTTGACAATATGCAACAAATTATATTTCTATTAACATCTCTTTTCAATCCTGCTTTTTGGGATGTACTCTTCTGATATATCTTCAACAGGGATAATATATACATGTACAAGTGTATTTACTACAGCATTATTTGTAATAATAAAATATTGGAAGTCACGGAAATGCCCATAAATTGGAGCCCTGTTAAACAAACCACTCAATGGAATGTATTCAGTTTTAAAAATAAATTACTCTATATGACGTGATTTCCAAGATGTTATTATGTGAACATAGAAGAGTTAGAAGTGTACTATCTTAACATTTAAGTAAAAAGGGAATATAAGAAACACATCTATTCTGTTAAAAAAAGTGATAATGAAAATAATAAAATTAGTTACATAAAAGTGTTAGGTGGCAACACCATGGAAGTGGTTTAGGGGTAGGAGGGAGGGGAGTGGCAGTTCTCTGAGAGTAATATGTGGTAGAGCATTGACTTATGGGAACATGTTAATGACTGACATACCCAATAATATAAAATCAAGAATGAGATTTCTTTGTAGATAAACGAGGAAAGTTAAAATCATAGAATAACAAATTAACCTAAATGTATTTGAAGTCAATGACATAAACAGTCTAAAAGTGAGGGCAAGAAGTAATTTAAGCAACTTATTAAACAGTACAGTATTTGACTATATATCCTCAGTCTAAACACAAAAAGAACTACAAAGAATGTTGAACTCGACTTTTGAGTTATTTTTTACAATGATATGAATTAGTAATTCTGACACTACATGATGCATATTGAATGGTCTTAATGTTTGTGGCCTACCAAAATTCATATGTTGAAATTGTTACTCTCAATGTGATGGTAATAGGAGGTGGGGCCTTTGGAGGGTGATTAGGTCATGAGGGAAGAACATTCATGAATGGGATGAATACCCTTATAAAAAATGCCACAAGGAGCTTGTCACTTCAACCAAAAGAACACAGCAATATGGTGCTACGTATGAACAAGAAAGTGGCCTTCTACCTGACACAAAATCTGCCAGTGCCTGGATCTTGAATCACAGTTTCCAGATCTGTGAAGAATAGATTTCTGTTGTTTAAAAGCCAGGCAAGCTATGGTATTTTGTGACTAAAAATATTGGTACTGTAACAAATACCTAAAAATGTAGCAGTCTCTTTGGAACTATGTAATGGATAGAGGCTAGAAGAGTTTTTACATGCATGCTAGGAAAAGCCTACAGTGCCGTGAATGGACTGATGAGGACAATTCTGGTTAGGGCTCAGAAATAGAGAATGAAAACTGTAGAGAAAGCATAGATCTTGTTAGAGCATACCTAGGTGGTCACGATCAGAATGTTGGTAGAAATATGGACAGTAAAGGCCATTCTGAAGACCTCAGAAACGTTGAACATGTTATTGGAAGAGAAGAGAGCTTCTTGTTATAAAGGGACAAAGAATTTGACTGAATTATATTCAGGTGCTAGTGTTTCATGGCAGGTAAAATTTGTGAATGATATAATTGAAGATTTATTCGAATTAATTTCTAATCAAAGTGAAGTTGTTGCTTGAATAATCTTGACTACCCATAGTAAAAGGCAAGAAGTGAGAAATGACTGAAATAAGTATCAATTAAAAGGGAAACAGAACTAAAATTTATAAAAGTTTACAACCTATCTACTTTGGGGAAAAAAAAAAGGAAACCTGAAGGAAACAAGGGTATGGTTAAGCAACTAATTCATGAAATTAGTATGGATTGGCCATGTCAACTGAAGCCAGGACCTATTGTCCAAGACAATGGAAGAATGACCCCAAAGGCATTTCACAGATTATGGCAGCTTCTTCTCCCATCACAGGCCCAGAGTGCAAGGACCTGGGGGACAGAAAGGGCCTTTGATGCCAGATATACCCTAATATATTAGGCACAGTTTCCTGCCTACTACGATTGAGCGTGTCAATAAATTTTTGTCTCTTGTTGGGGCAGAACAGAGCAAGGATACAGCTGTAACTGGTATAGAAATAGCATTCACTCAATTTTCAGAGCAGTGTTCCTCATACTGCGGTAGTCACTTTAAAGAAAACCATGAAAAGTCTTCTTTTTTAGTTCAGAAAAATTGATACAGAACATGAGACTCCATTATTTCAAAATAAAAATATAGGTTGAAAGGCCAGAATTCAGAGGTCCACCTGCCTGAGCCAAAATTCCCACGCCTCCACAGAGCAAATGGACTCCATTTCCCAAGATACCCGCGAAACGCCTGCGAGAGTCCAGTTGCCCCGTGAATGCGCGGGAAATTTGGCCCCCGCAGGCGTTTCGCGAGTATATTGAGGGGCGTGGGAATTGCGGCTCAGGCAGGAGGACCTATGAATTCTGGGAAGTGGAGTCCATTTGCTCTGTGGAGTCGTGGGAACTTTGGCTCAGGCAGGAGGATTCGGTGGATTCTGGGAAGTGTAGTCCAGACGCTCTGTGGCATAGCGGACACTTCCGGTCTCCTAGCAGGACTTTACTACTTAACAAGGTGGTTCGAGCCAACTCTGTGTCTTGCGGGTCTTTGCGAAAGTGAACCAGTTATTGGGGGGCGCCTAACGACCTGGGGGTCAACTAAGGGGGCAAGAAGCCCTGGCGAAGACCTGAGGTTTGGAGATGCGGGGGACGAAGGGGGCTTTCGTTGCGGTCGATGGAGCCTTCTGGCGTTGGGGGCTGTACGCAGGTCCACCGGAGGAGTCGTCGGGGGTTCGGTGGGCGGGGGAGAACCCTGTCTAGTCTTGTGTGCCTCTTTACAGGGTTTTCCAAGTCTTTGACCTCGCTCAGTCCGCCTCCACCTTAAGTGTGCAACCTCTTTCTCGCAATATAACGTAGGGTGTTAATCTCCCTGCACCTCCTATTGCCGTTTTTTAAGTGAGGATTTTAGGACCATCCTGATAGAATTGTTTTAGGAGTTGAAAGTTGTGGTATAAAACAAAGCCTTAACAGCCCCTGTCACTTGGTGTCCTGTTAGTTTCCCGCGAAGTGGTCAGGGCCCCGGGTGGGGTCAGAACTCCAGCTGCCCCGGCCCTTCTCTCTGATCCCTGTAGGACGCTGGATGGTCCCTGATGCCTCTGACCTCTTTTTAGGAAGGCGAGGGTTGCATCCACGTTTCACGAAGGGAGGGGAGCATTTAACTTGTATCCGGGACGGCGACGCAGTCAGGGTGTTTCACAGCTTTCTCCTTCCCCAGCCTGACCTTTCTAAAAGAACTGCAGGGAGGGATTTGGCTACTGAGGGCAAAGCTCTCTACACGAGTGGTCCTTGGCTTTTTTTCTTTTTAAAAAAGTGTTATTTATTTTGTTAGTTTGCTATTATTATTATTATTGTTGTTATTATTTGAGAACGAGGTTTGCTCTGTCGCCCAGGCTGGAGTGCAGCAGTGGCGCGATCTCGGCTCACTGCAACCTCCGCCTCCCGGGTTCAAGTGATTCTCCTGCCTCAGCCTCCCAAGTAGCTGGGATTACAGGCACGCGCCACCATGCCCGGCTAATTTTTATATTTTTAGTAGAGACGGGGTTTCGCCATATGGCCAGGCTGGTCTCAAACCCTTGGTCCCAAATGATCCGTCCGCCTCGGCCTCCCAAAGTGCTGGAATTACAGGTGTGAGCCACTGCGCCGAGCCGGTTTTTTTTTATTTTATAGAGATACTCACCTCAACCAAGAGTGTATAGGATGTATCCTTGGGCATGGGTGTTGATAATAATTAAGCCTTAATTGGTAACTTCATTCTAAGGGCTTTATGGCAATAAATACATTTACACCACACCGTGGCTCTGCGAAAAGTTATTGCTCTTCCCCCCCCCCGCCTTTCTTTTGGAGACGGAGTCTCACTCAGTCGCCCAGGCCAGAGTGCAGTGGCGGGATCTGAGCTCAGTGCAATCGCCGCCTCCTAGGTTCAAGCGATTCTCCTGCCTCAGCCTTCTGAGTCGCTGGGATTACAGGTGTGCACCACCATGCCCGGCTAATTGTTGTATTGTTAGTAGAGACTGGGTTTCACCATGTTGGTCAGGCTGGTCTCGAACTCCTGACCTCGTGATCCGCCTGCCTTGGCCTCCCATAATGCTGGGATTACAGGCGTGAGCCACCAAGCCGGGTCATTCTTTTCCATTTTAAATATGGGAGTGAGACACTGGGTGCATAGTTACCCAAGTAGTAAGAGGTGCAGCTGGAGTTGGAACCTAGGCAGTTTGGGTCAGAGAGCCTGAGTTGATCATCCCTTGGATACATTTTCATTGAGGTAGAGGAACTAGCTGGAATCAGATTGGGAAAAAAAGCTAGGACTTGACTGAAGGGACCTTGAGAGCAAGGCTCATGGACGTGGACTTCTGTAGGAACCTTTTAAAATTTGGTCAACATTTTGTTTCACTTTTTATAAGGATTTTGTATTGTGGAACCATATCATTGTGGAACAGTTTAAAGTTAGATAAACATGTGGAGAAAACATGTTTTAAATTACCCATGAATCCAAGATGTAAAGGTGGTAACTGTCTGATACAAGTTATAGAACTTTCAGTTCTCCCCCATTTCCTTTTAGTCTGTCTTTATGTCTATTTGTATAGTTATTTATAAGCATTTGAAAAATTGTTATAATATCTTACTGTGTTTTCCCATGTTTCTTTAACCATGGAAATTTTTAAACACTGCTAATGGAGAATGAACTAGCAAACTACCATATTATGTCATGCTTATCCTTATTATTCCCATTGTTACCGTTCTTATGACTATTTCCTGATAGTTTAAAACCTTTCATTTTTATATCATTTCAAAGCTATAGAAAAGTTGCAAAAATAGTTTAAGGAATTCTCATATAATCTTTACCCAAATTTGCCAATTGTTTACATTTTTTCCTGTTTTGCCATCATCACGATTCAGTTTAGACCATTTTCATCTCCCAACTGGGCTCTTTGTGCCCACTTAGAGTTAAAACTCATTTTCAGGCCGGGCATGGTGGCTCATGCCTGTAATCTCAGCACTTTGGGAGGCCGAGGTGGGAGGTATAGCTTGAGCTCAGGAGTTTGAGACCAGCTCAGGCAACATAGCAAGACCCCATCTCTTAAAAAATAAAAACTCATTCTCACCTCAAATCTGGAGCAACCACTAACTTATTTTCTCTCTATATAACTGTTATCTGTTCTAGATATTTCATATAAATGGGATCATATAATCCATGGGTTTTGTGATTTTCATTTAGCATGATGTTTCCAAGCTTTGTGCATGTTGTAGCTTGAGTCAGCACTTCATTCCTTTAAATTTCCAAATAAGATTCCATTGTATGGATATGCCACCATTTGCCTATCCATTTACCCAGAGGAAGGCATCTTGGTTGTGTGCAGTTTGGAATTATTATGAATAATGCTGCTGTGATCGTTCATGTGCTAATTCACAACACACATCTGTATTGTTGGGTGTCATCCGTGGCAACCCTTTCATGTGTCTTTTTCTGCAGACTGTGGCATGTTTCAGGCAGGATTCCTCCTTCCTTCAAACTGCATCACTCAGGAGTCTGCAAATTCCCCAAAGTAGGAGGAAAAATGACCACATTCAAGGTGAGCGGGGCGTGCCTCTCTTGCTGTTAAAATTCCATGTCACTACTCATATTGTCATGTGTTTTTCTCTGTCATGAGAAGACTCAAGGGGAAAACAGGCATTTGGGGACCTGTTGTGTGCCAGGTGCTTCCTTATCTCTTTTGTGTTGACTGCATTTGGTTTTTGGTTTTGTTTTGTTTTGTTTTTTACCATTATTTATTTTATGGAGTAGAAAATTAGTAGAAAATTAGTAGAAACAGTGCTCCCACTTCCTTACCTCCCCTCTCTCAAATTATCCATTTTTATCTTCTCTTGCTGTTTGTCATGTACATTCATAACTGTATTTGTATTGATGATATACATCTAACTAAACTGTGCTTTTTTTATATGTTATATAATCTTCTGTTTTTATGGTTACATCATATTCTTATTACACTGATGTATCTTTTTATTTATAACTACTTCACGCTCATAGACTTATTTTAAGCAACACTGCAGTGACAGCTTTCCTATCTATAACCTTTTCCCACAAAATTAATTTTGACAACCATATGCCATTTTAGCTCAATTTTGAAAGGGTACTTTTGATATGTACCACATTGGCTGTTGTGCAGATAGAATATTTTAACTGGGCACAGAACAACAGGATATAACTGCTGCTCCACACAAATATTGTCGGAGTTTTCACACTGGAAGAGCTAGATTCTGTGTTTTCCTTGTCTCAGTCATACTTTCCGTGTGCTTTATTTACTGGTCTCTTCTAATTCACTTATGTAGTAAGCAGTTTAACCAAAGTAGTGGAAAACCTTCATTTAAAATGTCCAGTGATACTAAGATTTGCCAGTCACTTGTGTTCTGTTACTACGTTTACTCCTCAGAGCAGCAGAATGAGGAGGTTCCTGGTCTCTTCTTCTTCTTAAACAGGTGAAATATGAGAAACCTGCTCAGGGGTACACAGGCAACCAAAGGTCAGGAGTGTTAGCCATTTGGCTCAAGTGAAAAAGAGAGACAAGGAGAGAGACAGAATTCTCCATTGAGCAACCTGTGCCCTGTGGTGTGGGTGTCAGGAGTGCCCTGTTGAGTGATGGTGTCCCTAGTGGTGCTGCTCCTCCCTGTCCCTACTTGGTGTGACTTCTTGTCACATGTCACTCTGACATGGCATCTACTCCAAGCACTGAAGTACACTGATTACCATAGTTGTTATAGAAAATCTTTAAATCCCTTATGGCAAAAGATGCCTCACACAATGTTACCAGAAGAAATAATGACCTGGGGCAGAAATGTTTGCCACATGGATACCTAAAGAAAATAAAATTCAAAATCAAAACCTTGAGCACAGAGTAAAGGAAAAACTCCAAACAGATAGGAACAAAGGACACTAAAAGGCCAGTGTAAAAGGAAAACTAGCGATGTCCAATAACGTTCAAAAGTGATGGTGTTCATTTATAATAAAATAAGTGAGAATAATAGAACGAATTGTTCCCCCAATCAGATTACCAAGACTGTGGGAATATTTATAACCTGCTCTTGGCCATGATAAAGAGAAGCAAAGTACTTGTATTCTGTTCAAAGATTATGGAGGTAGGTAAAAAACTAGGAAGAAAGCATGCAGTTATATGATCACTGTTCTAAATGTGCTTATTTTTTGATGTTTTAATTTTCATTTGAAATTATTATTTTAAACAATAAGAGAGGAGAGTAAGATGTTCTTACATCTTACTACATCATTACTTAATGATCTCTTCACAGGATTGATAATGGAAAATATGTAAAATTAAATATTCTTTACTGTGGCTAAAAGTAGGTCATCAGTTCTCTGGAATACTATGCAGCCATGAAATAGATAATGCTAGTAACAACAGTAAAAATGATTCCAGCTAATGTTCATTAAACACTTAGTCAGTGGCACAGATGTTTCCAAATGCTATGTATTTCCTTGTTTAATCCTTTAAAATACTGTGCCAAATAAGGACTATTATTTAGAGAGGAAACTAATTCCTGTAGGCAAACATGTCTAAGGCCACACAGATAGGAAGGGACAGACCCTTAGGATGTGCAATGATGCATTCTGGCTTCTGATCAGGACACTGAGGGCTGCGATTAACACTTGTGGTTTGTACCTTGAGAGTAGAAGACACACTACATAACTGTCGCACACAGCTGTCCACACAAGTACTGTGGAGTAGGTTCACTGTGCACTGATTATCAACTTGTGTGAGTCCTGTGAAACAGAACACGATCTCATTCAACAGATTACGTGAAGCAGATTTGTTACCTACAGATTGGCAGCAAGGGAGCACAGAAGTGTAGGACATACTGTGAGGTGGCCATCCAAGGCTGAAGAAAACTTCCTGGGGTGGGTAGAATCTTGACCCCATTTCCACCAGAGCAGAGGTACCCCAGAAGGCAGCCCACCCCAGGTTATATACCTCAGGGGCAACACGACTTACTGGGCACTTTCTCTCTAACTCAAGACGTTATCTTCCATAGGAAGGACAGGAACATTACATTACTAGCATGTTCTATGTTTATTCTTCAGAACTATAAGCAAGAAAGAATGATTCAAGGCCGCTCTGAAAATTACCCACAGTTACCTAAAACCTGGTAGTTTAGCAAATACTAAAGAAAAGCGATAGCAACCAGGGTTTGAATATAAGAGAGGACAATAGGCCTTACCCAACAAGGTTGGAACTGAATTGTCTAATGTTGCTGGGGCAGTTGGCAAGATTTGTTGAACCTATATATGGGAAGCCCAGAATGCAGCATGTAGAGTCCTACAGGGTTACATACAAGTAGACTCGATGAGTGCACAGAGTAAATGTACAGGACTTCATCACTGCACTTCTGGTGGAGTTCAGGTAAATCAGTGTATGTCATTGTCAGGATATAGGCAGAATGAGTGGGAAATCTCTAAGTTCACCTACTTCTCTCAGTATTGAGAACAACTTTCCACTCATCCCCTTCCCTTGCTCAATGCCGCTTCTCCCGCAGTAGTCCTTGGTCATAAGATTGAGGTTATGTATCTTGATGTTGTAGGAGGCAGTGACCTTCAAGGATGTGGCTGTGTTCTTCACTGAGGAGGAGCTGGGGCTACTGGACCCTGCCCAGAGGAAGCTGTACCGAGACGTGATGCTGGAGAACTTCAGGAACCTGCTCTCAGCGGGTGAGCACGGGCATCTTTTGTAACAGAACATCAGGCCCAAGGAGTGGCTTTGTACCGTAGAGTGTTCAAGTTTGAGTGTGCATTGGGAATCTAAATTTCCAGTAAATTTTGCCTAAATATTACTCCAGAATGTGTTGGGATTCAGCACGTGACCTTACCTATTCACAGGGCATCAACCATTCCACCAAGATACTTTCCACTTCCTAAGGGAAGAAAAGTTTTGGATGATGGAGACAGTAACCCAAAGAGAAGGGAATTCAGGTAAGAACTAAGCATCTGTGCGTCCTTGTACATGACTCTCCTACCTGTTGTGCTTCTGTCCGTGCCCATTTGCATTGCTCTAATGTAAATGACCACGTCTCCTTCAGGATTATTACAACTGCCTTCCAGTTGGTGGCCCTGTTCCCACCCTTCCCACCCTAATATCTATTCTCATGGCAGCCAAAGCGATCCTTAGGAAATGGAAGTCAGATTGTCATTCCTTTCCTCAAAAGCTTTTATAACTTCTTATTTTTATTAATGTTACAACCTCTTTAAGTGCATCTTAGAGACCTATGTGGTCTGCTCTTCATCCCATTCTGCCTGTCTGACTACATATGTCCTTTCCCTCTTTCTCCATCATTTCCAGCCACATTTCTTCCCTGCTGTTTCTGTCCTGCCAAGGACACTGTATTGCCTGTTGTGGTAACCAATGGCCACAAACTTAGTGGACTAAACAAAAATATTTATTATCTCTCTGTTCTTTAGGCCTGAAGTCTGATACATTTCACTGGGCAAACATCAAAGCATCCCTAGGGCTTTGTTCCTGCCTGGATGTTCTTGCAGGGAAAGCTTCACTTTGGTTTACCAGCGTCTAGGCACTGTCCACACTCCCTAGCTCTTGTTTCATGTCTCCATCTTCAAAGGCAGCTACTTTGCATCTCTGACCATTTTTCCATAATCCCATTCCCTCTGCCACTCTTCCTAAGCCTCTGCCCTCTACCTTTCAGGTCCCTTGTGATTGTATTAGTCACTCCTGCATAATCCAGGATGATCTTCCTGCCTTCTGCTTAGGTGACTGATGACCTTTATGGCCTCTGCCATTTTAATCCCTCTTGCTGTGTAACATAATAGGAAGGCTGACTGTATGTTGCTCAACAGATTTTTTGGCCTGCTGATTGCTGCTTATCCAATTCTGACTTTCTTAGGTTCCCTTGACATGATTGGTTTTAGGTGTGTACAACTGACCCACGTCCCATGGAAACTTCTAAGCATTGTTTTTATGACCACACTGAGTAAGATGCCTTCCTTGAGACTTACACTGGAACTTTCCATAGGGAGAATATTTATATCTGGGAAGAAATTCTTTTTGAATGAGGGTTTCCAGCTACATTTCGTTCGAAAGATTTACCCATCTGCAGTCCATTTGCCTTTTCCAAAGTCTATATGCACTTCACTGGCCCCAGATTTCTCCTTCTTACTAGAAGGGGGAAGAATGAGGATGAGGGGACACAAGTCACGTAGCTGAACATTTACTTTATTTCTGGCCCTCTTTCTTCATAAATATGTATATTTCTGCATCTTTGTGTCATACAAATTTTGTCAAAAACATTAAAGGATAGATTTTACACAATTTTTTCTTGATTTTTATAGATTTAGTGCTGTATTTTGAACTGGTGAACTTTATGACCTGGTAGGAATTGGGAAACTGCCTTCTCAAACTAGAAACATCCTGAAGATTCTTTCTCCCTAAAGACCTCTTATTTATTTAATTTATTTTTGAGATGGAGTTTCGCTCTTGTCGCCCAGCCTGGAGTGCAATGGCGCGATCTTGGCTCACAGCGACCTCCGCCTCCTGGGTTCAAGTGATTCTCCTGCCTCAGCCTCCCAAGTAGCTGGGATTATAGGTGCCCACCACCACACCTGGCTAATTTTTGTATTTTTAGTAGAGGTGGGGTTTTACCACGTTGGCCAGGCTGGTCTCAAACTCCTGACCTCAGGTGATCCGCCCGCCTCGGCCTCCCAAAGTGCTGGGATTACAGGCGTGAGCCACCATGCCCAGCCAAGACCTCTTATTTATAAGTGACAGTGTACTAAATATATCCGTGTACTACTGTATACCAATAGGTACACGCTTACCTATTAATCCTTTCCAAGATTCAACCTTTGCAACTTGACTTTCCCTTGGAAGAATTTACTTAATTCAGGACTTGGTATTAATTAGCCTGACAAATTTTTGAATGTTTTTGTGAGTATGAGCCATAGTAAGAAGCACATGTTTCAATATAACCCGGACAAACATTTTTCATGCCTGTAGATGTGTACAAGTGACTCTAGGAGGCATTTCATGGAATGATCACTTTCCTGCTTGTCATGATGCTGTGATAATTTACATTCCAGTTCTTTTTTGTAAATGTTTATTGCAGAGTTTAACTGTATTTCATAGCTCACTAATGTGTAGTCTTCAATGTAAAAAGTTATAAAGTCCTATTTATCTGCATCATAGGCTTTCTTTTCATTCCATGTGATTCTTCACATTTTTGATTGTCTGATCAGGAACATCTCCTTTGTGGACCCCTGGAAGGACAGCCTTTCAGATTCCCCTCAGAACTGCAGTTGTCTGTTCCTGTACTCTTTGAGATAACCAAGTTACTGTCCATATCAATACAGAAAAGTAAGATTAAGCATTTTACATATGCTGTGCAAAATTCTTGTGCAGGGATACTATTTTGAATGTGTACATAGAAACACTACAAGGTGTTTGATGTTTAACATTGTGAAGAGTTCAACCAACTACAAAATTTACTGAGACGTTTTACAGAGAACTGCTCTAACTTCACACCAACTGCAAATTCGGGAGGTTTTCAAAACTACCTTCACATTCAGTAATTTTCTAAACTCTCAGAACTCACTGAATACTTTTATTCTCACTGACTGATTTTTACAGGGAAAAGATGTATATTATACTTAGAGAAAAACCAAATAAGACAGGGTCCAGATGAGAAGAACCAAATGTGGACCTTCTATTGTATTCTCTTGGCAGAGTAGGATGTATTACATTCCCAGTATGAAGGTATGACTTAGACTCAAAGTACTGTCAGTCACAGAAACTCACCTGAGTGCTGGGATCCAGAGTAATTATTGGGTCTCCATTACGGAGCCATTATTGGTTGATTGATTCCTAGGTGGTTAATCAGTCTCCTGGTCTGCTAACTCTCTGTGACCTAAAGCTCCACCTTAAATCACATTGCTGTTATTTCTGACATGGAGAGGAGCATCTCCCACCCCCAAGCCCCCAAAGGATTTGCCAGCTATAACCGTAAATTATATTGTTTCACTATGCAGAGTGATCCATTGTTTGCCCTCAAGCCAACCAAGACACTCTCCTGAGGTATGACACTTCAGGATCCTAGAGATTACCTCTCAGATGCTGAGGACGAAGTCCCAACTTCTTTTTGGTTAGGTTAACTTTTTTTTTTTTTTTTTTTTTCTTTTTTGGGCAGAGTCTCACTCTGTCTCCCAGGTTGGAGTGCAGTGGCACGATCTCAATCTCAGCTCACTACAACCTCTGCCTTCCAGGTTTAAGCAATTCTCCTGCCTCAGCCTCCTGAGTAGCTGGGACTACAGTCATGTGCCACCACGCCTGGCTAATTTTTGTATTTTTAGCAGAGACAGGGTTTCAAGGCCAGGCTGGTCTCGAACTCCTGACCTCAAGTGATCTGCCCACTTCAGCCTCCCAAAGTGCTGGGATTACAGGTGTGAGCCACTGCACCCAGCATTTTTTTTATTTTTATTTATTTATTTTTTTTTGAGACAGGGTCTTGTTCTGTCACCCAGGGCTCACTGCAACTTCCACCTCCCAGGCTCAAGCAATCTTTCCACCTCGGCCTCCCAAGTAGCTGGGACTACAGAGTATGCCACCACTCCTGGCTCATTTTTGTAGTTTTAGTAGAGACAGGGTTTCACTATATTGCCCAGGCTGGTCTCAAACTCCTGGACTCAAATGATCAATCCCAAAGTGCTGGGATGATAGGTTTGAGCCACCGCACCTGACCTAGGTTAACTTCTTTATAAGGATATACAGCATAAACACAAATATACAAAGTATTGATTATGTTATTGCTTTTCCTTAAAGTTCCTTTTTATTCATATTTCATTATGTACATAAATTTTTATTTTCATAATTTATCACGCAAGACTAGACTAGGAAATTCATTAGAAATAGTAACAAGTTAAATGTATATCATATTTTAAAATTAAGTCTATTGTTTCTATCAAGGATTTTACATGTGAGACATGATGTGGTTCTGAATTGGCCTCACGCAAACCAGAAATCAGGGTGTACTTGGAAAACACAAACTGAATGTTCTCTATATTCATTGAAGTTTAATGTCATGTCCTAAGTGTGAAACCTTGAGAGCACTGAATAAAGGCTTTACCTGTACACATCTCTTAAATCTGTGTCTTCATAGGAAGCAAGATCCAAACTGAGTTGGAGTCTGTTCCAGAAGCAGGAACACAGGAAGAGTGGTCCTGCCAGCAAATCTGGGAACAAATTGCAAAAGATTTAACCAGGTCTCAGGACTCTATCATAAATAATTCTCAGTTCTTTGAAAATGGTGATGTCCCCTCCCAGGTTGAAGCGGGACTGCCCACAATTCACATAGGACAGAAACCTTCCCAGGGTGGGAAGTGTAAACAGTCCTTCAGTGATGTTTCCATCTTTGATCTTCCTCAGCAGTTATACTCAGGAGAGAAGTCTCATACATGTGATGAGTGTGGAAAAAGCATCTGTTACATCTCAGCTCTTCATGTTCATCAGAGGGTCCACATGGGAGACAAACTCTTTACGTGCGATGTGTGTGGCAAGGAATTTAGTCAAAGCTCACATCTGCAGACTCATCAGAGAGTCCACACTGGAGAGAAACCATTCAAATGTGAGCAGTGTGGGAAAGGTTTCAGTCGTAGATCAGCACTGAATGTTCATCATAAATTACACACAGGAGAGAAACCTTACATTTGTGAGGCATGTGGGAAGGCCTTCATTCATGATTCCCAGCTTAAGGAACATAAGAGAATCCATACTGGGGAGAAGCCATTCAAATGTGACATATGTGGTAAGAGCTTCCATTTTAGGTCAAGACTTAAGAGCCATTTCATGGTTCACACAGGAGAAAAACCATTTAGGTGTGATACATGTGATAAGAGCTTTCATCAGAGATCAGCACTTAATAGGCATTGCATGGTCCACACAGGAGAGAAACCGTACAGATGTGAGCAGTGTGGAAAAGGCTTCATTGGTAGGCTAGATTTTTATAAGCATCAGGTGGTCCACACAGGAGAGAAACCATATAATTGTAAAGAATGTGGGAAGAGCTTCAGATGGTCCTCATGCCTTTTGAACCATCAGCGAGTCCACAGTGGAGAAAAAAGCTTCAAATGTGAAGAATGTGGGAAGGGATTTTATACAAATTCACAACTGTCTTCCCATCAGAGATCCCACAATGGTGAAAAGCCATATAAATGTGAGGAATGTGGGAAGGGCTACGTTACTAAGTTTAATCTTGACTTGCACCAGAGGGTCCACACGGGAGAGAGACCTTATAATTGTAAGGAATGTGGGAAGAGCTTTAGCCGGGCCTCAAGTATTTTGAATCATAAGAGACTCCACTGCCAGAAAAAACCATTCAAATGTGAGGACTGTGGAAAGAGGCTTGTACACAGGACATACCGTAAAGACCAACTGAGAGACTACAGTGGGGAAAACCCATCCAAATGTGAGGATTGTGGGAAACGCTACAAGAGGCGCTTGAATCTAGATATACTTTTATCGTTATTTCTAAATGACACATAATTATTCATATTTATGGGGTACAATGTGGTTTTAATGTGTGCATATAATTTATAGTGATCAAATCAGTGTAATTGGTGTATCTATCACCTCAAATATTTACCATTTCTTTGTGCTGGAAAATTCAAAATCCATTTAAGAGGAGTTAGTAGACAGCAAGGGAAGGGTCCCTGGAGAGCCCCCACCGCATGGGTCAGTGCCTCATCCCCACATAACATAAAAAGCAGCCTGGGGAAGAAAATCAAGCTACAGGCACGGATAAGGGAACTAGCACAGGGGATTGTGCCTGGAGACATGCCCGTGGCTGCACAGATAGAAGAACCTCCAGCTCACTCAGGTAAAAACTCGCACAAACCTCCGGCTCACTCAGTTAAGGGAACAAGACCTGACACAGAAATGCCTTTGTCCTTTGTATAATCAGCAGGCTCCCAGGAAAAAGTTTCTTCTTTTATGGGCATGAACATAGTGGGTTTCAGTAGGTTCAGATTGGCACTTTCCTTTGTGGAAAAGGAAAAGCCCAGGCTCTATAAATCATCGCTTCAGCTCCTGATTGGTCCCAGGCCAAGCTGAATAGCTGTTATGAATAATCACTTCAGCTCCTGATTGGTCCCCGGTCAAGCTGAATAGCCCTTATGAATCATCACTTCAGTTCCTGATTGGTCCCAGGCCAAGGTCCCAGACCAAGCTGAATCACACTTTCTCCAGGACAGCCGGCAGGCTAAGCGCATTCCTTCCCCTTCCCAGTCCATAAAAACCCCAGATCCCAGCCTCGTAGTGGGCAACTTATTTGGGTCCCCATCTCCACTGTGGAGAGCTTTTTTTCTTTCACTTTTTAAACTTTCACTCCAATTTCACCCTTGTGTCCGTGCTTCTTAATCATCTTGGACATGAGATTAAGAGCTCCGAGTGATACATCACAAGAGAGACTGCTACAGTGTGGTGCATTTGTGAGACTACAACACATTATTAGCAATTTGTAAATAATTGTTGATGATAGTCACCTTTAGTGCTGCAGAACAGTATAAATTCTTCCTCTCTACCTCTTTTGTATCTGTTAGCCAGCCTTTGGCCATCTCACCTACCTCCTACACTTCCTTGCCTCTACACCCACTCTTCTACTCTCTACTACGAACTCAGCTTTTTTTAACTTCCATATGAGGGAGGTCAATATTTCTCTTTCTTTGCTTGGCTTATATGACTTAATGATGTCCTTGAAAACTCATCCATGTTGCCACAAATGATAAAATTTTGTTTCCTTGTTATGTCTAAAGAGGATTCCATTGTGTATATATGCCACCTTTTCTTCATTCATGTATTGATAGACACTTAGGTGGATTCCATATCCTGGCTTTTGTGAGTAGTGCTACAATGAACCTGGGAGTGCAGATATCTCCTCGACATACTGATTTCCTTTCATTTGGATATACCAATAGTGGAATTGCTGGATCACTTGAATTTTATTAGGCTTCAGAAGCTCCACATGGGAGAGAAACTATAGAAGTGTGGGGAGGGTGGTATGTGCTTCATTCAGGCCTCAAGTCTTCAACTTCAGAGTGTCCACATTGGCGAGAAGCCTCAGTAATGTATGTAATAAAGTTTTTACTCAGTTTTCATGACTACAATCTCACCTAAGCATTCACAAAGGGGAGAAACATTAAAATATAAGGCACATAGAAAGCAGTTCCCTTTGAGTTCGTATCTTGTAATTTATCACAGAATCCATGCTGATGATACATTTCATCCTGTAGGAGAAAAAACATTTGTTTAAGTTAAAACCTTTTTCAGCCATAGCTCAGCATACCCCAGTGGTCCTAGGACTGTCATAGTGGAGAACCCTTGTTAAGTTGTGCAGTAGGGCTTCAAAAAAAAGTTTGACAGTTACAGTTATTCAGGAGACAGGCCTTAGAATAAGAGTTCATTCATGCATTTACAAAACTGTAATCATGAACATATCAAAGTTGATTACCACTAGAATGTCAGCAACATGTGTTTTCTGCTTTATCTTCACAACTTTTAACACTGATTATAATTTTGTGTTCACTGTGTGTTAAAAGAATCAAAAGGAGCAAACATGATGTTTTTAAATTGTATCTAAGAGAGGAAATCTACAAATAATTCAGGGACACCTGAGTTGAAATGCAGAGTACACTAAATACTGCATTCACAGCATTATTTTGATAGTATCTGTTCCCACTTGGTTCCTGTCTTCCCCTCCTCCTCTATTCAGAAGTTGCATTCTTAGTATTTGTGGCTTTCTGTAGTGTTCCATTGGTTGAATACAATATAAATTCAACAATAATTTGTATTTTTTCTCACAGGCTGAAAACATTGTAATAAATTCAATAAAACATCTTAATAATTTCAAAAGTCTAATACTATAAAAAAGTCTTTTCCAATTATAATCTAGATCGCAAAAACTGAAATTCAATCACATCATGAAAAGTGGAAAATTCACAAGTATGTGGAAACTAAACAACATACTCTTTTTTTTTTCATACTTTAAGTTCTAGGGTACGTGTGAACAACGTGCAGATTTGTTGCATATGTATACGTGTGCCATGTTGGTGTGCTGTACCCATTAACTCATCATTTACATTACATATATCTCCTAATGCTATCCCTCCCCTCTCCCCACATCCTACAACAGGCTCCGGTGTGTGATGTTCCCCACCCTGTGTCCAAGTGTTCTCATTGTTGAGTTCCCACCTATGAGTGAGAACATGCAGTGTTTGGTTTTCTGTCTTTGCGATAGTTTGCTCGGAATGATGGTTTCCAGCTTCATCCATGTCCCTACAAAGGACATGAACTCATTCTTTTTTATGGCTGCATAGTATTCCATGTTGTATATGTGCCACATTTTCTTAATCTAGTCTATCATTGATGGACATTTGGGTTGGTTCCAAGTCTTTACTATTGTGAATAGTGCCTCAATAAACATACGTGTGCATGCAACACACTCTTAAATAATATGTCAGAGTAAATCAGGAGTGAAATTAAGAAATACCTGGAGACAACTGAAAATGAAAACAATGGCCAAAACTTTTGGAATGAGGCAAAAGCAGTAGAAGGAGGGAAATTTATACCTGCAAATGCTTATATTAAAAAAGAAGAAAGATCTGACATCCACAGCCTAATTTTATTTTCATGAACTAGAAAAAGAGAATCTTACAGAAAGTGATTAGGAGGGAAATAATAAAAATTAAAGTATTAATAAATAAAATAGAGAAGAACAATACAAAGAAAACCAAACCAAGAGTTGGTTATTCTGAAAGACTTACAAAATTGTGAAAACTTTAGCAGGACTGACTAAAAAATAAAGACTTAAGTAACTAAAATCAGAAACAAAAGTGGGGACATTATTACCAGTTTTTACAGAGGTGAGCCACAGCACCCAGCTGGATGTTTGTATATAGTGTAAGGAAGGGGACCAGTTTCAATCTTTTGCATATGGCTAGCCAGTTATCCCAGCAGCACTTATTGAATAGGGAGTCCTTTCCCTGTTGCTTTTGTTATTGTCATCAGTGACATGGTTTGGATGTGTCCCCACCCAAATCTCAGCTTGAATCGCATCTCCCAGAATTCCTATGTGTTGTGGGAGGAACCCCACAGAAAGTCAGAATTATTAATTAAAAGGGAAACAGAACTAAGAATTCTAAAATTTCACAGCCTATCTACTTTGGAAAAAAAATTAGAAAGCCTGTTCTGGATAAAACAAGGATAGAGATAAGCAATCGATTTATGAGATTAGTTTGGATTGGTCATGTCAACTGAAGGCAGGACCTACTGTCCAAAACACTGGAAGAATGACCCCAAAGGCATCTCAGAGATCATAGAGGCTGCTCCTCCCATCACAGACCCAGAGTGCAAGGACCTGGGGAGCAGAAGGGACCTTTGATACCAAGTGCCCCTACCCTCTTAGGCTCAGTTCCCTGCATGCTATGATAGAGTGTGTCAATACATTTTATCTTTCGGGAAGGCAAACTAGATCAAGGATACAGCTATAACTGGCTTATGAATAGTGATCAGTCAGTTTTCAGAGAGTGGATGTTTGGTATCATAAAGTTGGCACAGTCACCTTATTTTTGTGTCTAAACAAAATTATGAAAAGTTTTTAGTTTAGAAAAATAGATTAAAAAAAGTAGACTCAATTTTTTTAAAAGAAGAATATTGGTTTATAGGCCAATGTATGTTTATAGGGAGAAAAAAATCAGGTTACCTTCAAAAGAACAGGTTTTTAGATGAATTGTTTCCTAATTTAGCTTTATACTATTATCTTTGTAACCAATGCCAGTTTTTAAATTGCGAACTATAATAAAGAAATTATGTTTCAGCAAGAAATAGGAAGAAACTTAAGAAAAAAATTTTTTTCATTATTGAGGTATCTGTTGCCTACGCTGGAGTGCAGTGGTGGCCTCATAGCTCACTGCAGCCTCACTCAAACTCCTGGGCTTCAGCGATCCTCCCACCTCAGCCTCCTGAGTACTTGGGACTTGTAGTCCCAAGATCAGGCCACCCGGCCTAGCCACTTAAAAAAAAAATTACAGAGATGAAGTCTCCCTGTATTGCCCTGGGGGGTCTCCAGTTCCTGGGCTCAAGGGAACGTCCTGCCCGGGCCTCCCAAAGGGCTGGCATTACAGGTTTGAGTCACTGCACTCGGCCAGGAAGAAACTCTTAATAAAACATGCTCCCTCACCTATAGAATCTTCCCGTTTTACTGCATTTACAATCTCAATGTAAGATTGATACTAATGCCTAGCACTTCATCAGTCATTATTGCTCTGAGGTACTGAGCAATTCACTACATTCGCTGAAATTTGATGTTTCTGCACCTAAGGAGAAATACGAATACCATGAAAAGTTTATGGGAAGATAGCTATTCCATGACGACACCGCTTCTCCGCTGGCAGTTGTGATCTCAAATGGGGGTGGCTTTTCCTGCCAAACCAGTGGTCCCATAGCTTCTGGAATAGGGGCTGGTGTTTTCATGCTCCTCATTGCCCTTGCCAAACCATTCCACCTGGCTCATCCTTTAAACCCTTAGTTTTAACCTCCCATCGTCAGGTTATCCTAATCCTTGAAGACTTTATCTCCTCGTTTGTTCTCTTCCCAATAACACTCCTGTCATCGTGGGAGACGTTTAGCTGTCTATACAATATTTTCTTTCAAAGACTCAGGGAGAGAGAAGGACGACTCACAGGGTCACAGTCCACATTCCCCACCAGGCGCTCAGATATATGGGATACGTTCCCGGTGGGCATTGCGGTGTGTGTAGTCAACGACCACCGCGGAGTCCAACACTTCCCGCTGAAGAGTGAGCTTATAGACATTTTCCATTCGCATTGGAGGAAGTGGAGTCCAGACACATTCTGAGTCGCGGGCAGGTTGGCTCAGGCGGGTGGACGAGTGAATTCTGGGAACTGTAGTCCATCAACTTCATGGAGTGGCGGTTTGACGCCGGCGGTTGAACCGGGGAATTCTGGGAAGTGGAGTCCAGACGCTCTGTGGAGGCGCGAGCGGTTCCGGTCTGTGAGCCTGCAGTTGCTGCTTAACCGCGTAGTTTGAGCCATTTCTGCGTCTGGCGGGCCCTTCTGAACTTGTCACCTTTGCCTGGGGTCGCAACGACCAGATGATCGATGATCCAAGCAAGGGAAAAGAAGCCTTGGCGGAGAGCGGAGGTTTGGTGGGGCGGGAAATGGGGTTTTGTTCCCGTCCACGAAGCTTTCTGGGATGGGGGTGCTGTGCTCGCATCCCGGAGGGTGGAATTGGCGGGATCCTCTGTGCCCTGCTCTGAGCGTTTCCAGAACTTTGACCTCGCTCAGCCTGCCTCCCTCCACCCTACGTGTGCGACCTCTTTCTCGCAGTGTGACGTGGAGTGTTACTCAATGTCCTTATACTTTCCATTGCTATTTTTTGTAATGGGGACATTAGAACCATCCTGGTAGAATCGTTTTTGGGAACTGAAAGAGGTAACGCAAATGAGAACCTTAAAGCAGCCCCTGTCACTTGGTGACTGGTGGTCTCTTTTTAACTTCCCGAAGAGGTCAGGTCCCCGGGTGGGGTCATAGCTCCAGCTGCAGGGGCCCTGGTCCTTCTCCCTAATCCCTGCAGGACGCTAGATGATCCCAGGAGGCCTTCTGACCTCTTTTTAGGAAAGCCAGAATTGCGTCCGCCTTCCGCGAAGGGCGGGGAGCATTTAACTTTTATGGGGGACCGCGATGCAGTCAGGGTATTTCACAACTTTCGCCTTCCCCAGCCTGACCTTTCTAAAAGAGCTGCAGGGAGGGGACTTCTTGGCTACTGAGGGCAAATCTCTATGTGATTGATCCTTGACTTTTTTCTTTTACAGAGATGTTCAGCTCAACCGAGAGTGTGTCCTCGGGCATGGGTGTTGATAATCATTAAGCCGTAATTGGTAGCTTCATTCTAAGTGCTTTATACAAATAAATTTAGGCCACACTGGGGCTCTGTGAAGTATTGCTTTTCTCAATTTTAAAGATGAGAGTGAGACACAGGGTGCATAGCACCCAACTAGTGAGAGGTGGAGCTGGGGTTGGAACCTAGGCAGTCCAGGTCAGAGCCTGAGTTGATCATCCCTTGGATACATTCTCATTGAGTCAGAGGAACTAGCTGGACTTGTGGGGAAAGCAAGTTAGGACTTCATTGAAAGGACGTTGAGAGCAAGGCTCATGGGCTTGGACTTCTAGGAATTTAAAAATTTTTTTCTCAACTATTTTGTTTCACGTTTTCCAAGTATTTCGTATTGTTGTGGAACTGTATCATTGTGGACCAGTCTGAAATGCGAGAAATAGGAGTAGAAAAAGTTTTTAAATTACCCATGAATCTAAGATGTAAAGATAGTAACTGTTAAGCTTCTAATTGATTTCTTTTTAGTCTTTCTTTGCGTCTATTTCTCTATTTGTTTATAAACATTTAAAAAAATTGTTATATTTTAATGTATGTTTTTATAGAAAATTTTAAATACTGCTAATAGAGAATAAACTAGTGAGGCTGGTTGAGGTGGCTCATGCCTATAATCCCAGCATTTTGGGAGGCCAAGGCACGTGGATCACTTGAGGTCAGGAGTTTGAGGCCAGCCTGGCCAACATAGTGAAACCCCATCTCTACTAAAAATACAAATATTAGCCAGGCGTGGTGGCACATGCCTGTAGTCCCAGCTACTCCAGAGGCTGAGGCAGGAGAATTGCTTAAACCCGGGAGGTGGAGGTTGCAGTGAGCCAAGATCACGCCATTGCACTCCAGCCTGGGCAACAGAGTGAGACTCAAAAAAAAAAGAATAAACTAGTGAACTGCCATATTATATCATGCTCAATTTTATTATTCGCATTATCCTTATGACTACTTCCTGATATTTAAAATATTTTCATTTTTATATCATTTAAAAGCTATAGAAAAGTTGCAAAAATTGCATAAGGAGTTCTCATATACTCTATCCAAATTTGCCAGTTGTTTACATTTTTCCAGGTTGCTTTGTTGATGACAATCAGCCAAATACCACCAGTAACAACACTAACCAGAGACAGCTGACTATAGCTTTCTGCAGCAAGGAAGCCCACATACCATGATAAATGTGGGCGTTTTGGTAAGAGGTATTTAGGAAGGGATGGTATAGGGTTTCACATAACATGTTAGATAATATTAGATAGTAAATAATATTGTTATCTATTACATATCAGATCTGTTAAAAGACTACTAGTAGTTGTAGTGTTACTCATTAGATAGTGGTTGGATAGCATATTACCTAACATCCTGTTATCTAATTTGTAGTTAGATATTTAAATTTGTTCAATTTTTCATATAAAGTCCTATGCCAGGCACGGTGGCTCATGCCTATAATCCCAGCATTTTGGGAAGCCAAGGGGGTGGATCACCTGAGGTCAGGAGTTCCAGACCAGCCTGGCCAACATGGTGACACCCTGTCTCTACTAAAAATATAAAAATCAGCCAGGTGTGGTGGCACACGCCTGTAATCCCTGCTACCCGGGAGGCTGAGGCAAGAGAATCACCTGAACCCAGCAGGCGGAGGTTGCACTGAGCTGAGATCGTACCACTGCACTCTAGCCTGGGTGACAGAGCGAGACTCCATCTCAAAAAATAAAAAAATTAAGTCCTTATGAGTGTCCCCTGCCCCACCCTTCACCTGCAATACCATTCAAAGTCCAGTTTATGCATTGTCTTTCGTTGTCACATTCCATAGTTTCTTTAGTCTGGAAAGATTCCACAGTCTTTGTCTTTTAAAAACATGGTGTTTTTTTTGTTTTAATAGGAAGGTTATTTTGGAGAAAGATGTTCATTTGGAGTTTGATGTATTTCATGTTTAGTTTCAGATTGTGTATTGTTGGTAAGGATATCGCACAAGTGATGAAGTTTCCTCTTTATTGCAACGTAACAGGGTTCACATGATGTCGGTTTGTCCCTTCACTGGTGATCTCAACTATGTTCACTTGGCCAAGATGATGTCTTTCAGATTTGTCTGCTATAAAGTTACCTTTTTTAAAAAAACTAAAGTTTCTTATTGGAAGATACATTATTAGTGAGCATTCTACTAAAGATGAGCTTCTGGTTCTGCTCATTTATTCATTTGTTTGTTTAACTATAAATCTGCCAACAATATGGACTCAGAATTCAGTCTTATGTAGGTAAATTACATGTAGATTAGCAATTTTTTTTCAACTCTGTTGAGGTATATTTTACATAAAGCATTCACTCATTTCAGGAGTACAGTGATCTTTAGGAACTTCGTAAAGTGGAGTAACCATCATCATAATTCAGAGTCCCCCAGTTGGACTCTGTGCCCATTTACAATTAAACGTCATTCTCACCCCAAATCTGGAGCAACCACTAGCTTACTTTTCCTCTATGTATACGTTTGCCTATTTGGACATTTCGTATGAATGGAATCATATAATCTATGGATTGTTGTGACTGGCTTCTTTCTCTTAGCATGTTTCCAAGGTTCATGCATGTTGTAGCATGAGTTGGTCCTTTATTCCTTTTAATTTCCAAATTAGATTCCGTTATATGGATATACCATGATTTTTCTATCCATTTACCCAGAGGAAGGCATTTTGGTTGTGTACAGTTTTTGGGTTAGTATGAATAATGCTGCTGTGATCATTCATAATACATGTCCATGTTGCTACACAGCATCCCCAGCCACCTTTTCATGTCTCTCTTTTTACTGTTTCTGGCATTTTCCAGGCACGATTCCACCTTCCTTCATGCTCCATTACTCAGGACTCTGAAGATTACAAAAAGTAGGAGGAAAAATGACCACATTCAAGGTGAGTAGAGCTCACCTCTCTTGCTATTAAAATTCCATCTTATTGCTCATATTGTCATACATTTTTCTCTGTCTTGGGAAGACTCAAGGAGGAAAAGGGCATTTGGGACCTGTTATGTGCCAGTTGCTTCCTTTGTCTCTTTTTTGTTGGCTTTGCATTTGGTTTTTGGTTTTTGTTTTGTTTTTTACCGTTACATTATGGAGTAGAAAAATTAGTAGGAAAGAACAGTACTCCCACTTCTTTACCTCCTTGCTCTCAAATTAGTCTGTTTTTTCTTCTTGTGCTGTTCCTTGTACATTTGTAACTGTATTTGTATTGATGATGGAGTTCCTTGTGTCAAGAGTGTGCTATACACCAAGATAACATGTCCTTCTGGTTTTAATTCATACTTGTCCATCAGATAGTTAGTCCCCCTTTCTGTGGAGACCCCCATCACACATGTTGGCTCCATCCCTCTTAGATGCTCCGGGGACCCTCTGACCTACTTCACCCACTTCCTGAGTCCTCTGGCCCTAGGAATGAGCTATTACTTAAGGTGTCTCAATCAGCGGATCATGTGCCAAGCTCCTGTGTTTCCATATTCTGTCCTCTCTGTCTCAATCCATGCAGCCAGCTCACATCTGTGGAGGGGTGGCCTGTGTCCCACTTATCATTCTGTCTTCTTTATAAATCATCAAGCTGCTGTCCAGCCAGCCTGCGTCCCCAGGCTGCCATCACTGCACTGGGCCAATTGCCCAGGATATAAGTGCTCCCCCTTTGCCGGTCCAGAGTTCTGTCAAATTGGACCCTGCTGGCTGCACCAATTCCATGGAACAGGTTCACTAGTTACAGACTTGGGAAGCCCACCATGAGAGAGCACACTCATATATGACAAATTACATAAAGCAGATTTATTACATATAGGTAGCAAGGGACAACAGAAGCCTATGATCCACTGTGAGCCAGTCCCCCAAGGCTCAAGAAAGCTGCCTAGAGTGGGTGGAGTCATGACTGCATATGCCCCATTTGCACCATAGCTGAGCCACCCCAAGAGGCAGCGTGTCCCAGGTTATATGCCTCAGGGGCAACATTACTTACTAAGCAGTTCCTCCCTAACTCAAGATATTATCTTTTATGGATTGGACTAGGATCAAAGAAGGTATAAAAATAAAAAATAAAAATAAAAAGATGTTATCTTCCCTAGGAAGGACATTGCATAACTAGCATATTTATGGTTATTCTTGAGACCTGTAAACAAGAAAGTGGGGAGAATGGATCCAAGGCCACTTTGAAAATAGTCACTTAAAACCTGTTAATTTGGCAAATACTAAAGAAAAGTGATAGCATTCAGGGTTTGGGTCTGAGAGAGGAAGACAATAAGCCTCAACAAACAAGGTTGAGACTGAATTGCTCATTGTTGCTGGGGCAACTGGGGCAATTGGCAAGATTCATTGAAACCTATATAGGTGTAGCCCAGGATGCACCATTTGAAATCCTAAGGGGTTACTTACAAGGAGACTCAGTAAGTGCACAAAGTAAAAATACAGGAGGTCTTTTTCATGATTGCACTTCTGGTGGGGCTCAGGAAAATCATTGTCAGGATACAGACAGAATGAGTGGGCAATCTATAAGTTGACCTCCACTTCTCTTCTCCGCCTGCTCAATGCCGCTCCTCCCCCAGTAGTCCATGGTCATAGGATTGAGGTTATGTATCTTGATGTTGTAGGAGGCAGTGACCTTCAAGGACGTGGCTGTGTTCTTCACTGAGGAGGAGCTGGGGCTGCTGGACCCTGCCCAGAGGAAGCTGTACCAAGATGTGATGCTTGAGAACTTCACAAACCTGCTGTCAGTGGGTGAGCATAGGCACCCTCTGTAATGGAACATCAGGCCCTAGGAGTGGCTTTGTATCCTAGAGTATTCAAGTTTGTGTATGCAGTGGGAACCTACATTTCCAATAAATTTTACCTTGATATTACCTAGAATGAATTGGGATTAAGCACATGACTTTGCACGTTCACAGGGCATCAACCGTTCCACCCTTTCCACTTCCTAAGGGAAGAAAAGTTTTGGATGATGGAGACAGCAACCCAAAGAGAGGGAAGTTCAGGTAAGAAGCAAGCAACTGTGCATCCCTGTACATGACTTGCCCGTTTGTTTTACTTCTGAATGTGCCCACTTACATCACCCTGATCTAAATTGCCCCATCTCTTTCCTAGTTTATTACAACCCCTTTCTGGCTGGTGGTCCTGTTCCCTCCCTTCTACCCTGACATCTGTTTTCCTCAGAGCAGCCAAAATGATCCTTGGGAAATGCAAGTCAGTTTTCCACTCCTTGGTCCAAAAGCCTGTATGGTTTCTTAATGTTATTAAAGTTACAACCTCTTTATTGGCTTTTAAAGACCCTGTGGTCTGTTCTTCATCCCCTGCTGCCTCTTGACTACATTTGTCCTCTCCCCCTTGCACCATCTTTTCCAGCCATGTTCTCCTCCCTGCTGTTTTTCTGTCCTGTCATGGCCGCTATATTCCCTGTTGCTGGTAACAACAGACTTCACAGATTAAACAACAAACATTGTTGTTCTTTCTGACATGGGGAGGACGGTCTCCCACCCCTCACCCTGGAAATGAGTGGCCAGCCACAACCCTAAATCATATTGTTTCACTATCCAGAATGATCCAGAATTGGCACTCTAACAAACAAAGTCACTCTCCTCCAGCATGATATGTCAGGATCCTAGAGATTACCCCTCAGATGCTGAGGACAAAGTCCTGACTTCTTTTTACTTAGGGTAACTTCTATATAAGGATATACAACATAAACATAGACATATAAACTATTGATTTTGTTATTGCTTTTCCTTAAATTTCCCTTTGATTTATATTTCACTATGAACATTTAGTAATTTATCATGCAATTTATCATGCAAGATTTTTGACTGACCAGAAAATTCCTTAGAAATAGTAACTAATTAAATGTATATATTATATCAATTTTTTAATTGAGTCTATAACTTCCATCAAGGATTTTACATATGAGACATGGTGGGGTTATAAATTGGTCACATACAAACTAGAAAACAAGATGCATGGGGAAAACATAAACTGAACATTCATTAAAGTTGAATGCCATATCCTAAGTGTGAAATCTTAAAAACACTGAACAAAGGCTTCATTTGTCCACATCTCTTCATTCTGTGTCCTTATAGGAGGCAGGACTGTTGTAGAAGCAGGACCACATGAAGACTGCCCTTGCCAGCAAATCTGGGAACAAACTGCAAGTGACTTAACCCAGTCTCAAGACTCCATCATAAATAATTCTCACTTCTTTGAACAAGGTGATGTCCCCTCCCAGGTTGAGGCAGAACTATCTATAATTCATACAGGACAGAAACCTTCACAAAATGGGAAGTGTAAACAATCCTTCAGTGATGTTGCCATCTTTGATCTTCCTCAGCAGTTACACTCAGGAGAGAAGTCTCATACATGCAAGGAGTGTGGAAAAAGCTTCTGTTACATCTCAGCTCTTCGTATTCACCAGAGAGTTCACTTGAGAGAGAAACTCTCTAAGTGTGACATGCGTGGTAAGGAATTCAGTCAGAGTTCATGTCTGCAAACTCATGAGAGAGTCTACACTGGAGAGAAACCATTCAAATGTGAGCAGTGTGGGAAAGCCTTCAGATGTAGAGCGATACTTCAAGTTCATTGCAAATTACACACAGGAGAGAAACCTTATATTTGTGAGAAATGTGGGAGGGCCTTCATTCACGATTTCCAGCTTCAGAAACATCAGAGAATTCATACTGGGGAGAAGCCATTCAAATGTGAAATATGTGGTAAGTGCTTCTGTCTTAGGTCAAGTCTTAATAGGCATTGCATGGTCCACACAGCAGAGAAACTGTACAAATCTGAGGAGTGTGGAAAAGCCTTCATTGATAGGCTAGATTTGCATAAGCATCAGATGATTCACACAGGACAGAAACCGTACAATTGTAAAGAATGTGGGAAGAGCTTCAGATGGTCCTCATATCTTTTGATTCATCAGCGAATCCACAGTGGAGAAAAACCATACAGATGTGAGGAGTGTGGGAAGGGCTACATTAGTAAGTCAGGTCTTAACTTGCACCAGAGGGTCCACACTGGAGAGAGACCTTATAATTGTAAGGAATGTGGGAAGAGCTTTAGCCGGGCTTCAAGTATTTTGAATCATAAGAAACTCCACTGCCGGAAAAAACCCTTCAAATGTGAGGATTGTGGAAAGAGGCTTGTACACCGGTCATACTGTAAAGACCAACAAGGAGACCACAATGGAGAAAACTCATCCAAATGTGAGGACTGTGGGAAGCGCTACAAGAGGCGCTTGAATCTGGATATAATTTTATCATTATTTTTAAATGATATGTAAGTTGTATATATTTATGAGATATGGTAAGAAATTTTAATATGTGTATATAATGTGTAATGATCAAATTGATGTAATTAGTGTATTACCTTAAACATTTACCATTTCTTTGTTTTGGGAAAATTCAAAATCCATTGTTCTAGCGATTTGAAAAGAAACAATAAATTATTGTTGATTATAGTCACCTTTGGTGCTTTAGAACACTAGAATGTATTTCTCCTATCTAGCTGTACTTATGTATCGTGTTACTGAATCTTTGGCTATCTCACCTAACCCCTACACTTCCCTGCTTCTAGAACTACTGTTTTACTCACTACTTCTATGAAATCAACTTTTTTAGCTTCCATATGTGTGTGAGGACAGTTGGTATTTATCTTACTTTGCTTAGCTTATGTTGTTTAACATAATGTCCTCCAAAGCTCATCTGTGTTGCCATAAATGACACAATTTTGTTTTCTCTTTATGCCCAAAGTGTATTCTATTGTGTATATATGCCATCTTTTCTTCATTTATCTATTGATGGACACACAGGTGGGTTCCATGTCTTAACTGTTGTGAAGAATAGTTCTCCAATGAACATGGGAGTGTACATACCTGTTCCACATACTGATTTCCTTTGCTTTGGATATACTCAATAGTGGGATTGCTAGATCACTCAAATCTTATGACTCAGAGGCTTGACATAAGAGCAAAACTATGAAAGTGTGGCTAGGGTGGTATGGCCTCATACCACCTCAGGCCTCAAGTCCTCAACTGCACCAGAATGTCCACATTGGACAGAATCCTTAGTAATGAGGTGTGTGATAAAGTCTCTGCTCAGTTGTCTATAATCTCATCTGAGAGTTCACAAAGGAGCAAAACATTAAAAAGAGGCATATGGTAAACACTTCAGTGTATATTTATATCATAATTTATCACAGGCCATACTGGTGATATATTTCATCCAGTCTTGCAGGAGAGAAAACATTTAAGTTAAATTCACTGTTTTACCATAGCTCAGCATACTCCCATCATCCTGGGACCATCATAGTAGAGAACTCTTGTAAATTGTGCAGTAGGGTTGCAAACAGAACTTTGACATTTACACTTGTCATTCAGGAGAAAGGCCTTAGAATAAGAGTTTGTTGACACATTTACAAAACCCTAATGATGAACATGTCAAAATTGATGACCACTAGAATGTCAACTACAGGTACCTTGTTTTCTGCATCTTCAGGACCTTAACACTGATTAGCACTTACATGTTTAGTATGTGTTAAATGACTCAAAAGGAGAAAATGTGATATTTTAAAATTGTGTCTAGGAGAGGAAATCTACAAAAAATAATTCAGAGACACCTGAGTTAAAATGCAGAATATACTCAGTACTGCAATCCAAAGCATTATTTTGGGTAATACTACCCTATTGCACTTGGCTGCTGGCTTCCCCTCATCCTCTGTTCTGAAGTTGGATTTTTACTACTAGTGGCTTTGTCTAATGTTCCATTGGTTGCATACAATATAAATTCAACAATCATTTGTAATTTCTCACACTACAGGCTGAAAATGGTTTGTTAACTTGGCAATAACAGTCCACTGCATATTTCACAATTACATTTTTTCAACAGTGTTAAGGCAAAATTTATAGTAATTTTACGTGGCAGATGTAGTTACATTGGAAAAAACTTCCTCAGTTCTGAATTCACATGATTTCTTGTGTATTTTCATGCAGGCTTTGATATGACGGCCTTCTAATTGTGGTAGCATTTATTTTATCAAACAACTCAGGTAGAAGCTATGCCAATTTGACAATTTTTGGAAACCTAACCTAATATTCTCTTCCTATCTCTATGAAATACTAAGAGAAACCTATGGGAGTTCGGTAATTTCGTCAAATGTATCCATGGTTGGGGTAGGAGTGACATTTACATGTTCTTCTTTATTGTTGGCAGTAAAAATAAGTCTTTTGTAAGCAGTGTATATCAGAATATATAAGGTACAAGTGTTTTATCTGGAAATGATGGGATAGGAAATTACAATTATGATGTTAAAACTGTGAAAAGTAGAAAACCACGTGGATGATATCACCCCATTTTAAAATGGAATAAGTATTCTACAAGAATTTATGTGAAAAGCATTTATTCCTATAACATGAGACCAATAAAATGATGGCACCAGACATACAGTAAAAGGAGAAAAACATAATGTGAGCTTTGTGAAATCAGACTGTAACCTTCATAACATAATCAAATATCTTTGTGTGTTTCTGAGACTTTTTAATGTGTATATACGTGTGTATATACGTAATATGTGAACAAATATTCTTTCCTCTGGCAATGAATATTTGCTGCTGGTATTTTTCCATTTTATAATTTTATGCATTTTTAGATTTCTCAGTGAACATCAGTTTTATCAAAGTAGTAAATTTTGTGCAATAAATTTGCAAACTTATTAATGTTAATCACTTACCTATCAGGACTCAGAATCTCAGAATAAAGTTGCTCTATATTGTCATATGACGTAAGTTCACAATGACTAGGGTCCTGGAAGTCATTTCAAAATGAAATATTCTCTAGTTGGGCCAGGCGCGGTGGCTCACACCTGTAATCCCAGCACTTTGAGAGGCTGAGGCTGGCGGATCATGAGGTCAGGAGATCGAGACCATCCTGGCTAACACAGTGAAACCCCATCTCTACTAAAAATACAAAAAATTAGCCAGGTGCGGTGGTAGGAGCCTGTAGTCCCAGCTACTCGGGAGGCTGAGGCAGAAGAATGGCATGAACCCAGGAGGTGGAGCTTGCAGTGAGCTAAGATCATGCCACTGCACTCCAGCCTGGGCAACAGAGCTAGACTCCATCTCAAAAAAAAAAAAAAAAAAAAAAAAGGAAAGAAAAGAAATATTCTCTGGTTCTTCGAATATGCAGATAAATTGATGAAGTCTGGTTAACTGTCTTGGTAATTAAAGCATGTGATGCTTCTTTAGGGATAAGTCAGGGAGTGTGCAAATATTGGAGATCCTGCCCAGTGCCCAGGCACAGCTGATTTATCAAGACAGAGAATTCACAATAGAGAAAGAATTTAATACACAGAACTGGCTAAATGGGAGATGGGGTTTTATTATTACTCAAATCAGCCTCCTTGAAAATTTGGAGGCTAGGGTTTTTCAAAGATAGTTTGACAGGCAGGGGGCTACGGAATGGGTGCTGCTGATTGGCTGGGGATGTTAAAAATGGTCCTTGGGCACTAAGTCCACTTCTGGGTGGGGGCCACAGGACCAGTTGAGTCAAGAGTCATGGGTTTAGGTGGGGCCATCCAGTTGTCAGAAATGCAGAAGCCTGAAAAGACATCTCAAAAGGCCGGTCTTAGTTCTACAATAGTGATGTTATTTACTGGAGTAACTGGGGAAGTTGCAAATTTTGAGACCTCTGGAATAACGCTGGAAATCAGAATAATGGCTGGTAATCGTTTACATATATTATCTTAGAAGTCAGGCCCCTCTCATCCTCCTAAACTAGTGGGGCCTTTCAATCGTATTACAAAGGCAGTTTAGTTTGGGGAAAGGGCTATTATTTAAACAATAAACTAAATTCCTCCCAAAGTTAGCTTGGCCCATGCCCAGGAATTACCAAGGGCAGTTTGGTGGTTAAAAGCAAGATGGAATTGGTTAGATGAGATCTCTTGCACTGTCATAATTTTCTCACTGTTAAAATTTTTACAAAGGTGATTTCAGAGATTGAAATAGATATACGTATGTTGTGAAGGTTGTTTGTTTTTTGTCTTTTAAAGCAACAGATCCTCACCTGAGGTCAGGAGTTCGAAACCAGCCTGGCCAACATGGTGAAACCCTGTCTCTACTAAAAATACAAAATTAACTGAGTGTGGTGGCACATGCCTGTAATCCCAGCTACTCAGGAGACTGAGGTGGGAGGATCACTTGAAACCAGGAGGCAGAGGTTGCAGTGAGCCAAGATCATGCCATTGTACTCCAGCCCGGGTAAAAAAAACTCCATCCCAAAAAATTAAACAAAAAACAAAAAACAAAAATAAAACAGATCCTTTGAAAACCAGAGGTGTATGGGCAGGAAACATAGCATGACAGCAGCAGAGCTTCTGTTGCTATGGATCCAGTTAGAACAAAGACCTGGTTTGGATGCCAATTCAGAGTTATACACCATGGTGTTGACAAAAAGAGTCAAACTCTACAAAATATAAAGAGATTTATTCTGAGCCAAATATGAGTGACCAAGGCCCATGACATAGCCATAAAAGGTCCTGAGAACATGTGCCCAAAGTGGTTGGGTTATAGCTTGGTTTTATACATTTTAGGGGGACAGAAGTTACAAGCAAACATCAATCAATACATGTATACATCGATTTGGTCTGGAAAGGCGGGACAACTCGAAGTTGGCCATGGAGGTGCTTCCAGGTCATAGGTGGATTCAAAAATTTTCTCATTGGCAATTGGTTGAAAGAGTTATCTAAAGTCCTGGAATCAATAGAAAAGAGTGTCTGGATTATGATAAGGGGTTCTGGAGACCAAGGTTTTTATTACGCAAATGAAGCCTTCAGGTAGCAAGCTTCAGAGAATAGATGGTAAGTGTCTCTTATCAGGTGGAAAACAGTGCCAGACTCTTTAGTGAATTCTCTTCTAGAGAGAGACCTGGAAAAGGAAGAGGAATGTAGATTTTACAAAATGAATATACTAAGTATGCTAGATTCTAACGAGATTGTTCTGATTTGACAATATTAAAGGTTTTCTTAATAAATTGACTTCCAATCTCATCTTTAATATCTGTAGTACTCTTGTGTACTGAATATTATTTTTTTCATTAAACAGTTTTCTGTAGATTCTGAGGAAAAGATACAAAAAATTTTTGAAAAACTCAAAAGGCAGTTTTCTGCTGATGAAGATCTGTGTGATAATTGATTTTAATGGATTTATAGTGCATAGACTATAGTCCCTAGTTATTTAATCAAGCACTAATATAGACATTGTGATGGTATTTTGTAGATATTCAGCCCATAATCAGTTGGTTTGAGTAGGGATATTATGCTAAATACAGGTAGGCCTGATCCATCACTTGAAGATCCTTTAGAATAGAGCTGAAGCTTCTCTGAATGAAAAAATACCACACCTGCTGGTGGCATCTTCCTCTCATGGGTTAGAGTTCCATCTTCACCTTTCTGGTGGCCAGCCATATGCATTTTGGAATTGCTTAGTGATGTGGTTTGACTCTGTGTCTCTACCCAAATCTCATGTTGAATTGTGATCCAGAGTGTTGGAGGTGGGGCCTGGTGGGAGGTGACTGGATCATGGGGGTGGTTTCTAATGATTTAGCATCATCCCCCTAGTGCTGTCTTTTGATGGAATTCTCATGAGATCTGCTTGTTTTAAAAGTGTGTAGCACCTCCTCCTGCTCTCATTCTCTCCTGCTCTGCCATGGTAAGATATGCTGGCTTCCCTTTCACTTTCCATCATGATTGTAAATTTCCTAAGGCCTCGTAGCCACGCTTCCTGTACAGCCTGCAGAACTGTGAGTCAATTAAACCTCTTTTTTTCATAAATTACCCAGTCTCAGGTAGTTTTTTTTTTTTTTTTTTTTTTTTTTTTTTTTTTTTTTTTTTGAGACGGAGTCTTGCTCTGTTACCCAGGCTAGAGTGCAGTGGTGTGATCTCGGCTCACTGCAACTTCCACCTCCCAGGTTCAAGCAATTCTCCTGCCTCAGACTCCCGAGTAGCTGGGATTACACATGTGTGCCACCATGCCCAGCTAATTTTTGTATTCTTTGTAGAGACGAGATTTCACTATGTTGGCCAGGCTGGTCTCAAACTCCTGACCTTAGGTAATCCACCTGCCTTGGCCTCCCAAAGTGCTGGGATTACAGGTGTGAGCCACTGCACCCGGCCAGGTAGTTCTTTATAGCAGTGTGAGAACAGACTAATAGACTTAGCCAGATCCACAGTGCCAAAGGAGAGTTCCTTGCAATAATTGCTTGTATATGTCATACTGATTCTGTTTCTCTGGTTGAATGCTGACCAAAAGACATTTTGCCCCACAAGAACTTCCAGAGGAAGAGCACCCTAAGGATGAGTTTTCTGAATTGATTGTGTTTTCTAGAATTGGATTTCTACTCTTACTAAATTTAAGAGCACTATTGACTTTATTTCCAGTGCAACATAGGGAACTGGTTGTCAAAGGCACGGTGTGATAATATGCCAAATATCATATTGAATAATCCTAATAAAATGCCTATTGGAATGATTCTGGTTACCATGAATTTGTTAGTTTAGGACACAGTAGACAAACTTTTCAGTATAGTATATTTCCTGGATGCTCCTACTGGGGCTTCAGAAATTAGGAAAGAAGGCCAGGCACCGTGGCTCACGCCTGTAATCCCAGCACTTTGGGAGGCCGAGTAGGGCGTATCACAAGATCGAGACCATCCTGGCTAACATGGTGAAACCCTGTCTTTACTAAAAATACAAAAAAATTAGCCAGGTGTGGTAGCATGTGCCTGTAGTCCCAACTACTTGGGTGGCTGAGGCAGGAGAATGGTGTGAACCCGGAAGGCAGAGCTTGCAGTGAGCCAAGATCACGCCACTGCACTCCAGCCTAGGTGACAGAGCGAGACTCCGTCTCAGAAAAAAAAAAAAAAAAAAAAAAAAAGAAGAAGGAAAGAAGAAGATGAGGTCAATCACTTTGCAGGGCTTAACTTCGCCTTGTTGATCTTGGTATTCATAGTAAATAAATTGATGGGAAATCTATGATACTGTCACTGGGTTTGTATTGGCAGAAGAGTTCTATTGCAGGGGAAGAGAACTCTAACTGCAACCACCTAACATTGTCACAGCTCTCAAATCAATTCCAAGACATGTCCAGTTTACAAATCCACATTCACTTATATAAAGGGGAGGCCAATGTTAGATGAGTATGGGCCCTGATACATTTCAGAGTTTTCCACAGGAAACCATGGCCATAAACCTGTGACTGAGTATATAAAAGGAGAAATAATCACTCTTTTGGGCAATGACTGAATCTTCATTGTCAAATGGCACATTGATACGATGATCAGACATGGTGAGGAGAAAGTAGGAACTACTAGGCATATTAGTAAGACACATGCATGACAGAAAGAAAGAATAAATCCTATAAATATTCATAGGCCTTCCATTTTGGTAAAATTTCCATAGGTTCATTGATGTGGGACTATTGAGATATCCCTTCTAATGTATAGGGCAAGAAGCATATGGTATTCCTACAACCAAAGTGTCACAATGTCTAGGGGCCCTCCTTGGCTACTGGATGCTACTTATTCCTCATTGGGATATGCTACTCTGCCTTTTTTGTCTGACCCCAAAACATTTTGCCTCGACTAAGATACGATAAGACTGTGTAATGTGTCCTAGCTGCCATGTAAGTTTCTCTACCCCTAGGACACTATGGACCAGGATTTTCAAAAGTAATTGAAATATCAGTGATATAGAATGACGTTTGGAGCCATCAACTGGTCACATTTGATGAATCAAACCACAAATGGATGAGATTTTGTAGCAAAGCCCAGTCATCCTCTACATATACTTACTCTTTTTCTTTTTGGTAGAGACAGGGCCTTGCTTTGTTGCCCAGGCTGGTCTCAAACTCCTGGCATCAAGAGATCCTCGTTCTTCAGCCTCACAAAGCAATGAGTACAGGTATGAGCCACCAACCCCAGCCTACTTACTCTTCTTTGGAAAAGCAGCTTATGATTTTGCTAGTGGTCTTAGAAGAGACAGAGCACTTAACCATAACCTACCAAATTAGCATGTGCGCCAAGCTTTCCATCATGAATTGGGTGCAGTTGGTCATTCCTTGTCTTTAAATTTTATGTGCACATTGGTATCCCATTTGTAAGTGGCATATATATGATTGGGTTTGAGTAGGCTCTGAAGCCACAGATAAGTGTATCATGACCCCTACTCCTACTACATTACCTTCAGAGTGAGTGAACATGAAGACAAGTCCTATGAATTACTGTGTCACAGCAGCAAAAAGAAATGAAGTGATTAAAAGTAAACAAAGCCTAAAGGACCTTATGTGCATTATAGGTGTCCCGGATAGAGAGAAAGAAAGCCAAGAGAGCTTATTTACAGAAATAAAAGCTGAAAACTTCTCAAATAAGAAAAACACATTATTCTGTAAATCCAAGAAGTTCAATGCATTTCAAGTAAGATAAACACAAAGAGACCCAACTGAGGCATATTATTAAAAAATCGTTAGAAACCAAAGACAAATGAAAAATTTGACAGCAGCAAGTCCAAAGTCACTTGTTATGTACAAAGACGTCCTTAACGAAGATGTCAGCAGATTTCTCAGCAAACATCTGAGACGAGATGATATATTCTTTGCTAAAAACACATACACACACATACACACACACACGTCTATTGAGAATTCAACATTCACCCAAACTGTCCTTCAAACTTGAGAGATAAATCTAGTGAATGGGTAGACAATACGTATAGACATAATATATGACATCAGTTGTACAAACTGGGGAGAGGGAGAAGCTGTGAATGAGTAGTATTTTGCACGTGATTGAAGTTAAGCTGGTATCCATGGGCGACAGAGTGAGACACTGTCTCAAAAAAAAAAAATTAAAGAAGGCACAAATAAATGGAGATATATCCATTATTAATGGATTGGGTGACTTCATATTGCAAGGATGTCAATATCTATATCTATAGATTCAATGCAATCCTTAATCACAGTAACATTTTTCTCAGAAATTAAAAAATCCACCTAAAATTCATGTGAAATATCAACGGATACTCTCTCCTCTCCCATGGTCATATCTTAGATCTTGTCATCTTCTAGCAAATATTCCTCCATAATAATTTGCAGCACTACTTTCCAACAACTTTGACTTGTATTTCCACCTCGGTCCCACCAGCATGCTAGCATCAGTAACATTAGAACCTCGCCAATACCTACAGTCCACTGAGATGATTACCTTTTTACTCTTGTAACTCCTCCTCTCCTCACAGCCTGCCAAGCACATCTCTTGTCAGGAGAGGACAGCTCACTTCTCCTAATGTCTCACTTCCCAGAATTGTGTCCCATGAAAATTTTTAGCTAGATGAAGGCAGAGAAAGAAAATATTTGATTTCTTAGGCTTTATGGAAGCGATAGGAATGGCAATAGGGGTTTGGAATGGAGACTGCACGCACCAGTCAACAGGGTGTGTCCTCAATAAGTAGTGGGTACAGGACATTTACTGAGATGCTATCTCCAACTCCACTTCAGGAAAGCTTGCTGCAGAGTTAGAGTGACAGAGTCCAGATGCTCTGTTTGAGTCGCGGGCCCTTTGTCTCAGACGGGCGAGTCCGGGGGATTCTGGGAAGTGGAGTCCAGACGCTCTGCGGAGGCTCGAGCACTTCCGGTCCCCAACTGTGACGTCGCTATTTCACTTACCATAGTAGTTTGAGTTATTTCCATATCTTGCGAGTCCTTCCGAACGAGTCTCCTTTGCTCGGAGCTCGCAACCACCCAATGATCGATTCAGGGGAAAAGAAGCCTGGGCGGAGAGCAGAGGTTTGGAGGGGCGAGGGCGGGGATTGCCGCTCCGGTCCGCTGAGCCTTATGGCCTCGGGGGTCTGTGCTAGCGTCTCAGGGAGTGGGATTGGCGCGACCCTGTGTGCCCTGCTTTGACCTTGCTCAGTCCGCCTCCCTCCTTCCTACATCTGCGGCCTCTTTCAGTGTGGCGTGGAGTGTCACTTAATGTCCGTTTATCTTCCATTGCTGGTTTTTTGCTGTTGTTGTTGTTGTTTGTTTGTTTTGTAACGCGACTTTTCAGACCCTCCTAGTAGAACCGTTTTGGGACCTGAAAGAGGTAACACAAATGAGAGCCTTAAAAGCAGTCCCTGTCCCTCGTTGTCTGATGGTCTATTGTTAATTTCCCACGAAGCCTGTCAGGTCCCCGGATGGGGTCAGAGCTCCAGCTGCCGGGGCCCCGACCCTTCTCCCTGATCCCTACAGGACGCTGGACGATCCCTGACGCCTTCTGACTTCTTTTTAGGAAAGGGGAGCATTTAACTTTTATGGGGGACCGCAGAATGGTCAGGGTGTTTCACAGCTTTGTTTTCCCCGAGCCCGACCTTTCTAAAAGAGCAGCAGGAAGGGGACTTCTTGGCTACTGAGGGCAAACCTCTACGTGAGTGATCTTTGGCTTTTTTCTTTGACAGAGATGCTTACCTCAACCAAGAGGGTGTAGGATTTGTCCCTCGGGTATGGGTGTCGATAATAATTAAGCCTTAATTGGTAACTTTATTCCAAGTACTTTATACCCCAAAATACATGATCTCCACAGTGGCACTGTGGAGAGGTACAGCCTTTTTAATTTTAAAGATAGGCGTGAGACACAGGTGGAGCAGGGGTTGAAACCTAGGCAGTCCAGGTCAGCCTGAGTTGATCATCTCTTGAATGCATTCTCACTGAGGCAGAGAAACTAGCTAGGGACAGGTGGAGAACATACGTTAGGACTTGACTGAAGGCACCTTGAGGCAAGGCTTAGGGGCTTGGACTTCTGTAGGAGTTTTTGTTTGTTTTTGGCTTTTTTTTTTTTTTTAGTCTTATCTACTATTTTCTTTTTTCTTTTTCTTTTTTTATTTTTTTGAGAGGGAATCTTGCTGTCCCCCAGGCTGAAGTGCAGTGGCGTGATCTTAGCTCATTGCAACCTCCGTCTCCCAGGTTGAGCGATTCTCCTGCCTTAGCCTCCCAAGTAGCTGGGATTACACGCGCCCGCCACCACGCCCAGCTAATTTTTTTTGTATTTTTAGTAGAGATGGAGTTTTACCATGTTGGCCAGGCTGGTCTCGAACTCCTGACCTCAGGTGATCCACCCGCCTTGGCCTCCCGAAGTGCTAGAATTTCATTCACTTTTTAACTAATATTTCATATTGTTGTGGAGCCATTTTATTATGGAGCATTCAGAAACTACAGAAATTGGAATAGAAAAAAATTTTTAAGTCCCCTTGAATCCAGGATATAAAGACAGTAAATGTTATGTTTTGAATGCATTTCTTTGTAGCCTTTCTTTTTGATCAAAATTATTATTTATATTTTATTTGTAAACATTCTAACAAAATTCTAATATTATAAATGTGTTCCCCTTATCTGTTTAACTATGGAAACTTCCAGACACCACCAAGAGAGAATTCACTAGTGAGCTTTCAAGTTGTGTCATGGTCATTCTTATTAATCTCATTGTTATTATTCCTATGATTGTTTCCTGATATTTCAAAACATTTGATATTATTTTAGAGCTATAGAAAAGTTGCAAAACAGTATAAGAAATTCTCATGTACTCTTCTTTTTGGGGGGGGTGTGATGGAGTTTTGCTCATGTACTCTTTAGCCAAATTTGCCAAGTGTTTACATTTTTCTTGTTTGCTTTGTTCATGTCCATCAGCCAAATACCACCAGGAACATACTTGCAACTAGAGACAGCTGATTGTAACTTTCTGCAGCAAGGAAGCCCACATACTTGGGTAATCGTGGGATGTCTTGTTAAGAGGCATTTAAGAAGGGCTGGTGTAGCATTTCATATAACATGCTAGATGATAGTAGATATTATATTAAATAATGTTGTTATCTGTAATTTATCAGATCTGTTAAAAGACTACTAAGACTATAGCGTTATTTTTTACATAGTATTGGATAGCATATTATCTAACACCATGTAATCTAATCTGCAGTTCCATATTTAAATTTGTTCAGTTTTTCATTTGAACTTTTTATAACTGCCCCCTTCCCCACTCTCCATCTCTATCCCCAAAGTTCAATTTTGTGTATCATCTTTAGCTGTCACATTTCCATAGTTGTCTTTAGTCTGGAAGGATTCCACATCCTTTCTTTTATGTGCATTGTTGTTTGAAGAGTATAGGCAAGTTGTTTGGGAGAAAGACATTCATTTTTAGCTTGTCTGATATATTTCACCTTTAGATTCTCCATTATTGGTAAAGATACCACAAAAGTGTTAAGGTATCCTTTTCAATGGAACATAACAGGGTCAAATGATATTCGTTTGTCCCTTCTTTGGCTTTTCAACTGTGTTGGCTTAGACAAGATCATGTCTTTCAGATTTGTCCACTGTAACGTTACTTTTTAAAAAATTATTATAAAGTTTCTCATAGGGAAATATATTATTAGTGGACAGTCTGCTGTAAATAGGAGTTTCCATTTCTCCTTCATTGATTCATTCATTTGTTGAACTATAAATATTCTATCAATATGGACTCAGAATCCAACCTTATTTATTTTAATGATATATAGATTACAATTATTTTTTCCAACTCCAGTGTATTTTACATATCATAGCATTCACCCATTTCAGGTGTACAATTCAGTGACCTTTAGGAACTTTGTGGAGTAACTATCATCGTAGTTCAGTTTAGATCTTTTACATCCCCCAGTTGGACTCTTCATGCTCATTTAATTTAAACTTCATTCTCACCTCAAATCTGCCTCAACCACTAATCTACTTTCTCCATATATACATTTGCCTATTCTGGACATTTCATCTGAATGGAATCATAGAATCCATGACTGACTTCTTTCACTTAACATAATGTTTCCAAGCTTCATGTATGTTGTAACATGAGTCAGTATTTCATTCCTTTACATTCTAAATAAGATTTCATTGTATGGATATGCCAAGATTTCTCTATTTACCCATACAAGGGCCTCTTTGTTGTGTGCAATTTTGGGTTAGTATGAATAATGCTGCTGTAAGCATTCATGTGCTAATTCACATCCATATTGTTGGGCAGCATCCCTGGCCACCCTTTCATATCTCTCTCTCTGCCTTCCATGGCACGTTCCAGGCACAATTCTTTCTGCTCGAACTGCGTAACTGAGGACTCTGCAAATTCCCTGAAGTAGGCGGGAAAATGATCACATGCGACGTGAGTATGGCGTGCCTCTCTTGCTGTTCAAATTTCATCTCACTACTCATACTGTCATGTGTTTTTCTCAGTCTTGGAAAGACTCAAGGAGAACAACAGGCATTTGAGGATCTCTTCTGTGCCAGGTGCTTCCTTCTTTTGTTTTTTTTTTTTTTTTTGAGATGGAGTTTCACTCTTGTGGCCCAGGCTGGAGTGCAATGGCGTGATCTCGGCTCACCGCAACCTCCACCTCCCAGGTTCAAGCCTCAAGTAGCTGGGATTATAGGCATGCACCACCATGCCCGGCTAATTTTGTATTTTTAGTGGAGACGGGGTTTCTCCATGTTGGTCAGCCTGGTCTAAACTCCCGACCTCAGGTGATCTGCCCGCCTCGGCCTCCCAAAGTGCTGGGATTACAGGCGTGAGCTAACCATGCCCGGCCTTTCAGTGATTTTATGAGCCACCTGTTCTATGGTTCAGTAGCTCCATTGGCCTGCAGGTGACAGGGTGCATGCCAAGTTCATCATATTTCATGAGAGAGCGCCCATTGTTTTGCATGGTCAATGAAGGATATTCCTTGGTCAGAGTGAAATTCCATGAGGTGTTCAAAAACACAATATCAGTTCTTCTCAAGGACAGCTGTGGTAGTCCCAGTGTTCATGAGTGACATATATTTATCCCTCGTAGGCAGCAAGCTATTGCCATGCTTTTTGTCCACACACAGTGTACCCAGTCAGTAGCCATACTCCCGACCAAATGGCTGGACTGCTGACAACAGCCCAGAGTTCATGAAAATGTAGCAAGATATGGTAGTAGCAGTTGCCTGCATTGCAGTCACCACTGCATGTAGTTTGGTCCATCAGGCAAAAGGGCCATGTTCAATCTCAGCCTTAAGATAGCCATTCACCAGCCAGATGCTGGTCACAGCCCAGTGGAGCCTGTCTCCTTGTTGTTTCGCAGAGCTGTCTGTAAACCATACTGTACCATCAGTAGGCACATCTGAATCTGGGGCCCCAGGTAGCCCCAGGAGGTGCCAGAACCCCCCTTATGGGTCATTTGGTCTCTGCTGTTAAGCTAGCCATTTGTTCATACAGCCTCCTGGGTCTGATCTTAAATGTACCATTTCCCTTTTTTTTTTTTTTTTTTTTTTTTTTTCTGAGAAGGAGTCTCGTTCTGTTGCCCAGGCTGGAGTGCAGTGGTGTGATCTTGGCTCACTGCAACCTCCGCCTCTTGGGTTCAAGCGATTCTCCTGCCTCAGCCTCCCCAGTAGCTGGGATTACAGGCGCCCACCACCACACCTGGCTGATTTTTGTATTTTCACTAGAGATGGGGTTTCACCATGTTGGCCAGGCTGGTCTTGAACTCCTGACCTGAGGTGATTGTCTGCCTTGGCCTCCCAAAGTGCTGGAATTTACAGGAGTGAGCCACCGCACCCAGCCGAATGTACCATTTGCCTATGATAGTAGAGCTTTACCACTTATCAAATGGAGCCTGTCCAACTTTATGTGTAGGGTGAATAAGGGCCCAGGTGAGAATGGGCAGTTTATGTCACATGTGTACTCCAGCGGTAAAATGCACTGTCCCCATCAGTGCCCAATAGCAAGCAAAGAATTGCCATTTATACAAGCATCCCTTGTGGCTGCCTTAGGCAACATATCCAAAATTTCAGAGACTGGTGCACCTCAGTGTCAACGTTTTGTTTTCACAGACTCTAGTCAGTACACATGCAGATTATGGACCTTGTACCTTCATTGGACTAGCATGTTCTGAAGGTGTAAAGGCATGTCTGGGCCTTGGCTAGTTGAATGGCTTCCAAGGCCTGCTACTACAAAGGGTCCCATTCAAAGTTGATGGCTTTGCCACTCAGTGTCTATGGGGCTAAATGAACACCAAGTGAGCTATGTGCTTTCTGCAGTACCCAAAGGCCTATCGGCTGATGAGTCTCCATTCCATTAGTGGATGCTGACACGGTTAAGACTTTTTGCTTGCCTGTATCTGGGATATTTGTTTGGCTTCCCATCCATGTGACACTGGCATTCAGCCTTCCATAGTCGGCTGTTCCTCTCCATGCCCTGGAGGTCTGTCTGACCAGCTAAAAAAGTAGGCTGTTAATTACATTTTGACCTGGTTGGTGTAACATTTTTCTCTGTGGCAAGTAATTCCTGAACTAATGAAGTAATGTGTTGTTCTCCACTAAGCATGCAGCAGTGCTTTTGCTGAACCCACCGGGGCTTGGGTGGCTTAGGTGGTAGGCAGGAGTGGATATGCCCCACTGTTATGATTCAAAAATTACATGCAAGGACACATATCCCCTGAGGCAGCAGTGATGTTCTGTGTCTGAACAGCCCAAATGCCACCGCTTCTAATACACTCAGCAGTGGGAACCACAATCACTGACACCTGAAGTAGCCCAAAGGATTCACCCCCAAACATAAGCACCACAAGCAGACAGGCGTCATGAGTCACTGAGTTCTTCCTAAAAGCTTTGATGTCATTAGTTTCATTTTTCCCCTAAGAAATATTAATATTTGAATTCCTCCCTCTCTTTTTCCCTCTTTTTTTTTTTTTTTTTTTTTTTTTTTGAGGCAGAGTTTCACTCTTGTTACCCAGGCTGGAGTGCAGTGGCGCGATCTCAGCTCACTGCAACCTCCGCCTCCTGAGTTCAAGCGATTCTGCTGCCTCAGCTTCCCGAGTAGCTGGGATTACAGGCATGTGCGACCATGCCAGGTTAATTTTGTATTTTTAGTAGAGATGGGGTTTCTCCATGTTGGTCAGGCTTGTCTCAAACTCCTGACCTCAGGTGATCCGCCTGCCTCAGCCTGCCAAAGTGCCAGGATTACAGGCATGAGCCACCGCACCCGGCCTTCCCTCTTACCTTGATAGGAATGGTGAAGACCCAGAGACCAGGCTCCATCCCTAATTGTGCTGTTCTTTTTGGGATAGAAAAATCTGTCGTCCCTCACCAACAATCCGGGATAGCCAAAATAGCATGTCCTTATGATATTGCCTATACCTGTCCTGCAGATCATGAGTCTCTCTTTCTCGAAGGTCCACATCATGCTTACTGGCTCCCTTCTTCTTAGCTGCCTCAGAGACTTTCTGATAACCCACTTCACCCACTTCCAGAGCCCTCTGGCCCCAGGAATATGCGATTACTTAAAAGCCCCACAGTCAGTATATTACACGCCATGCTCCCCTGTTTTCATTTGCCATCCTCTCTTTCTGAATCCATGCAGCCAGCTCACATCTATAGAGGGGTGACCTGTGTCCCACTTATCACTCTGTTTTTTCCCATAAATCATGCAGCTTCTTTCCAGCTCCTGTGCCCCCAAGCTGCCATTACTGCCCTGGACCACAAGCTGGGGGGCATTATGCTCCCCCTTTGCTAATGCATGGTTCTGTTGGACCAGACCCTGCTGTGCCAATTCTGTGGAGCAGGTTCACGGGTTACCAATGTACATGAGTTCAGTAGAAGAGTACACTCAATACATGACTAATTACATAAAGCAGATTTATTGCTTACAGGTAGGCAGCAAGGGAGAACAAAAGCCTGCAGTTCCCTGTGAGCCAGTCCCCCAAGGCTCAAGAAAGCTGCCTGGAGTGGGTAGAGTCTGAATTGCAAGCGCCCCATTTGCAGCTCAGCCAAGGCACCCCAAGAGGCAACGTGTCCTGGATTATGTGCCTCAGGGGCAATATAGCTTACTGGGAAGTTCCTCCCTCACTTGAGATGTTATCTTCCCTAGGAAGGACACGTACATTGCATTTGTAGCACATTCTATGGTTATTATTGAGAGCTATGAGCAAGAAGGTGGGCAGAGTCAATCTAAGGTAATACTGAAAATTGCCCAGTTACCTAAAACTTGTTTGTTGGGCAAATAGTAAAGAAATGTGATCGCATCCGGGGTTAAAATATGAGAGAGAACAATGAGTGTTATCAAACCAGGTTGGGACTGAATTACTAAATGTTGCTGGAGCAATAGGCAAGATTCATTGAAACTTATATATATATATATATATATGAAGCCCAGGATGCAGCATTTAGAGTTTTAGAGGGTTACTTATAAGTAGACTCAATGAGCGCACAAAGTAAAAATATAGGACCTCATTTTCTTTCTATTCTTTTTTGTCTGTTTGTTTTTGAGACAGAGGTTCGCTCTTGTTGCCCAGGCTGGAGTGCAGTGGTACAATCTTGGCTCACTGCACCCTCTGCCTCCCAGTTTCAAGTGATTCTCCTGCCTCAGCCTCATTTTCATCATTGCATTTCTGGTGGAGCTCAGGAAAATCAGTCATTGTCAGGACACAAACAGAATAAGTTGTAAATCTGTAAGCTGACCTGTGTCTCAAGATCCAAAACAACTTTACACTTGTCCCTTGTGCCAGTGCAATGCTGCTGTCTACCAATAGTCCTTGGCTATAAGATCGAGGTGACATCTGCTTGATGTTGTAGGAGGCAGTGACCTTCAAGGACGTGGCTGTGGTCTTCACTGAGGAGGAGCTGGAGCTGCTGGACCCTGCCCAGAGGAAGCTGTACCGAGATGTGATGCTGGAGAACTTCAGGAACCTGCTCTCAGTGGGTGAGGACAGGCGCCCTCTGTAATGGAATGTCAGACCCCAGGAATGGTTTTGTATCCTAGGGTTTTCAAGTTTGAGTGTGCAGTGAGAACCTACATTTCCAGTAAATTTTGCCTAGCTATTAGGTTGGTGCAAAAGTAATTGTGGTTTTTGTCATTGGAAGTAATGGTACACCGCAATTACGTTTGCACCAACATGATATTACCTTGAACGTGTTGGGATTAAGCATGTGACTTTGCCTGTTCACAGGGCATCAACCATTCCATGGAGATACTTTCCACTTCCTAAGGGACGAAAAGTTTTGGGTGATGGAGACAACAAGCCAAAGAGAAGGGACTTCTGGTAAGAACCAAGCAGTTGTGTGTCCCTGCATGTTATTCCTGTCTGTTTTAGTTCTGTCCGTGCCCATTTCCAGCATTTTGGGGTAAATGGCCGAACCTGTTTCCTGGATTATTACAACCTCCTCCTGCTGATGCCCCTGCTCCAACCCTTCCCACCGTGCCATCTGTTCTCACGGTAGCGAAAGTGATCCTTAGGAAATGAAAGTCACATTGCCATTACTCAGCTCAAAAGCCTTTCTGGCTTCTTGTTTTTATTAGTGTTACAGCCTCTTTAAGTGGCTTTTGTAGACCCTGTGATCTGCTCTTCATCCCACACTGCGTGACTGCATCTCCTGTCCTCTCCCACTTGCTCCATCTTTTCCAGGCACATTGTCCTCCCTGCTGTTTCTCTATCCTGCCAAGGACGTCGTATTGCCTGTTGTGGCCAGTGACGTAAAACTCAGCAGATTGAACAAGAAACACTTATCTTTCTCTTCTGTAGGCCTGAAGTCTGACATATCTCACTGGGCAAAAATCAAGCTGTCTTAGGGCTTTGTTCCTTTCTGGATGTTCATGGGGAGAAGACTTCATTTTGGTTTACCAGTCTCTAGGCACTGTCTACACTCCTTGACTCTTATTTCCTTTCCTCCATCTTCAAAGGCAACTACATTGCATCCCTGACCATTCTACTATAGTCACGGTCCCTCTGCCACTCTTCTTATGCCTTCCTCTTTCACCTTTCAGGCCCCTTGTGATAGTATTCATCAATCCTGCATGATTCAGGATGACCCTTCCACTTTCTGCTTAGCTGGCTAGTGACCTCATTGACATCTTAATCTCCCTTGCTGTGGAACATAACATGTTCATAGGTTCTGAGGACTGGATGTAGACATCTTTCAGGAATGATTATTTTCTCTACCACAAAATATTCTGCCTCCGAACCCTCACTTGCTCTTCTCTCTGATTGGAATACACTGTCCCCACAAAACTTACTGATCCCTCTTTTAGTTTATGCAGCTCTCTGCTCAGTTTTAATATCATAGGAGAGGTCGTCTCCAAGCAAGCACCTTATTGAAAATACTATCCTATCTTTACTCTTCTTGGCCTGCATGTGTTGCGTCTCATGTATTTTTGTCTACAGATAGATCACCTCTCCCCTTTACAATGTAGTCTCCTGAAGGTATTTATCTGTTTCTTTATGACTGCGTCTTCAGCACCTAGAATACTCCTGATACATGGCAGGTATCTGTAAATATTTGGTATTCTTGTGAATGAATTAATGGATGAGAGGCCTTGACTGTCTGTAAGAATCATGGAGATAGCTAATAAGTGACAGATATACCAGAGTGAATGTTATATAGTCATGCCTTGGTAACCATGGGGTTTTATTCCAGGGCCCCCTTGTGGATACCAAAAGCCAAGGATGCTCAAGTCCCTTCTACATGTAAAGTATTTGTGTGTACCCTACGCACATCCTCTCATATACTTTAAGTCATGTCTAGATTAGGTATAACACCAAATGCAACGCCTACCCATTGCTTTATTCACATGGATTCAATGTATAGGACTCAATGTGAGAAATTCACGTTTTGCTGTGTGGAACTCTGTGGAATTTTTTTTTTTCCAAATACTTCTGATGCACTGCTGGTTGAATCCATGTATGCTGAACCAGCAGATATGGAGGCTGACTGTATGTTGCAAGACAGTTTTTTTTTTTTTTTTTTTTTTGTCTGTGTATGGCTGCTTGTTCAATTTTGACTTTCTTAGATTCTCTTGACATGGTTGGTTTTCTGTGTGTTCTGTTGACCCACATCCCGTGGAAACTTTCAAGCATTGTTTTCATGACCACACTGAGAAACATGCCTTCCATGGGGCTTACCCTGGAACTTTCCTTAAGGACCATGTTTATGTCTGTGAGAAATCCTTTATATCTGTGAGCTGAATGTTGCTTATATTTCTGTATGTTTTTCTTCAAAAAATGTGGTGTCTATTTCTGTATCTTTATACAAATTTAATTGTCAAAATGTGAAGGAATATAAATTTTACAGAAATTTTTATTTATATTTACAGAGATAGAGTGTTGTATTTTCATCTGGTGAACTTTATGACCTGAAAGGAATTGGGAAACTGCTCTCAAAATAGAAACTTCCCAAAGGATACTCTCCCTTCTCTTTAGAGACTGCTTATTTATAAGTGACAGCATATTAAATATATCCATGTACTACTGTGTGCTGACAGGTACATACTTACCAATTAATATTTTCCAAGATTCTTTCCATTGGAAAAATTTGGAAGTTATCTTTCCGTTGGAAAAATTTACCTAATTCAGGACTTGGTAGTATCCTGACAAAGTTCTAAACATTTTGTGAGCATGAGCCATAGTAAGAAACACACCTTTCAATGTAACCCAGACAAACATTTTTCATGTGTGTAGATGTGTATGAGTGGCTTAAGTAAGCAATTCATGTAATGACATTTTTCCTGCTTGTCATAATGCTGCAATAATTTTCATTCTAGTTCTTTTTTTGTAAATGTTTATTGTGGGTTTTAACTTTATTTCAGCTCATTGAGGCATAGTCTTGAGTATAAAAAGTTATAAAACCTGTTTACATCATAGGCTTTCTTTTCATTCCACGTGATTCTTAACAACTTTGGTTGTCTGCTCAGGAGCATCCCCCTTTGTGAACCTCTGGAAGGACAGCCTTTCAGATTCCCCTCAAAACTACAGTTGTCTGTCCCTGTACTCTTTCATATAACCAAGTTACTGTCCATATCAAAACAGAAAAATAAGATTAAGTGTTTTTATACATGTGTAAAATTATTGTGGGGGAATACTTTGAATGTATAGATATTAAACACTCTGAGGTGTTTGGTGTTTAGCATTGTGAACAGTTCAACCAACTATGAAGTTTAGTGGGACATTTTACAGAGGACTGCTCTCACTTCACATCAAGTGAACATTCGGCAGCTTTTCAAAACTATCTTCATGTTTAGTAATTTGCTAGAAAGACTCTTAGAATTCACTGAATGCTTTTATCCTCACAGTTACTGATTCTTACAGGGAAAACATGCATATTATAGTTAACCAAGATGAGAAACCAAATAAGACAGAGTCTATCCCGGCCCGCGGGATAGTCAGTGTAGGCCCTGGAGGAGGGGGTGGGAATTTGGGGAACAAGAGACACGAGAAATGGAGACAAGACAGTGCTCTGATCAAGTCTCGTTTAATGGCGGTAATGCACTGCCTTATATACACTTGGAGGGGAAGGGGTTGGGCTAAGGCGGAAATGATCTCATTGCCGAGGGCGTGGCCAGGTTGGTTTCGGTTTCTCCGGTCGGATGTCATGTTGCGCTTGCGCTATTAAGTAACAATTTTCCCGGGCGCGGGAAAAGTGAGTGAAGAAGCAGCAGGAAGAGCGCCATCTTTAATGAGGTATTAGTACAGGGGAAAAAAGGCAAAGATAGGGAGGAGGTAGAAGGTGGAAATGAATAGAGCTCAGGCGTTTTAATTGTTAATTATTATTCGCTATGGCCGGGGCGTGCAGCTCCGGACAGGTCCCCCTTTTTATATTTTTATGATAAGAAAACCCCTCGGGAACTGCGCCTGTCTTAGGTTGGGTCAACTCACCCCCACCTTCTAGGCCCGTCATGGGATAAGGCAGCAGCAAGGGCGGCCCTCCTGTCTTAGGCTCCGATGGAGATAGTGTCCTCTTACCCGTCATTGACTGTCCAGTTCAGCACACAGGGGAGGTGGTCTTATTAAGGTAAATAAGACTCACCATTTTCAGTCATCTCAAGGCGATGATAATGAACCTGTATAGGTTTGGCCTGGAAGGCCTCGATTTGTTGTCTGACAAATGCCATAAGCTTATTAAGGATTATAGGCCTGAGAGTGAGGAAGAGTAGAAGAGTGAGTAAAGGACCAAGAAATGGCAGGAGATAGGGGAGAAGTCCATTGAGTCCAGTCCATAGTGGATTGGCGGCCAGGCCTTTTCTGCGCTTTTCTAGTTCTTCTTGCAAAGTTTTTATCTTATCTCTGATGATTCCGGATTTGTTGGCGTAAAAACAGCACTTTTCCTGTAAAGCCAAACATATCCCTCCCTGTTCTGCCGTTAACAAATCTAGACCTCTTCTATTCTGGAGAACTACTTCAGCTAACGAGTCTACTTGGTCTTGTAAATCTTGTATAGTACTGGATAAGGTCTGTACATCTGAAATTAATTGATTGGATAATTTAGTATATTGGGTTAGTGAGACTCCTAGGCCTGTGGCTCCTGTAGTAAAAGCGGTGGTGATTCCTAGTCCAGCCAACAAGGGAATAAATTGTATGGCTCGTTTCGGTCTATAAATAAAATGTTCAATAGCGGGGATGGGGATAGGTTCATCTCCAGGGATGATATCAATGTCGGGGAGAAGAGTGGCCAGAACACAAAGCCCTGTCCAATTTGTAGGTAGATACGTATATGCCATGTTATTTCCACAAACGAAAACCGAGCCATTTATGGCACACAAAGGGTTGGTGGCATTGATTATGGAGGTACAGTTGTCAAACACAACATAGCCTAAATCAATTTCTTTAGTGTTATTATATGATGGTGAAAAGAGGCAAGAGGAATTAGAAAACGTCATCGGTTGAACTAAGGGGGGGGGGGTAATAGGACAGGAATTATTTACTAAGGATTCATTTGAGTAATTGACATAGGACAATGAAAGGTTAGGTATGGCTAGAGGAATAGGGGGGCCCATTTTAAGACAAAGCCAACAATCGCGGGCCAGGCTTGTATTGGACATTTGAAGTAAATTGTAAGTAGCATTGAGGATATCAAAAGTTTGAGCATCGAGCCTAAAATTATCTCTAAGCTCAGGCAGGGCTAAAGGGTGATATTGAAGTTCAGGATATGAAGCTTTATGAATTTCTTCTAAATTTTTCTGGACGGTTTTAATTCTTGCAATATCTAATGGGCCTCCTCCATCAGAAATGTGAATGGGGGCAGTAGTGCTCCAACAAACAGGCTTTCCTTTTTGGCCGTTACAAGGAGATTGTACAAGTTTATTAGTGGATCCTAATACTTGTACGTCATTGATGCCTCCTCCTTTTGAAGCATCTGTAAAATTGGGTATTTTTTTGGTTTGTTTTCGTGTGGTATTTCTTTATCTGTTACAGAAGGAGACTTGACTTCCTCATGATCACTTTCGAGGGAAATGAGATGCTCCTCCGTATCTTGCGGAGGCTTTGCGAGGTTAGAGCGGGAGCTAACCTTTAAAATATGCTCTGTCTGAGCGACCGCAGCCATGACTTGCGGATCGGCCTCCTTCTTATCTATTAAATCTCTAATGAGGTTCCAATAAGAGAAGGCAGTTACAGGAATTTTTTCTGGCCCAAAAGTATTATAATAGTCCTGAAAACAATCCCCTACTCTACGCCATCTTTTAATATCAATAGTTCCTTCCTGTGGGAACCAAGGGCAAGTGTCTTTTACAAAATCAAAAAATTTAAACAAATCATTACCTTTAACCTTTACTCCTCGTATCTTTAAAGCCTCTTTTAATTGTCCTACATATATTTGATGCTGGCTTAATTCTTGTCCCATTTTGGACGCGTCACTTACCTTCGATTCTGACGCGGCAGGTTCCCGCGGTGATCGGAAAAGTTTGACTCCTTTTGTCTTTGTTAGCGGTCGACCGTCCTTTGGCGTCCTCTTCCTCACGGAGTCCCTCGTTTCCAGGTCCCTGTTCGGGCGCCACGTATCCCGGCCCGCGGGATAGTCAGTGTAGGCCCTGGAGGAGGGGGTGGGAATTTGGGGAACAAGAGACACGAGAAATGGAGACAAGACAGTGCTCTGATCAAGTCTCGTTTAATGGCGGTAATGCACTGCCTTATATACACTTGGAGGGGAAGGGGTTGGGCTAAGGCGGAAATGATCTCATTGCCGAGGGCGTGGCCAGGTTGGTTTCGGTTTCTCCGGTCGGATGTCATGTTGCGCTTGCGCTATTAAGTAACAATTTTCCCGGGCGCGGGAAAAGTGAGTGAAGAAGAAGCAGGAAGAGCGCCATCTTTAATGAGGTATTAGTACAGGGGAAAAAAGGCAAAGATAGGGAGGAGGTAGAAGGTGGAAATGAATAGAGCTCAGGCGTTTTAATCGTTAATTATTATTCGCTATGGCCAGGGCGTGCAGCTCCGGACAAGAGTCCAGGGAAGTACCAAATCCTTATTTTCTATTGTATTCTCCCAGTAGAGTGGAGTATGTTACATTGCCAGGATTGGCATGTGACTTAGACACAGATAACTCCCAATCAGGGAAACTTACCTGAGTGCTGGGATCCAGAGTAATTATTGGGGCTCCATTACATAGCCATAATTGGTTGGTTGATTCCCATGTGGTTATTTAGTCTCCTGGTTCACTGATTCCCTGTGAGGTAAAGCCCCTCCATGAATCACACTGATGTTCTTTCTGATGTGAGGAGGACCACCCGCCATGCGCCAAAGGAGTGGCCAGTCACAACCCTAAATAATATTGTTTCACTATCCAGAGTTACCCAGGTTTTACCTTCAAGCAAAGAGACTCTCCTCAGGCATGACACTGCAAGATCCTAGAGATTACCTCTCAGATGCTGACAACATCCTGACCTCTTTCAAGTTAGGTTAACTTCTTTGTAAGGATGTATGACAGACAAATATATAAACTATGTATTCTGTTACTGCTTCTCCTTGAAGTTCCTTTGGATTCATATTTCACTACGTATGTAATATTTTAGCTTTATGATTTACCACACAACATTTTAGACTCACTAAAAAATTCACTAGAAATAGCAATAAGTGAAGTGTATATATTAATTTTTTTAAACAAGTATTTTATTTCTATCCAGAATTTTACATATGAGACATGGTGTGGTTCTAAATTGGTCTAATGCAAACCAGAAACCAGGGTGCGTTTGGAAAACAGAAAATGAATGTTCATTAAAGTTAAATCCCACATCCTAAGTGTAAAGTCTTGAAAACACTGAACAAAGACTTTACTTGTCCACATGTCTCGTTTGGTGTTTTTTGTTTGTTTCTGTTTTTTGTTTTTGTTTTTTGGTTGTTTTTTTTGAGGCAGAGTCTCACTCTGTTGCCCAGGCTGGAGTGCAATGGCCTGATCTTGGCTCACTGCAACCTCTGCCTCCCAGGTTTAAGCAATTCTCCTGCCTCAGCCTCCTGAGTAGCTGGGATTACAGGTGCATGCCACCATGCCTGGCTAATTTTTGTATTTTTAGTAGAGATGGGGCTTCATCATGTTGGCCAGGATGGTCTCGAACTCCTGACCTCATGATCCACCTGCCTCGGCCTCCCAAAGTGCTGGAATTACAGGTGTGAGCCACCGTGCCCGGCCTACTTGTCCACATGTCTTAATTCTGTGTCCTTATAGGCAAGATCCAAACTGAAATGGAGACTGTTCCAGAAGCAGGAACACATGAAGAATTTTCCTGCAAGCAAATTAGGGAACAAATTGCAAGTGACTTAACCAGGTCTCAAGATTCCACCATAAATAACTCTCAGTTATTTGAACAAGATGATGGCTCCTCCCAGATTGAGGAAAGACTATCTACAGTTCACACAAGAGAAAAACCTTCCCAGGGTGGAAAGTGTAAACAGTCCTTCAATGATGTTTCCATCTTTAATCTTCCTCGGCAGTTATGTTCAGGAGAGAAGTCTCATACCTGTGATGAGTGTGGAAAAAGCTTCTGTTACATCTCAGCCCTTCATATTCATCAGAGAGTCCACATGGGAGTGAAATGCTATAAGTGTGATGTGTGTGGCAAGGAATTTAGTCAGAGCTCACGTCTGCAAACTCATCAGAGAGTCCACACTGGAGAGAAACCATTCAAATGTGAGCAGTGTGGGAAAGGCTTCAGATGTAGATCAGCACTTAAAGTTCATTGCAAATTACACACGAGAGAGAAACCTTATAATTGTGAGAAATGTGGGAAGGCCTTCATGCACAATTTCCAGCTTCAGAAACATCAGAGAATTCATACTGGGGAGAAGCCATTCAAATGTGAAATATGTGGTAAGAGCTTCTGTCTTAGGTCAAGTCTTAATAGGCATTGCATGGTTCACACAGCAGAGAAACTGTACAAATCTGAAAAGTATGGAAGAGGTTTCATTGATAGGCTAGATTTGCATAAGCATCAGATGATTCATATAGGACAGAAACCATATAATTGTAAAGAATGTGGGAAGAGCTTCAAATGGTCCTCATATCTTTTGGTCCATCAGCGAGTCCACAGTGGAGAAAAGCCATACAAATGTGAGGAGTGTGGGAAGGGCTACATTAGTAAATCAGGTCTTGACTTCCACCATAGAACCCACATGGGAGAGAGATCTTATAACTGTGATAACTGTGGGAAGAGCTTTAGACATTCTTCTAGTATTTTGAATCATAAGAAACTCCACTGCCGAAGAAAACCATTGAAATGTGAAGACTGTGGAAAGAGGCTTGTACACCGGTCATACTGTAAAGATCAACAAAGAGACTACAGTGGAGAAAATCCATCCAAATGTGAGGACTGTGGGAAGCGCTACCAGAGGCGCTTGAATTTGGATATAATTTTATCATTATTTTTAAATGACATATAAGTTATACATGTTTGTGGAGTGTGAAATTTGATACATGTATATAATGTATATAAATGTATGCTGATTAAATCAGTTTAATTTGTGTATCACCTGAAACATTTATGATTTGTGTTGGAAAAATTGAACATCTGTTTTTTGGATTTGAAACAAGTTACTGTTGATTATAGTCACCTATAGGGCTGTAGAACATTAGAAGTGAAGTAGTGAGGAGTTTTTTTATTTTTGTTTTTGTTTTGTTTTGTTTTGTTTGAGATGGAGTCTCACTCTACGCCCAGGCTGGAGCACAGTGGTGCAATCTTGGCTCACTGCAAGCTCTGCCTTCCGGGTTCAGGCCATTCTCCTGCATCAGCCACCCGAGTAGTAGGGACTACAGGTGCCCACCACCAAGCCCAGCTAATTTTTTGTATTTTTTAGTAGAGATGGGGTTTCACTATGTTAGCCAGGATGGTCTCAATCTCCTGACCTCGTGATCCGCCCGCCTCAGCCTCTCAAAGTGCTGAGTAGTGCGGAGTTTTGAATAAAGTTACAGGATCAAGGGCCAGGGTTCTAGAGAGAGGAAAAGAGAGGGAGAGAGATTTTTCTTGGGACTGGAACCCGAATGAACTTAGTCCAGGGGAGGGGTGCAGTCCCTCCCACTGCTTGCCAGGTTGATCAGGCCTGCAAAGTCAACCGTTTCAATTCATCCTGCATGGATATCTATTCAGGTGACTTGGATCAGTAAGACAGGGAAACTTTCCACCCATTCCTCATGGATGTCTATTCAGGCAACACAAGCCAGTAAGGATTAGGAAAGGAGAGGCAAAGCACCCTGAGTGAGAAAAAAGATAGGAAGAGGAAAAGAGAGAAAGAAAAAAGGGAAGGGATTGACTGGGCATTGTGGCTCATGCCTGCAATCCCAGCATGAGAGGCCCAGGCGGGCAGATTGCTTGAGTGTAGGAGTTTAAGACCAGTCTGGGCAACATGAGGAAAGCCTGTCTCTAAAAAATACAAAAAGTAGCCGGGCATGATGGCACATGCCTGTAGTATCAGCTACTTAGGAGGCTGAGGAGGGAGGATCATTTGAGCCTGGGAGGCAGAGGTTGCAGTGAGCTAAGATCACATCACTGCACTCTAGCCTGGGTGACAGAGTGAGACCCTGTCTCAAAAAGAAAGAAAATCATTGGCTGGTAGGGTGAGGCGGTCCCAATCCCTCTTGGACTGAATAAAGGAGGACAAACACGGGAATAAAGATAAAGACAAAAGAGTATATTTGGAAGAAGGGGTCAGGAGGCTCCTTGCTTCTAGTGAACCAGGGCCATGAGCTTCTAGATCCCTTTGTATTTATTTAGCAAAGGAGATAGGGAGAAGGAGGTGGTTGTCAGTCAGCTGCTTGACTTGGTGCAGGCCTGTACGACTGCATTCTCTGAACAGTAGTCTCCAGATGTTCCAGTAGATAACCTTAAGGAGCACAGCACCAGGGAGTGTTTGAACCCAACAAACCTTCTGGCGGCAGGCGCAGATGTGAGTTTGCTCACATCCTGCATTCATGATAAACAGTGTGCTGTTTGATCATATAGCCTTACTGGAGTGCTGAGTTGGTCATGATCCTCTGGCTTTCGGCTCTCTACAGCAGAGGCAGAGGCAAGGAGGTCCATGAGGCTGGAGAAAGCCACCTGTTGTGGTAACACCAAATCAAAAGTTCAGTCAGGTGATTTTCAATTGTGAAGAAATCTTGTCCAGCAGTCCTGTCAGCTCACATGTCTCCCCCTCAGGGAGAGAAAGGCCCTCCCCCATGTCCCATGATCCTAGACAAATCCACAAAGAATATGCCACCAACCACAGGTTCCTGGGCTCTCTGCAACAGAAATTGAAATGAGGCTGAAAGGGTTTTCCCAGACAAGCTTTCGTTGGAGCTTATGCCAGGACATAAGGGAGGCAGCACAAGAGAGAATCTCCTGACTCCTTTCAAAGAGCTCATAGGATTGTTTATTTGGCAAAGTGTGGGAATTAACATCAGGAATAGGGTTTGAAGGCTGGGCTGGGCAAAGCACATGACTGGTAGGGCATGCAGGTCAGTATTACCTGGTTGCAATGGTTATCTTGTGTAATGGGCCACCTAGTGGTCTGGGTGGTGGCAACAAGGCTGTAAATCAATTGTTTAGCATTTCATCCCAAAGTGAGACACTCTACAACTTTGTGATATACCAGGGTTCTTGGAACCAATCTCCCACATATACTAAGGGTCAACTGTACTAGGACACTTCATACCTCACTTTCAAATAACCAGACCAAAGATAAGTAAGAAAAAACAAACAAACAAGTAAGGAAATAGAGGATTTGAAGAACATTATACACAAAATTGACCTAAAACACATATATGGAATAACCCACACAACAACAACAGAATATACATTTTCTCATTTGCACATGGAATATTCTCCAGGATAGCTATATATTGAGCCATGAATCAAGTGTTAATAAATTTTAATACAATAAGATACTTTTTAAAATTACAATCTAGATCACAAAAACTAGAAATGATAGCAGCAAGAAAAGTGAAAATTCACAAGTATGTGGAGACTAAACACATTCTTAAATAACCTGTATGTCAGAGTAAATTAGAAGGGAAATTAGAAAATATATGGAGACCATTGAAAATAAAAACAATGTGCCAAAATTTATCAGATGAGATAAAAGCAGTAGTAGGTGGGAAATTTGTACCTGTAAATGCTTATATTAAAGACAGAAATATCTTAAATTCACGACCTAATTTTATATTCATGAACTACAAAAGGGCAAAGAATTTGAACCGGAAAGCTAGTAGAAGGAAAGAAATAATGCTGATTAATGCAATGACAAATGGAGAATAGAAAACAGAAAATTAACCAAACTGAGAGTTGGTTATTCCAGAAGATTAAGAAACTTGAGAAACCTATAGTTAGATTGACTAAAAAATAGAGAAGCCTCAAGAAACAAAATTTACACACAAAAATGTGAACATTACTGCAAATTTTAGAGAAAAATGATTATAATAGAGCACTATCTGCAATTGTAAGCCAACAAATTGTACCACCTAGATGAAATAGACAAATCCCTTAAAACATATACCCTACCAAAAATGAATCACAAAGACAGAAAATCTGAGTAGATCCTTAACTAGTAAGGAGATTCAATCAGTAACCCAGAGCCTCCCAACAAAGAAAGGCCAAAACTAGGTGGCTTCACTGGTTAATTCTTCCATTTAAAAAAAAAATTATTTTTATTTTTAGTAACCCTTATTTTACTTAGAAGTATTCCAAACGTTTAAGGAACATTTAGCACCATAACTCCTCAACCTCTTCCCAAAAATGCAAGAGGAGGGAACACTTTCTAGTTCCTTCTTTGAGGCCAGGATTACCATGGTACCAAACCAGAAAAAGACATTGCATGAAAATTATAGACCAACATCCCGTATGAATACTGATGCAGACTCTACCATAAAATACCAGCAAAATTCAGCAGTATATTAAAAGGATTATACTCAATGGCCAAACATTTATTTCTGGAATGCAAATATAATGACTCAACATACAAATATTAATGTATTATGCTGCATGAACAGATTGAAAGATATAAAAATATAATTCACATGATCATGTCAGTGAATGCAGAAAATTCATTTAACAAAATTCACCTTTTCATGATTAAAATACCACTGAAACAACTAAAAAGAAAAGAAACTATCTCAACAAAATAAAGGCTAGATATGGAAAATCTCAAGAGCTTATTTTCATATTCAATGGTGAAGGACTGAAAGCTCTTCTTCTAATATCAGGAACACAATGAGTTTGCTCCACTTTTCCACATCTAGTCAACATAGTATTGGAAGTTCTAGGCAGAACAATCAGGAATAAAAGGAAATAAACCTGTTAAAATTGGAAACAGATAAAACTGTGTCTATATGCTGACGACATGTTCTCATAAATGTAAATTCTACTCAAGAAAAAAACCCCTTAGAGCTAACAAAGTAAAAAAGTTGCAGGAAAAATACCTAGATAGAAGAAGCAGTTATATTTCTACACAAAAAACAATCTGAAAAGGAAAATACTTCTCTTGGCCATAGCATCAAAAAGAAACAATTACTTAGGAACTGTCATAACGAAGGACGAGAGAAGCACTTGAACACTGGACTCTGCAACACCTTACTGAAGGAAATTAAAGGAGGCACGAATAAATGGAGATATATCCATTATTAATGAGTTGACAGATAAATTACAAGGCAGTCAATACCATCTAAAATGGTCTACAGATTCACTGCAATCCTTAACATAATCACAATGATTTTTTTTCAGAAATGGAAAAATTCACCCAAGATTCATGTGAAATATCAAGGGATGCTCTCTCCCATGGTCATATCCTAAACCTTGTCATTTCCTAGAAAATACTCTTCGGTAAAATTTGCAGCACTAGTCTGCAACAACTTTCACCTGTATTGCCACTTGCGTCGCATCAGCATTCTTGCATCAATAATCTTAGTACCTTGCCAATACCTACAATCCACTGAGGCTATCACCTTTTTGCTCTTTTATCCCCTTATGTCCTCACAGCCAGCCAAGTGCATCTCTTGTCAGGAGACGACTGCTCACTTCCACTTCTATCTTACATCCCAGAATATGTCCCATGAAAATCTCTAGCTAGACAAAGGCAGGGAAAGATAATATTTGATTTTTTAGGCTTTATGGAAGAGAGAGGAATGGCAATAGGGGTTTGGAGTAGACCCTGCAAGCAGCAGTCAATAGGGTGTATCCTGAATAAATAGCCAGTAAAGGACATTTGTTTTGATGCTCTGTCCAATTCCACTTCAGGAAAGCCTGTCACAGAGTTAGTTAGAGTGATGTTTTATTAGAATAATGATGGCCTCCATGTTTTTGATTTTTGAATTATTCTCATGCTTTGGAATTAAGGAATTTCTCATTACAAATTATTCTTCAGATACATTGTGTATAATCATGTTCTTAGTTTCTAAGCACTTCTGTCGGGTTATACAGGGCAGTGAGTGGACATATCTGTTAAGCATTAACTCTGGGCATTGTGGTGAGTGTAATGGTAGAAGTATTTTCAATGTGTTGTGAGGGAAAGAAGTATACCAATTCATGATAGGTGAGTGGGCTATTGGTGTAACTGAAAGAAGGTCCAGCTGCTCATCACTTATAGAAAAAAGCCAAAATAACAAAAGGAATGTGTGATTAAAAAGAGTGAATTTTATTATTTGTTGCTAGCAAGGGAAAGAGTGACTGGAATCTTTTCCAAAAGTTGCCACTTTTCAATTTGTGGAGAGAGGGCCACCATTTAAGAAGCGGGTTTGGAATTCAGAGAGGTAAGGGGGGTTAGGAGGTACCTGATGGCATGTCTCACTCTGATGATCTTGAATTATTGTTCCATCTAGTGAAGGCGCCAGCGCCATCATGGGCTCAATCAGGCTATAAATTAATGGCAATCAATCTTGCAGTTCATCTGTCGCCAGGAGGGGAGAATTTCAGTGCTGCCTGATCCTCATCAGTATTCTTCTCATGAAGCTTCTAAGGAAAATATATGAGCAGATTAAGTGAGCATGGTGTGAGCTTAACAAGCATCCAAGTAAATAAATGTGCATAGGGCATGGAAGCATAAGGTGAGAAAAAGAAGGGAGTAGAGTTTTAAAGCAGATTTGGAGGCTGTATTTCAATACAAAAGAAAACACATATGTAGTTTGTCTCAAAACTACTTCTTGAGACTGGGGAGAAGAGGTAAAGAAAAAACAGTTTTTAAAATGTAGTTCGAAGCTAAAGTGCTTGGTTACGTAGGCTCCAAAACACTATTAGGCCAACCAGCCTAACCTTGCTTAAACTTGAGTAATGATTCAAATATAAAATGCATCACTTTAAAATGTATCCTTTAGTGGTTTTTAATATATTCCTAAAGTTGTGCAACTGTCACTACTCTCTAATTTCAGGTTTTTTAAATCAGCCCAGAAAGAAATCCCCTATCCTTTGGCAGTCACTCCCAATTCTTGTCCTTTCTCCACCAGCTCCTGGCAGTCACTATTCTACTTTCTGTTTCTACAGATTTGCCCATTCTGAATATTTCATGTAAATGAAATAATACAACCAAGCTCTCTTCTATATCACATCTCTTAGCTTTAATTTCTCTTGGTGTATACTTAGGAGTGAAATTGGGTAATAAGCTGTATTAGTCTGTTTTCACACTGCTATAAAGTACTCATATAAAGTATAAGACTGGGTAATTTATAAAGAAAAGAGATTTAATTGACTCACAGTTTCAAGTATTAACAGGAAGTATGACTGGGAGGCCTCAGGAAACTTACAATCATGGTGGAAGGCAAAGGAGAAGAAAGCACTAGAACAGAAGAGAGAGAGCAAAGGGTAAATGCCACACACTTCCAAACAACTGGATTTCATGAGAACTCACTCATTATCATGAGAATAGCAAGGGGGAAGTCCTTCCCCATGATTTAATCACCTCCCACCAGGCTCCTCTCCCAACATGTGGGAATTACAATTTGAGATGAGATTTGGGTGGGGACACAGAGCCAAATCATATAAGCCCAATCTTTTTGTCAGTCTATTTTGCCAGTATCAGCCTCTTTGGGATGTCCATGCCCTGAGATTCTGCGGTCTTCATTCTGGGAATGAACTGAGTCTAGGGCTGCAAAACAGATGAAGAATGCTCCCTGCAATACATATTACAACACATAGGATGATGAGTGTGGTGAAATGGTGAAATTGGCAATGGACAGAGAGGACAGCAGTACTGCCCTTAGATCCAGGGAAGTGATGTCCTGTGTGTCATGGGCCCACAGTTTCCAGTGCCTCCTTCACATTCTTCTTTGGTATCTGGAACTAATCATGCTTGGCAGTGCTGTTCAAGTGGAGTTCCCTGAGCCCTGACCTGGACCTGTGTTTGCCTCATTCTGTTTTCTGTTTTGTTTTGTTTTTAATCTAGAGCAGATGTTTGGTGTTATTTGCAATTTAAATTGCAAATTTTCATTTAAATTGAAAGCAAATTCAGCCTAGCACTATGGCTCATGCCTGTAATCCCAGCATTTTGTGAGGTCAAGTCAGGAGGATTACTTGAGACCAAGAGTTCAAGACCTACCTTAACAACATAGTGAGACTCCATTGCTACAAAAAATCTAATAAAGTAGACAAATACAGAGGCTGAGGCAGGAGGATCACTTGAACCCAGGAAGTTAAGGCTGCAGTGAGCTATGATTGTGCCACTGCACTCCAGCCTGGGTTACAGAGCAAGATTCTCTATCTAAAAAAATAAAGTAAAATAGCAAATACAAACTATATGTGAATACCATTTTTATAATTAGATTGGGAAGATTTATAGTAAAATTTGAACCATGAAACTTGAGTCCTCTTGCTTTGTTCTTTTTCTGAATCATTTTGGACATTCTGAGTCCCTTGAAATTTCATATGAATCCAACATTCAGCATGGTAATATTTAAAGAGAAGTCAGCTGGCATCTTGAGAAGTATTCCATTGAATTTGTAGAACTGTTTGGGGAGTGTCTCCATCAATGTTTAGTCTTATATTCCACGAAGATGGAGTGCTGTTCTATTTATGTAGATCATCTTAGCTTCATTCAACAAAATAGTAGACTCAACAAACTTAAATGGCCTAGTATTTCTTGGGGAAAAATATTCCTAAACATAAAGGAAAGTTTAATGAGTTTGATAAGCATAAAAAATAAAACTTATGAAAAGGGAAACAAACACTGGGAAAAGCTCACCACACATATATTTGACAGCAGAGGTATAAGCAGACTATACAAATACCTCCTACTTGGTGACAATAAAATGAAAAACTAATTTTTAAAAGACCAAAATGGTTAACTATACAGTTTTAAAAATTATATACAGATGGTTGCCAAGCACATTTGGAGGTATGCATCACCATTATTAATGAGAGAAATAGAAATTAAAATCAATATGTAACATCATTCCTCACCACTAGAAAGACAAAAATTAAAACAACGAGCAATACTAAGTCTTGGCAAAGAGTTGGAAGAACTATAGTGTTTAATACATTGCTAGCAGGAGTATAAAACAGTATAAATTCCTTGAAGAACTGTTTGGCAATTTCTTATAAATTTAAACATACAACTGTTCAGTAACCCAACATAACAGCATACTCAGATATGGCAGATGTTGCCACTAAAACAACACTTTAACCAAGCATTATCCTCTGTTTAGTGGTAGGTTGTATAAGGTATAGCATTGTGTCTTTCACCTTGGAGGGGATATCTGTGTTTCAGAAATTGAATTTCAAGAAACATCACCTAGGTCATGGTTCCCTACATTTTCATGGGGTTTATCATACCCCATGGTTTATAGATTTCTAAAGGATCTCATTTGCAACTTTCTGCACATCAGATTCTAACAGCATGGTGTCTTTTTTTTCTTTTTTCTTTTCCTTTTTTTTTTTTTTTTGAGACAGAGTCTTGCTCTGTCACCCAGGCTGGAGTGCAGTGGCACCATCTCGGGTCACTGCAACCTCCGCCTTCCAGGTTCACGCCACTCTCCTGCCTCAGCTTCCCAAGTAGCTGGGACTACAGGTGCCTGCCACCACGCCCGGCTAATTTTTTTGTAATTTTTTTTTTTAGTAGAGACGGGGTTTCACTGTGTTAGCCAGGATGGTCTCAATCTCCTGACCTCATGATCCACCTGCCTTGGCCTCTCAAAGTGCTGGGATTACAGGTGTGAGCCACCGCGCCCGGCCAGCATGGTGTCTTTAGTGTAGTGGTCCCATGTGATATTGTGGCGAATGCAAACTGTTGAGAGCATTTTAGAATATATGATGGCACAGGGAAGGAGATTCATGATAAGATGGAGAAACTTCACAATGGAGGGCTCAGATATCCCTAACATAAGAACCTTTATTGCTGGCAAACCTAGGAACAAGTTGCAACTACATCAAGCAAGAATAAGACTCTTTAATGAATCTTGAAAAAATTAACTCCTGGTTCTTAAAGCAAGAGGTTCTGCTGTCACATATGTGCCAGAGTTCAGGATTCGGAAGATAAAGACTATGTCATAAATTTTCAAGGAGATAGTTCCAATAATAACTAAAATCAAAAGTTTCCAGGAAGCAGAGCCTAAGATTCTTACAAGAAATTTATAAAAATGACTAAGTAATTAGAGTAGAGGTCAATAAATTTCCTTGAAAAATGTCCCATATAAATGCAATCAGTATCTTTTCCAGCTTCAGTTGGATTTGACATCACTGTGATAATGAAAGAGCACATAATAGAGAGAGAGTTTATTATAGTCACATGACTTCGGGAAAAACATCACTTAACCCTGCAGACAAATTTCACAGAAAATCCATATGTAATGAATGTGGACAAAAAAGTAGTGATGGCTCTAAACTTGAAAGGCATCAGTAATTAGATTAGATAGGGAAGCTCCATATATGTAGTAATATAGATTGGGCTTCAGTTATAGCTTAGTTCTTCCCATTCATAAGCCTTTCCAAACTCAAGTCATCATCTAGTCAACTCTGGAGAGAAGCCTTAGAAGTGTGGTTTATCTTCAGATAAATTAAAGTCTTCAAGTTCACAAAGATGTCTATAATAGTGATATATCTCTTACAGCTAATGAGTCTAGTTAGAGTTGTCTTCAAAGTTGAGAATCTTCATTTTAAGATACCATATAAGGGAGACACTCCAGAAAATTATGTGCTTCAAGTACTTCTGCATGTATTATAATCATCTTTATACCAATACAATTGTAAAATATAATCTTAAAAATTTTTTAAAGGAAGGAGTCCAAGAAGATGGAGGTGTCCAAAATCTACAAGAGTCAAATGTGGCCTCCTCCTTATTACTTCAATGATATTGAGAGGATCCCTGTAAATGGAAAACCTTTATTAAGTTTATCAAAAGTTAATGCTAAGTTGCACTCAAATAAATAATACTGAAGGTGTAACCTTGCAAGTATTATTCAAGAACACCACCATCAATTCTATGCAGAAAACCGCACAATGTTACATTCACAATAACAGAAACTAAAGTATAAGTTATACTGCTATAAGCCAAAAGTTTCTGTCTAGCTTCCAATGAGAGATGTAAAATAAAATTCTTATTATTTGGGTCTGCATCAGAACAATCAGAAATGAACAGAATATTTTCACTTCTTTTGTATTTTTGTTACAATACATACTGAATAAAAATTTTCCTCTTTTTATTTTTTACCTTATTATTATTATTATTTTGAGACAGAGTTTTGCTCTTTTGCCCAGGCTGGAGTGAAGTGGCGCCATCTTGGCTCACTGCAACCTCTGCCCCCCAGGTTCAAGTGATTCTCCTGCCTCAGCCTCCCGAATAGCTGGGATTATAGGCATCAGCTACCAAGTCCGGCTAATTTTTGTATTTTTAATAGAGACGGGGTTTTGCCATATTGGCTAGGCTGATCTCGAACTCCTGACCTTAGGTGATCCACCCGCCTTGGCCTCCCAAAGTGCTAGGATTACAGGTGTGAGCCACCGTGCCTGGCCTTTATTTATTTATTTTTTTAAGATAGGTCTCTCTGTGTCACCAAGGCTGGAGTGCAGTGGTGCAATCACAGTTCACTGTTGCCTTCACCTCCTGGGCTCAATCAATTCTGCTGCCTCAGGCTCCTGAGTAGCTGGGACTACAGGTGCATGCCAACACACCTGGCTAATTTTTTTTTCTTTTTTTCTTTTTTTCTTGTAGAAACGGGGTCTCACAATGTTATCCAGGCTGGTCTCAATCTCCTGGCCTCAAGTGATCCTCCCGCCTCAACCTCCCAAAATGCTGAGATTACAGGTGTGAGGCACCATGCCTGGCCCAATAATTGTAGTTTTAAATTAAACTTTCTGTAACATTACACTGTTTTGTTTTTGTTTTGTTTTGTTTTGTTTTGAGGAGTTTCACTTTTGTTGCCCAGGCTGGAGTGCAATGGCATGATCTCAGCTCACAGCAACCTCTGCCTCCTGGGTTCAAGCAATTATCCTGCCTCAGCCTCCAGAATAGCTGGGATTACAGATATGTGCCACCATGCCCGGCTAATTTTGTATTTTTTTACTAGAGAGGGAGTTTCACCATGTTGCTCAGGCTGGTCTCGAATTCCCAACATTACACAGTTTTATATGATTTAATTTTTTGGACCCTACCTATAGTATAGAGAGAGGACTATTTTCTACTGTAACTCTTTGTAGTTCAGTAAAGTTAATAATGAAAAGACATTCGGGCCAGGCGCGGTGGCTCACGTCTGTAATCCCAGCATTTTGGGAGGCCAAGGTGAACGGATCATGAGGTCAGGAGTTCGAGACCAGCCTGACCAACATAGTGAAACCCCATTTCTACTAAAAATACAAAAAAAAATTAGCTAGGCGTGATGGCGCCTGCCTGTAATCCCAGCTACTCAGGAGGTTGAAGCAGGAGCATCGCTTAAACCCAGGAGGTGGAGGTTGCTGTAAGCCGAGATGGTGCCATTGCGCTCCAGCCTGAGTGGCAGAGTGATACTCCATCTCAAAAAAAAAAAAAAAAAAAAGACATTCCTCAGAAAAGCAGGGATTGATAATAATCAGTTGTGTTATCTTTTTGTAGTGAAATAATTTGAAATTCACAGGAAATTGCAAGGGAAGTACAGAGAAACCCCCTGGGTCTTCCATCTAGTTTCTTAATTACATTTTACATCATTTTAGTAAAATATCAAAACCAGGAATTCAACATTGGCACAATGTGTGTGTATACTACTTTTATTCATAGTATTTCATGTAGATTTAATGGAACCACCAAGGCAGTGATGATACAGAAAGAACTATTCCATCACCACAAGGATCTCTCTTGAGGTACCCCTTTATAGTCAACCCAGCTTGTGTCCTCACCATCCTCTGGCAACTACTCATCTGATGTCCATCTCTGCCTTTTGTCATTTTGGGAATGTCATACAGATGGAATCATGTATTATGTACCTTTTCAGATTGTCTTTTTACTCAGTATAACATTCTTTAGCTCAACTTATCCAGCCAGTGGCATGCATGCAGCCCAGGATGGCTTTGAATGTGGCCCAACACACATTTGTAAACTTTCTTAAAACATCATGAGTTTTTTTTTTGTTTTTTTTTTTTTTACCTCATCATCTATCATTAGTGTTAGTGTATTTTATGTGTGGCCCAAGAAAATTCTTCCAATGTGGCCCAAGGAAGCCAAAAGATTAGACACCCCTGCTTTAGATCAATGCAAATTGCTGTATCTACCAGAAGTCTGTACTGCTTTGCTTTTCTTTTTTGTTTTTTTTAAGCGTTACATCTAACTCAACTGTACTGTTTGTTATTCTTGAGTGGCATTCCATGGTATGCACATACCACAGATTGATTTAACCATTCACCTATATAGAGAGGCTAATTTTGGCTGCTTCCAGTTTGGGACTCTTACCAAAAAACAGCTGTGAACAATTATGCACAGGTTTTTGTGCAGGTATAAATTCTCCTCATTCTGGCATAAATGCCCAGAAGTGCAATTGCTGGGTCATATGTAAATGAATGTTTTTAAGGAACATCCAATGCTCCTTCTTGGAGGGCTGTGCCACTCTTTATAGGCACTAACAAAGTATGAGAGAGCTAGATTTTCTGCATCTTCAGCTGCATTTAATGTTGTAACTATTACATACAATTCAACTGTTCAAATTTTGTGTAGCGATGCTCATAATTTGTATTTGTGCTCTTAATTTGTATTTCTCTAATGGCTAATGCTGTGAACATCTGTTTCTGTATTCACATACCATTCATAAATCTTCTTGAGTGAGTCGCGTCTTTGTGCTCTTTGCTCCTTTTTTTATTAGACTATTTTATGGTTGAGTTGTGAGAGTTGTTTATATATTGTAGATGTAAGTTTTTTTTTTTGTCAGATATGAGGTGTGCAAATACTGACAAAGCTCTAGGTACTACAGTTTTCCTACATTGTCTTCTTAAAATTTTGTAATTTTACATTGATATTTCACATTTAAATCTATGATCCAATTGGACTTAATTTTTAAATAAAGTCTCAGATTCTTTTTCTTTTTTGCATATGAATGTTCAGTATTCCCAGCAGTCTTTGATGAAAACACTGTCCCATTTCTATTTATTTGCTTTAGCATTTTGGCACAAATCATTTTGTTATAGTTGGTTAGGGTCATTTCTGGGTTATCTATTGTGTTCCACTGATCTGTGTGTCTGTACTCAGAGAGTATTACTCTGCCTTGGTTAATGTGGATATATAATAACTGTTGACATGATTAGAGTGATTCCTTCTACTTTATTCTTCTGTGAAGTCGTTTTAGGTGATCTAGTGCCTTTGCCTTTTGATATGAATTTTTTATCAGTTAAAAAAACTTGCTGGCCAGGCGCGGTGTCTCACACCTGTAGTCCCAGCACTCTGGGAGGCCAAGGCGGGTGAATCATCTGAGGTCGGGAGTTCTAGACTAGCCTCTACTAAAAATACAAAATTAGTCAGGCGTGGTGGCGCATGCCTGTAATCCCAGCTACTCGGGAGGCTGAGGCAGGAGAATCGCTGGAACCCGGGAGGTGGAGGTTGTAGTGAGTCAAGATGGTGCCATTGCACTCCAGCCTGGGCAACAAGAGTGAAACTCCGTCTCAAAAAACAAAACAAAACAAAGAAACAAAAAAAACTTGCTGTGATTTTGAACCCTCCTGGGTTCAAGCGATTCTCGTGCCTCAGCCTCCCTAATAGCTAGGATTACAGGCTCCTGCCACCATGCCTGGCTAAGTTTTTTGTATTTTTAGTAGAGACGGGGTTTCACCATGTTGGCCAGGCTGGTCTCAAACTCCTGACCTCAGGTGATCCACCTGGCTCAGCCTCCCAAAGTGCTGGGATTACAGGAGTGAGCCACCATGCCCAACAGGAAACTCTTAATAATAAATCATGCTCCCTCACCTACAGAATCTTCTCCAGTTTTATGGCATTGAACCATAGATATTGGGTGTCAGATTGATACCAGTGCCAAGCTCTTCAACAGTTATACTTGCTTTAAGATACTTAGCAATTCACTAACTTCTCTGAAATTTAGTGTTTCTATATCTAAAGTAGAAACATTACTGCCATGAGAATGTTAAAGGTGGGAAGATAGCTTTTCCATGAGGACACAGCTTCTCCATTGATGGCTGGAATTTTGTTTTTCTTGCTAAACCAGTGGTACCACAGCATCTGGACTGGGGTGTAACTGAGAACCACCATTTTTTCTAAGAGACGGCTTATTGATTTCTTTCTCTTTTCTCATTTCCTTAGTTTCCCACTTCCTACGTAGCCCTTTAAAAAATGCAAATATAGACTTTTACCTCCCCTTCACTAGACACTTCCTACAGGGCAAGTTCATCTAACTATGTACTCCAAGCCAGAACTCTCCTCCGGAATTAACAGTCGATTTATAAACTAAAGCATGCTGGCCTCTGAACTCTCACCCACCAGGAGGTTGCCTGAAGAGACAACGGTTGAAAGCATGCCTGCTACTCTCTCCCTTCTGGTCACAACTTGTTTCTGCCCATGAAAAAGCCAACTCAACTGCCTAATAGATAAGGCACCAAGCCAGCACACAGACCCCTGCCCTCTTCCTCCCCTACCTTTTAAAAGTGCCTGCCTTCTGCTCTAAAAGCCAAGCAGTACACTTAAAGACAACACCTGTGCTTCCTACACTACACTAGCTCTGGATTAAATAACTTTCTTTATACCAGATCTCCCTCTTGTTAACTGGACTTTGCAAACGGGAAGCCACTAATCTACTTTTCAGTTACAGGGGCTGATGCTTTCCTGGCTTCTCATTGTCCCTCCCAACCCATTCTACCTGGCTCATTCTTTAAACCAGTGGTCCCCAACCATTTTAGCACCATGGACCGGTTTTGTGGTCCACCAGGAATGGTTTCCGGATGAAACTCTTTTCCACCAGGAATGGTTTTCCACCAGGAATGGTTTCGGGATGAAACTGTTCCACCTCAGGCATTAGATTTTCATAAGGAGCGCCTAACCTACATTCTTCCCACGCACAGTTCACAATAGGTTTCACGCTCCTATGAGAATGTAATGCTGGGCTGATCTCACAGGAGGTGGAGCTCAGGCCATAATGCTCCCTCACCTGCCGCTCACTTCCTGCTGTGCCGCCCGGTTCCTAACAGGCAGGTTAGGAACGGTACAGGTCTGTGGCCCTGGAGTTGGATATCCTTGCTTTAAACCCTGAGCCTCCTTTCAGCCATCTGACTGCTCAACAGTCACTCCCACTAGCTCCTTGAATATTGTATCTCCTCGCTTGTTCCCTGTCCAAGAACACTCCTGTCAATCATGGGAGACATTTAGACTTCACAAATTCTTGTTTATTCAATATTTTCGCTCGAGAACTCTGGGAAGGACAACTGTCAGGGTAACAGTCTACATTCCCCACCAGGCGCCTGGGGCTATGAAACTCATTCCCCCTGGGTGTTGCGGGAAGTGTAATCGAGGAGCACCATGTAGTCGAAACACTTGCGCCTAAAGGGTGAGATGATGGACATTTTCCTTTTGCATCCGAGGCCCTGCAATCTAGACACCTTGCGGGATTCCTGGTACTTTAGCTCAGGTAGGCATTTCCGGGGACTTCTGGGAATTGTAGTCCATTTTATGGGAAGTGCAGTCCACTGGCTGGTGAAACACCGGGCATTTTGGCTCTGGCAGGTGGTCCGGTGAATTCTGGGAAGGATAGTCCAGCTGCTCTGCGGAGTCTCTGGCCCTTTGGCTCAGGCGGGCGGGTCTGGGGAATTCTGGGAAGTGGAGTCCAGACACTCTGGCGCAGAGGACACTTCCGGTGTCCGAGCCTGAGATTCTTGCTTTAATCACCGGCGTCTTGCAGGACATTTTGAACGAGCCCCTTTTGCCTGAGGCTCGCAACCACCTGATGATCGATGATCGTCTCAGGGGAAAAGAAGCCTTAGCGAAGAGCAGAGGTTTAGAGGTGCGAGGGCGGGGTGTTTATTGTTCCCGTCAGTGGAGCCTTCTGGCGTCGGGGGGCTGTGCCGGCGTCCCCGGGGGTGGGTTTGGGGGGGCCCTGTGTGCCCTGCTCTGAGGGTTTCCAGGGCTTTGACCTCGCTCAGTCCGCCTCCCTACGTATGCGGCCTCTTTCTCGCAGTGTGATGTGGAATGTTACTTAATGTCTGTACTTCCCATTGCTGTTCTTTAAAATGGTGCATATAGGATCATCCTAACATTGTTTTGCGAATTGAAAGAGATAATACAAATGAAAGCCTTAAAGTTGTCCCTGTTACTTGGTGAGTGGTGGTCTCTTGTTTCCTGATATTTTAAAACGTTTGATATCGTTTCAAAGCTATAGAAAAATTGCAAAAACAGTATGAGAAATTCTCATATACTCTTTACCCAAATTTGCCAAATGTTTACATTTTTCCTGTTTGCTTTGATACCACCGGGAAAATACCTGTAACCAGAGACTGCTGATTGGTAGCTTTCTGCAGCAAGGAAGCCCACATACCATGGTAATTGTGGGGTGTCTTGGTAAGAGGCATTTAGGAAGGGCTGGTTATAGGGCTTCACATACCGTGGTAGATAATATTGGATATTATATTAAATAATACTGTTACCGATTACGTATCAGATAGATGTGTTAAAAGAATACTAGTATTTTTAGTGTACTTACTAGATAGTGTTGGATAGCATATTGCCTAGCATCATGTTATCTAATCTGCAGTTCCCTATATGAATTTGTTAAATTTTTCACTTAAAGTCCTTATGACTGTCCTCTCCCCACCCTTCACCTATTCAAAGTCCAGTTTATGCGTTGTCTTTAGCTGTCACATTTCCATAGTTGTTCATTTGGAGTTTGATATTGAAGGGGGCGTGCCTCTCCACACCTGTGGGTATTTATCGCAAGGTGGAGACGAGAGACTGAGAAAAGAAATAAGACACAGAGACAAAGTATAGAGGAAGAAAAGTGGGCCCTAGGGACTGGCGCTCAGCAAGTAAGGACCTGCACCGGCATTGGTTTCTGAGTTTCCTCAGTATTTATTGATCACAATCTCTATGATTTTGGCGAGGGGGATGTGGCAGGACTATAGGGTAATGGTGGGGAGAGGGTCAGCAGGAAAACATGTGAGCAAAGGACTCTGTGTCATAAATAAGTTTAAGGAAAGGTGCTGTGCCTGATTTATGTGTGACTTTACACAAACATCTCAGTGCAATAAAGAGCAGTATTGCTGCCAGCATGTCTCACCTCCAGTCACAAAGCAGTTTTCTCCTATCTCAGTAAATAGAATGTATGATTGGGTTTTACACCAAGACATTCCATTCCCAGGGACGAGCAGGAGACAGATGCCTTCCTCTTATCTCAACTGCAGAGAGGCCTTCCTCTTTCATTAATCCTCCTCAGCACAGACTCTTTATGGGCGTCGGGCTGGGGGACAGTCAGGTCTTTCCCTTCCCACGAGGCCATATCTCAGGCTGTCTCAGTGGGGGGAAACCTTGGACAATGCCCAGGCTTTCTTGCGCAGAGGTTCCTGCGGCCTTCCGCAGTGTATTGTGTCCCCGGTTACTCGAGACTGGAGAATGGCAATGACTTTTACCGAGCATACTGCCTGCAAACACATTTTTACCAAAGCACACCCTGCAGAACCCTAAATCCATTAAACCTGGAGTCAATACAGCTCATGTTTCTGCGAGCACAGGGTTGGGGTTAGGGTTGCAGGTTAATAGCATCTCAAGGCAGAAGAATTTTTCTTAGTACAGATGAAAATGGAGTTTCTTATGTCTTCCTTTTTCTACGTAGACACAGTAACAGCCTGATCTCTCTTTCTTTCCCCCACAGATATATTTCACATTTAGGTTCAGATTATACATTGTTGGTGGGGATTCCACAGGAGTGCTGAGATGCCCTTTTCTTTTCTTTTTTTTCTTTTTTTTATCTTTTTCTTTTTTTTGAGACAGAGTTTCGCTTTTGTCACCCCGGCTGGAGTACAATGGTGAATTAAGATGCCCTTTTCATTGTAACATAACAAGGTCCAAGTGATGTTCGTTTGTCCCTTCATTGGTGATCTCAGCTTTGTCACTGGCCAAGAAGATGTCTTTCAGATTTGTCCACTCTTATGTTACTTTTTTTTTTAATTATGAAGCTTCTTATGGGAAAACACATTATTAGTGGGCATTTTCTTGTAAAGAAGAGCTTCCATTTCTCCTCTATTGGTTCATTGATGTGTTCAACTATAAATATTCTATCAATATGGACTCAGAATCCAGTCTTATTGATTCTAATAATATGTGCATTAACAGTTATTTAACTCTAGGTTTATTTTAGTTGTAGCATTCACCCATTTCAGGTGTACAAGTCAGTGATCTTTAGGAACTTTGATGTGGAGTAATCATCATCATAATTCAGCCGAGATCACTTTCATCCCCCAGTTGAACTCATGCCCATTTACTTTAAACCTCATTCTCACCTCAACTTTAGAACAACTACTAACCTACTTTCTATATATATTTGTCTATTCCAGACATTTCATGTAAATGGAATTGTAGGGTCTGTGGGTTTTTGTGGCTTGCTTCTTTCACTTACTGTAATGTTTTCAAGGTTCACGGGTGTTGCTGCATGGCTCATTGTTTCATTCCTTTACATTTCCGAATAAGATTCCATTGTGTGAATATGCCACAATTTTTCTATCCATTTACCCATAGGAGAGCTTCTTGGTTGTGTGCAATTTGGGGTTAGTATGAATAATGCTGCTGTGAGCATTCATGTGCTAATTGAAACTATGAGTCCTTGTTGGTGGGTGACATCCCTGACCACCCTTTCATGTCTCTTTTTCTGTCTTCATGGCACTTTCCAGGCGCAATTCTGCTTTCCCTTGAACTGCATCATTCAGGACTCTGCAAATTCCCTAAAGGAGGAGGAAAAATGACCACGTCCAAGGTGAGTAGGGCTTTCCTCTCTTACTGTTAAAATTCCATCTTACTACTCAGATTGTTCTGTGTTTTTCTCTGTCCTGGGAAGACTCAAGGAGAACAACAGGACTTTGATGATCTCTTGTCGCCTGGCTAATTTTTGTATTGTTAGTAGAGATGGGGTTTTATCATGTTGGTCAGGCTGGTCTCGAACTTCTGACCTCAAGTGATCTGCCCGCCTCGGCCTCTGCAAGTGCTGGGATTACAGGCATGAGCCACCGCACCCAGCCAGAAAGCCTTCATTTAAAATGTCTAGTAATACTGGGCCGGGTGCGGTGGCTCATGCCTGTAATCCCAGCACTTTGGGAGGCTGAGGCAGGCAGATCACCTGAGGTCGGGAGTTCGAGACCAGTCTGACCAACACGGAGAAACCCCGAGTCTACTAAAAAAACAAAATTAGCTGGGCGTGGTGGTGCATGCCTATAATCCCAGCTACTCGGTAGGCTGAAGCAGGAGAATCACTTCAAACCAGGAGACAGAGGTTGTGGTGAGCTGAGATTGGGCCATTGCACTCCAGCCTGGGCAACAAGGGTGAAACTCTATCTCAAAAAAAAAAAAAAAAAAAAGTCTAGTAATACTGAAGATTGGCCAGTCACTTGTGTACTGTCACGCATTTACTTCTCAGAGCAGCAGAATGAGGAGGTTCCTGTTCTCTTCTCCTAAACTCATGAAATATGAGAAACCTGCAAAAAATCACAGAGGCAATCAAGGATCAGGAATCTTAGCCATTCTGCTCAAGTGAAAGAGAAAAATTCTCCATTGAGGGTGTGGTGCCCTGTTGTGTGAGTGTCTGGAGTGCTCCCTTGAGTGATGACATCCACAGGTGGCGCTGCTTCTCTTTGTCCTGCGTTGGTGTGACTTCTTCTTTTCCTGGCATCTACTCAGGTGTATTCATCGTTCCAAGTACCCAAGGACAGTGATTACCACAGGTGTTCTTAAAAATCTCTAAACTCCTTCTTATGGCACAAGATGCTTCACACATTGTTTTTTTGTTTTCTTTTGTTTTGTTTTGTTTTTGAGACAGAGTCTCACTCTGCTGCCCAGGCTGGAGTTCAGTGGCGTGATCTCAGCTCACTGCAAGCTCTGCCTCCCGGGTTCACGGCATTCTTCTGCCTCAGCCTTCCGAGTAGCTGGGATGACAGGCGCCCACCACCACGCCCAGCTAAATTTTTTTTGTATTTTTAGTAGAGACAGGGTTTCACCGTGTTAGCCAGGATGGTCTTGATCTCCTGACCTCGTGATCCACCCGCCTCGGCCTCCCAAAGTGTTGGGATTACAGGCGTGAGCCACTGCGCCCAGCCCGCCTCACGCATTGTTACGGGAAAAAAATGACAACCTGGGGCAAAGACATTTACCCCTTGGATAGTTAAGGAAGAATAAATCCAGAATAAGAATCTTCTAAAAGGATAAAGAAAATAGTTCAAACAGATTGGAACAAAGAACACTAAAAGGCAATTGTAAAAGAAGAAATAGAGATGGCAAAAGTGATGGTATTCATTTATAATAATAAGTGAGAATAATACAATGAATTGTTCTTCCTAATCAGATTACCAAAACCATGGGAATATTTATAAACTACCCTTGGCCATGATAAGGAGAATTAGGGTATCGATTGGAGAGGTAGGGAAAAAAGTGAGACGAAAGTATGCCATTATATGATGATAATATTAAATGTGGTTATTTTTCACATTTTAATTTTCACATGAAATTATTTTAAATGAGACAGGAGAGTTAGATGTTCTTACATCTTACTACTTATTATATTATCTTTGCAGGATTGATAATGGAAAATATGTAAAAATATTTATTCTTTAGTGTAGCTAAAAATAGATAATCAGTTCCCTGGAATACTGTGGAACCCTGAAATAGATAATGGTAATAAACAGTAATAAGTAATACTAGCTAGTGTTCATTAAACACTTAGTCTGTGCCATAGACTTTTCAAAATACTGTATATTTCCTTTCTTAATTCTTGAAACTCTGTCATATAAGAACTATTATTCGCAGAGGGAGCAAGGCTTGTAGGCAAACATGTCCGAGGTCACATGGTTAGAAAAGGGCAGACTCTTAGGCTGTGTACTGAGGCATACTGGCTTTTGATCAGGACACTAAATGCTGCAATAAGCATATGTGGTTTGTGCCTTGCAAGTGCAGAAGACACACTACATAGCTGTCTCACACCGAGTACCATGGAGCAGGTTCACTGTGCACTGTTTACCAACTCGTGTGAGTCCTGTGGGACAGAACACACTCACATGTAGCAGATTACATGAAGCAGATTTATGACTACAGATTGGCAATAAGGGAGCCCAGAAGCCTGGGGTCCACTGTGAGCCGGCCATCCAGGGCTCAAGAAAGCTACCTTGAGCAGATGGAATCTTGACTGTATGTGCCCTACTTGCACCAGAGCTGAGGCACCCCAGAAGGTAACCTGCCCTTGTTTATATACTTCAGGGTGCCATGACTCGTGGAGAAAAACTTGAAGGACATCCTGCTTCCAGGTGAGAGAGGAACAAAGCCTAGACTGTCAAAGGCAGTTAATTCCTCCCCATAATACTGCATTCCTAGAATAATCTACAGTTATTCTTGACAACTGCAAGGAAGAAAGGGGAGAGAACTGAGTCTGCCCATTTCTAACCATGTGACCTCGGACATGTTTGCCTACAACTGTCCTGCAGTCCATCCCCTGACCTAGATATCCCCCTTAGCCAACTGGTCCATTTCATGTGCCCATCGACCTCCCTAGGCCTGGAGGTGTTGGTTGATCTTGTTAGATCAGTGTAATACCTTGACTGACACAATCTCTGCCAACTTCATGGAATTATAGCTGGAATACATTCCGTGGACCCCAGAGGAGCATGACCACAAGCAGCACGGCCAGACCTTCCTGAAGTAGCAATCCTGCCTGGGTCCCAGTTATCAAAATAAGAAGCTGCTGAAGATACCAAAGAAGAATCATTCAGATGGCCCCAGTGTCTGAAGCCAGTGGGCCTGCTTCTGGGTTGCCTCTCACTGAGTTTTTACAGTAGCTATGTATCCAGAGAAGACCGGAGGTGTTGGCAGTCGCAGACCCACTCCTCCCAGTAGGGCTAAAAGCACAGAGCACTTGTGTTTTTTGAACCTTCCTGAGGGAGTGAAGGGATGTTGCTGGGCTCCCGAGGCAGTGGCCGTGGAAGAAGCAGTATCTATCGACCACTGTCTGTGACAAGTGTCTCACCATTTTTCATGGGAATTGACTTGTAGGTGTAGAACATAAATCTGGAAGCTAGCTACAACTCCAGGCAGGTCCCCAGTCAGCCTGGGGCACAGCTTTAGCCTTCTTGCCCAGTGGTACATCTCGCTCCCAGGGTGAGATCTAGGGGCACCCCCGGCATGCCCAATGTTTAGGATCTAACAGTCTGCCAGCTTTCCAGGCATGACATAGCCACCCTGTATCTGGGTCACCCTCCAAACCATCCACAGAGAAAGCCATAAGGCTCAGGTGCACACAACACCCATGCCCTTGTTTGGCTGTTCTGTGACCTATTTGTGGGAATGGGGACATTATCTTTTGCCAGCCAGAGCTCATTTTTGGCACAGTTGCATAAGGTCAGTTCCCCGCATATGACGTTCATGCGGCCCTTACAGAGAGGAATGCCACTCATCCAGTTCTGGTTTTCATTATATGGAACATTTCTCATCCAGGTAGTCAAAGGAACATGGTGTGAGCAAGCACAGTCCACTGTAGCTTTGTTGAGGTTGTGTGATTCTGTTGCCTTACACCAGTTACCACTGGGCCCTCCAGCTCTCTCTCATGTGGCAGGTGCCAGGTCCTGACTTGACAAGCCAGGGTTATGGAGCTGTTGGTGTGCACTGTGGCATGAGGGATGCTGGTGTGGTTTACCATGGTCAGGATGAGAGGGTCACTGTGGTTGGTGATAGAATAAATCCAGGGTAGCAGATGGAACACTTAACCAGGTGACATAAGGTGACTGCAGCTTGAGATAACTTAAGGAATGTGCTGTGCTTCCAGGCCTCTGCTGCCACACCCTTGGGGAAACAGCAGATTAATACCTGTTGGATAGGGGGCTGGCTGAGGTGGTGTAGTGACCCAGTCTGTCCCTGTCCTGAGGCTACTACCACTGTAGACATCCATTCCCCTGGTTTTTTGGCCAAGACTTTCCTGCCTGAGTTGTTCAGTCAGGAAGGAGGTCATGTCCTGTACAAAAAGATATGCCTGATAGTGCCAGCCACCCAAATGGGAGGATCAGGTGTCCCCAGTACCATCAGAAGGACCCTGATACCCCCTACAGTGTTCTGTGGTCTCATTCTTCACCACTGTGGGATCCTGTAGAAGTCAGGGGATGTTCAGGGAAGCATCACCTCCAGATTAGAGTCAGGAGGACCTTTGTCGGTTACTGTGGTGATCTGAACCACAAACTACCAACAGGATGTGCACTATAAAGGGGAAAAGGAAAAATAATTATTGGGAATACTGAGATTGGGGTTTCACAGCCACAGCCTCATCAACCGGCTGCCAGGTTGGGCAGATACTGACTGAATTGCTCACTGTTGCTGGGACTATTAGCAAGGTTCATTGAAACCTATATACCTGTAGCCCAGGATGCAGCATTTAGACTCCTAGGGGGGCTACATACCAGTAAACTCAATGAGTTCACTAAATAAGACCACAGCACTTCTCCATCATTGGACTTCTGATGACGCTTGGGACAATCAATGTGTGTCATTGTCAGGACACAGACTAGAATGAATGGGAATTCTATAAGTTGACCTACATCTCTGAAGATCCAGAAAAGCTTTCCATTTTTTCCCTTGACCTCCTCAATGTTGCTTCTCTCCCAGTAACCATTGGTTGTGAGATTGAGGTTGCATATGTTTGATGCTGTAGGAGGCAGTGACCTTCAAGGATGTGGTGGTGGTCTTCACTGAGGAGGAGCTGGGGCTGCTGGACCTTGCCCAGAGGAAGCTGTATCGAGATGTGATGCTGGAGAACTTCAGGAACCTGCTGTCAGTGGGTGAGGACAGGCATCTTCTATAAGGGAATGTCAGGTCCCAGGAGTGGTTTTGTATCCTAGGGTGTTCAAGTTTAAGTGTGCAGTGGGAACCTAAATTTCCAGTAAGTGTTACCCTGATATTATCTAGAATATGTTGGGATTAAGCATGTGATTTTGCCTGTTTACAGGGCATCAACCATTCCACCGAGATACTTTCCACTTTCTAAGGGAGGAAAAGTTTTGGATGATGGATATAGCAACCCAAAGAGAAGGGAATTCAGGTAAGAAGCAAGCAACTGTGTGTCCTTGTTTGTGACTTCCATCTGTTTTACTTCTGTGCGTGTTCAGCTGCATCACCTTGTTCTAAATGGCCAAACATCTTTCCTGGATTATTATAACCTCCTTCCAGCTGGTGGCCCTGCTCCGTGCCTTCCCACCCTGACATCTGTTCTCCTCATGGCGGCTAAAGTGATCCTTAGGACCTGGATGTCAGATTGTCATTCCTCAGCTTAAGAGCCATTCTAGGCTGGGCGCGGTGGCTCAAGCCTGTAATCCCAGCACTTTGGGAGGCCGAGACGGGCGGATCACGAGGTCAGGAGATCGAGACCATCCTGGCTAACACGGTGAAACCCCGTCTCTACTAAAAAAATACAAAAAACTAGCCGGGCGCGGTGGCGGGCGCCTGTAGTCCCAACTACTCGGGAGGCTGAGGCAGGAGAATGGCGTGAACCCGGGAGGCGGAGCTTGCAGTGAGCTGAGATCCGGCCACTGCACTCCAGCCTGGGCGGCAGAGCGAGACTCCGTCTCAAAAAAAAAAAAAAAAAAGCCATTCTGGCTTCTTATTTTTATGAAAGCCTCTTTAAGTGGCTTCTAGAAACCCCTGTGGTCTACTCTTCATTCTTCACTGCCTCTTCACTACATCTCCCATACTCTCCCTCTTTCTCTATCTTTTCTGGCCACCTTGTCATCCCTCTTGTTTCTCCATCCTGCCAAGTACACTGTATCACCTGTTGCTGGTACCCAATGACCACGAACTTAGATGATTAAATAAGAAGCATTTATTATTTCTCTTTTCTTTAGGCCTGAAGTGTAACACACCTCACTGGACAAAAATCAAGCTGTCTTAGGGCTTTGTTCCTTTCTGGATGTTCACGGAGAGAAGTCTTCGTTTGTTTTACCAGTCCCTAGACACTGTCCACATTCCTTGGCTCTAGTTTCCATTCCTCCATCTTTGAAGGCAGCTACATTGCATCCTTGACCATTCTTCCAGAGCCACGTTCCCTCTGCCACTCTTCTTATGCCTATGTCTTCCACCTTTCAGGTCCCTTGTGATTGTATTCATCACTCCTGCATGATCCAAGTTGACTTTCCTACTTTCTGCTTAGCTGATTAGTGACCTCAATGACATCTGCAGCCTTAATCTGCCTTGCTGTGTAATGTTTCAGATTCATAGGTCCTGAAGGTTGGATGTAGACATCTTTCAGGAACAATTATGTTCCCTACTACAGAAGCTTCTGCCACAGAGCCCTCACTTGCTTTTGTCTCTGACTGGAATCCTCTGTCCCCACAAAACTTACTGACCCCCTCCCTTAGTTTATGCAGGTCTCTGCTGAGTTTTACTATCATGGGAGAGGTCATCTTCAAGCACCCTATTGAAAATACCATCCTATCTTTACTTGGCCTGCAAGTATTGTGTGTCATATGCTTTTGTTTACTGGTAGATCACCTATTCCCTTTCAAATATAATCTCTACAAGGTGTTTATCTGTTTGTTTATGACTGCATTTTCAGTGCCTAGAATAGTTCTAGTACATGGAGGGATCTATAAATATCTGGTATCCTGATGAATGAATTAATGGATGGGGGGACTTCACTGTCTGTAGGAATCATGGAGCTAGCTAATAAGTAATACATGAACCAGAGTGAATGAAATATATTAGTCCCTTGGAAGCCATAGGGATTTGATTTCAGGCCCCCACATGGATACCGAAAGCCAGAGATGTTCAAGTTCCTGATATATGTGGAGTATTTGCCTATAACCTATGTACATCCTCCCATATACTTTAAATCATGTTTAGACCAGTTATAATACCAAATGCAATGCCTACCTGTCACTTCATTCACAAGGATTCAACATAGGACTTAGTTTGTGAGAAATTCCAGTTTTGCTCTTTGGAACTGAAATTTTTTTCCCTAAATAATTTTTAAGCACTGTTGGTTGAATCCATGGGTGCCAAACCCATGGATATGGAGGGCTGATTATATATTGCAGAACAGTTTTTTTTTTCCTCTGTGGATGACTGCTTATCCATTTTCAACTTTCTTAGGTTTCCTTGACATGACTGGTTTTATGTGTGTGCAGTTAACCCATGTCCTGTGGAAACTTCTAAGCATAGCATTTTTTTTCATGACCACGCTGAGTAATATGCCTTCCCTGGGACCTACCCTGGAGCTTTCCATAGGGAGCACATTTATATCTGGGAAGAAAGTCTTTTTGAATGAGGATTTCCAGCTACATTTCCTTTGAAAGATTTACCCATTTGCAGCCCATTTGCCTTTTCCAAAGTCTGTCTGCACTTCACTGCCCCCAGGTTCCTCCTTCCTTCCCTTAGAGGGGGAAGAATGAGGATGAGAAGACGCAAGTTATGTAGCTGAATGTTGACTCTGTTTCTGGTCATCTTTCTTCAAAAATGTGTATATTTCCTCATCTTTACATTATGCAAATTTAATTGTCAAAAAGTTAAAAGGACACAGATTTTACAGGCTTTTTGTTTATTTTGATAGATTTATTTTGAACTGGTATATTTTGAACTGGTAAGCGGTATGACTTGGAAGGAATTGGGGAATTACTTTCTCAAAATAGAAACATCCTGAGAGACCTTCCCTTCTCCTTAAAGACCTCTTATTTATAAGTCACAGTGTATTAAATATATCCCTGTACTGATGAGAGGATTATTCCCTTGACCGTCTTTGTGGGCGGAAACTGCAGGGTTTGTTTCACTCAGCCCTCCGCTGTCCACTCCTTGCGGGAGAGAGCATGCAAGTGAGCGAGTGCCAGAACTGGAGCAAATGAATGCTGGAATTGGCTGGTCGCTCCTCTCTGGTGGGAGCAGGCTCTGTGCATGCCCCACAGCAGTGTCCAAGCATGTTACAACCCGTGCTGTTTTAGCTCTGCCATCTGGGGATGGCCAAGTGCCAGCCAGCTCAGTGGAGCTTCAGAGTAGCTGCCCCTGCCCTCTTGGCAGCTGGGTTCTTGTCCAGCATCCAGGAAGAACCGGGTCACACGAACTGTGTGAAAGGTAATGAATAAAGAAGACTTTATTGAGCAGTAGGTGGCTCTCAGCAGAAAAGGAGGCTGGAAAGGGGATGGGAAAGTGATCTGTTTCTGAAACCAGGCCATTTGTGGCTAGAACGCTCTCCAAAGCCACACCTTCTGAAGTTAGCCAGATCTATCTATAGTTTCCAACACTCAGTTGCTTCTCTGCTTACTGCTCAGCAACTTGTATCCTTGCCACTCAGCTGCTTGTGTTGCTCTGCCAGCTGAAATCTTTTATGGGCACAGGATAGTGGCAGGCAGGCCAAAAAAGCAACATTTGGGCAGAAAAATGGGGTCATCTGTTTCCACTTAGGGCCGAGGTTCTAGGCTTAAGAGTGGAGTTTGGCCAGGAGCCCAGCCCTTCTCTGTCACCACTGTACACCGATAGGTATCCACTTACCTGTTAATATTTTCCAAGATTCAACCTTTGGAACTTAACTCTCCATCAGAAAAATTTACCTGATTCAGGACTTGGTAATATCCTGACAAAGGTTTGAACATTTTGTGAGCATGAACCATAGTAAGAAACACCTTTCAGTATAACCTGGACATTTTTCATGCGTGTAGATGTATGTGAGTGACTAGCTGACATTTCATTAACGATACCTTTCCTGCTTGTCTCCACGCTGTGATAATTTTCATTCTGGTTTCTTTCTATAAATGTCTATTGCAGGTTTTAACTTTATTTCAGCTCACTGATATGTAGTCTTGAATATAAAAAGTTATAAAGGCCTGTTTATCTACATTATAGGCTTTCTTTTCATTCCAAGTGATTCTTCACATCATTGATTGTCTGATCAAGAGCATCCTCCTTTGTGGACCCCTGGAAGGACAGCCTTTCAGATTCCCCTCAGAACTGCAGTTGTCTGTACTCTTTCAGATAACCAAGTTACTGTCCATATCAAAACAGAAAAGTAAGATTAAGTATTTTATACGTGTCGTGCAAAATTCTTGCATAGGAATACTTTCGATTTGTAGATATAAACACTCTAAGGTGTTTGATGTTTAGTATCATGAAGGGTTAAACTAAAAAGTTTAATGGGACATTTTACAGAGAACTGCTCTCACTTCACTCCAAGTGCAAATTCAGGAGTTTTTCAAAACTACCTTCACTTTCAATAATTTCCTAGAAAGACTCTCAGAACTCACTGGATGCATTTATTCTCACAGTTACTGACATTTACAGGGAAAATATGCATATTATAGTTAGCCAGTGGGGAAAACCAAGTAAGACAGAGTCCAATGAAGCACCAAATGTGGATCTCCTATTGTATTCTCACAGTAGAGTAGGGCATGTTACATACCCAAAATTAGCATGTGACTTAGACACAGGGAACTACCAATCAGGGAAAGTCAACTGAGTGCTGGGATCAGAGTAATTATTGGGGCTCCATTACACAGCCATAATTGGTTGGTTGATTCCTTTGTGGTTATTTAGTCTTTTGGTCCACTGGTTCCCTGTGACCTAAAGCCCCACGTTAAATCACATTGTTATTTTTTCTGATATGGGGAATTCCACCTGCCATTTCCCATCCCCCAAAGCTGTGGCTAGTCACAACCCTAAATTATATTATTTCACTATCAAGAGTTACCCAAGATTTGCCCCCAAGCAAAGAGAGACACTTTCCTCAGGCATGCCCCTTCAAGATCCTACAGATTATCTCTCAGATACTGAGGACAAAGTCCCAACCTCTTTTTAGTTAGGTTAACTTCTTTTCTTATTTTTAAAAATGTTTTTTAAGCCACCTCATACAAAAAGGAAGGTTAACTTCTTTATAAGGAAATACAATATACAGGTAAATATACAAAGTATTTATTGTTACTGCTTTGCCTTAGAGTTCCTTTTGATTCATATTTCATTATGTACATAATAGTTTAGTAATTTATCATGTAAGATTTCAGACTGAGTTGGAAATTTTAATAGTAACAGGTTAAATGTATGTGTCATATTAATTTTTTATTTCTATCAAGGATTTTATATTTGAGATGTGGTATCGTTCTTTCTTTCTCCTTTTCCTTTTCCTTTTCTTTTCCTTTCCTTTCCTTCTTGTTTTGAGACAGAGTCTCACTCTGTCGCCCAGGCTGGAGTGTAGTGGCACAATCTCGGCTCACTGCAACCTGTGCCTCCTGGGTTCAAGCAATTCTCTTGCCTCAGTCTCCCAAGTATCTGGGATTATAGGTGTGTTCCACTACACCTGGCTGATTTTTATATTTTTAGTAGAGACAGGGTTTCACTATGTTGGTCAGGCTGGTCTTGAACTCCTGACCTCAAGTGATTCGCAGGCCTCAACCTCCCAAAGTCCCTCAGCCTCCCAAAGTGCTGGGATTGTGGGTGTGAGCCACTGTGCCCGGCAACATGGTATAGTTTTAGATTGCTCTCATGCAAACCAGAAACCAGGGTGCACTTGGAAAACAAAAACTGAATGTTCATTGAAGTTTCATACCATGTCCTAAGTGTGAACTCTTAAAAACACTGAACAGGGCATAGCTTGTCCTGATCTCTTAATTTTGTATTCTGATAGGAGGCAAGATCCAACCTGAGATGAAGACTGTTCCAGAAGCAGGACCACATGAAGGGTTGTCCTGCCAGCAGATCTGGGAAGAAATTGCAAGTGATTTAACCAGGCCTCAAGACTCTACCACAAATAGCTCTCAGTTCTTTGAACAGGGTGATGCCCACTCCCAGGTTGAGGAAGGACTATCTATAATGCATACAGGACAGAAACCTTCCAATCATGGGAAGTGTAAACCATCCTTCAGTGATGTTTCCATCTTTGATCTTCCTCAGCAAATACACTCAGCAGAGAAGTCTCATTCCCGTGATGAGTGTGGAAAAAGCTTCTGTTACATCTCAGCACTTCATATTCATCAGAGAGTCCACCTGGGAGAGAAACTCTTTAAGTGTGACGTGTGTGGTAAGGAATTCAGTCAGAGTTTACATCTGCAAACTCATCAGAGAGTCCACACTGGAGAGAAACCTTTCAAATGTGAACAATGTGGGAGAGGCTTCAGATGTAGATCAGCACTTACAGTTCATTGCAAATTACACATGGGAGAGAAACATTATAATTGTGAGGCATGTGGGAGGGCTTTCATTCATGATATCCAGCTTCAGAAACATCAGAGAATTCACACAGGGGAGAAGCCATTCAAATGTGAGATATGTAGTATGAGCTTCCGTCTTAGGTCAAGTCTTAATAGGCATTGTGTGGTCCACACAGGAAAGAAACCAAACAACACTGGGGAATATGGAAAAGGCTTCATCGGTAGGCTGGATTTGTGTAAGCATCAGACGATCCACACAGGAGAGAAACCATATAATTGTAAAGAATGTGGGAAGAGCTTCAGACGGTCCTCATATCTTTTGATCCATCAGCGAGTCCATACTGGAGAAAAGCCATACAAATGTGACAAGTGTGGGAAGAGCTACATTACTAAGTCAGGTCTTGACTTGCACCATAGAGCGCACACAGGAGAGAGACCTTATAACTGTGATGACTGTGGGAAGAGCTTTAGACAGGCCTCAAGTATTTTGAATCATAAGAGACTCCACTGCCAGAAAAAACCATTCAAATGTGAGGACTGTGGAAAGAAGCTTGTACACCGGTCATACCGTAAAGACCAACCAAGAGACCACAGTGGAGAAAATCCATCCAAATGTGAGGACTGTGGGAAGCGCTACAAGAGGCGCTTGAATCTTGATATAATTTTATCATTATTTTTAAATGACACGTAAGTGTTGTACATATTTAAGGGGGAAAATTTGATATTTAAATATACGTATATGATGTATAATGATCAAATCAGTGTAATTAGCATATTTATCACCTCAAACAATGATCTCTTCTTTGTGTTAGGAAAATTAAAAATTTGTTGTTCTAGCAATTTGAAAATACATCGTTGTTGATGATAGTCACCTTTAGTGCTGCAGAACAGTAGAACTTCCTCCTATCTACCTGTACTTTTGTATCCTTTAGCCAACCTTTGGCCATCCCACCTATCCCCTACCCTTCCCTGCCTCTAGAGCCATTGTTCTCACTACTTCTATGAAATCAGCTTTTTTTTAGCTTCCACATGTGAGTAAGGACAGTTGGTATTTATCTTTCTTTGCTTGGGTTATATTGTTTAACATAATGTCCTCCAAAGCTCATCCATGTTGCTACAAGTGACACAATTTTGTTTGTTATATCTAAAGAGTATTTCATTGTGTGTGTGTGTGTATGTATATATATATATATATGCGCCACCTTTTCTTCATCTATTGATAGACACTTAGGTGGGTTCCATATCTTGGCTATTGTGAGTAGTGCTGCAGTGAACATGGGAGTGCAGATATCTCCTCGGCATACTGATTTCCCTTCCTTTGGATATACCCAGTAGTGTGATTGCTACATCACTGGAAATATTAGGCCTTAGAGGCTTCACATAGGAGAGAAACCATGGAAGTGTGGCAGAATGGTATGTGCTTCATTCAGACTTTAACTCTTCATCAGTGTCCACACTGGAAAGAAACCTTAGTAGTGTGATGTGTGTGATAAAGCCTCTACTCAGTCTCACTACAGTCTCATGTGAGAGTTCACAAAGGAGAGAAACATTAAAAATAAGAGGCATGTGGTAAGTGTGAGTTCATATCTTGTCATTTATCACAGAATCAATGCTGCTGATAGTTTTCATCTGGTCTTATGGGAAGTAAAACATTTGTTTAAAGTTAGTGTTTCAGCCATAGCTCAGCATACCCCAGTGGTCATGGGACTGTCATAGCAGAGAATGCTTGTAAGTCGTGCTGCAGGGTTTCAAACAGAAGTTTGACGATTAGTTATTATTCAGGAGACAGGCCTTGGTATAAGAGTTTATTCACACACTTTCAAAACACTAATGAATATGTCGAAATTGATGACCCCTAGAATGTCAGCCACGTGTCTTTGTATTTTTGCTGCATCCTTACATCGCTTGAGTCTGGAAGATTGAGGTTGTAGTGACCTATGATAGTGCTACTGCACTCCAGCCAGGGCAACAGAGTGAGACCCTGTCTCAAAAAAAAAAAAAAAAAAAAAAAATTAAATAAATACCTTTGTGTATTTCTGGACAAGCATATCTGTTTTTCTGGAATTTTTTTTTTTGAGTGTACATACATAATGTGTTACAATTATATTCTTATTTTCTTCAGCAATGAATATTTGCTGGAATTTTTCTATTTTATAATTGTATGCATTAGTTTTAGATTTCTCAGTGAATATCAGAAACCCCACCTCTACAAGAAATACAATAATTAGCCAGTTGTGGTGGTGTATGTCTGTAGTCCCAGCTGGAGACTACTGGAGAGGCTGAGGTGGGAGGATCACTTGAACCCAGGAGGCAGTCATATAGATAAATGGAATAGAATTGAGAATCCATAAAGAAACCCATACATCTAAGGCCCCTTGATTTTCAAGAAAGATCAGGCCGGGCGCGGTGGCTCAAGCCTGTAATCCCAGCACTTTGGGAGGCCGAGACGGGCGGATCACGAGGTCAGGAGATCGAGACCACCCTGGCTAACACAGTGAAACCCCATCTCTACTAAAAATACAAAAACTTAGCCGGGCGAGGTGGCAGGCGCCTGTAGTCCCAGCTACTCGGGAGGCTGAGGCAGGAGAATGGCGTAAACCCGGGAGGCGGAGCTTGCAGTGAGCTGAGATCCGGCCACTGCACTCCAGCCTGGGTGACAGAGCGAGACTCCGTCTCAAAAAAAAAAAAAAAAAAAAAAAAAAAAAAAAAAAAAAGAAAGAAAGATCCAAGATTACTTTATGGAGACAGAATAGTCTTCAACCAATACTGCTGGGACACCTATACACAGACACACAACATAATGAAGTTAGATTGTATCTCACACTACACTTAAAAGTTAACTCAAAATTCATCAATGACCTAATGTAATAGCTAAACTGTAAACGTAGAAGAAAACATAGAAGTAAATCTTCCTTTTTATTTGGAATGGGTTCTTCAATGAAACAACATGAGCAAAAGCAAATAAAAATACAAAAATGGGACCTAAGTTTTAAAAAATGCTATGCATACATGAACATTGTCAAGAACATGAAAAGACCATATGGCATGAGTTCTATCCAAATTATATAAAGAATTCTTACAACTCAATAACAGAAACCACCCAGTTAAAAAAATGGGCAAAGGGCTGGGCGCAGTGTCTCATGCCTATAATCCCAGCACTTTGGGAGGCTGAGGTGGGCAGTTTACTTGAGGCCAGGAGTTCAAGACCAGCCTGGCCCACATGGTAAAACCCTGTCTTTACTAAAAATACAACTAGCTGGATGTGGTGGCCTCCTGGGCTCAAACCATCTTTCCACCTCAGCCTCTTGAGTAGCTGAGACTACAGGCACGTGCCATTGCCTCTGGTTAATTTTTGTATTTTTTTGTAGAGATGAGGTTCCTCCATGTTGCCCAGGCTGGTCTCAAACTCCTGCACTCAAGTGATCTGCCCACCTCAACCTCCCAAAGTGCTGGGATTACAGTCATGAGCCACTGCACCCAGCCTAAAAAATTTCTAATTTTTATGGGTACACATATAGAGTATGTGATACAGGCATACAATGCATAATAATCACATCAGGGTAAATGGGGTATCTGTTACAAGCATTTATCATTTTTGTGTGTTAGAAACAATCCATACTCATTTAGTCATTTTAAATGTACAATAAATTATTGTTGACTGTAGTAACTCTGTTGTGCTATCAAATACTAGATCTTATTCATTTTATCTAAGTATATTTTTGTACCCACTAACCATCCCCACTTCCCTCACCACTAACCTTACCTTTCCCTCCCTCTGGTAACTAACATTCTGCTCTCTGTCTCCATGCATTCAATTGTTTTAGTTTTTAGCTCCTACAAATAAGTGAGAACATGTGAAGTTTGCCTTTCTGTGCCTGGCTTATTTCACGGAACATAATGTCCTCCAGTTCCATCCATATTGTTGCAAATAACAAAATCTCATCATTTTTGTGGCTGAATTGTGGCTCCATTGTGTATATGTCCATTTCCTGTATCCATTCATCTGTTGAAGGACAGTTAGGTTGCTTCCAAATTTTGGTTATTGTGAATAGTGCTGTAATAAACATTGCAGGGGAGGGTGCAGATATCATTTTGATATGCTGATTTCCTTCCTTTTGCGTACATACCCAGTGGGATTGCTGGACTGTATGGTAGTTTCAGTTTTAATTTTTTGAGGAACCTCCATACTGTTCTCCGCAGTGGTTGTACTAATTTACATTCCCACCAACAATGTGCAAGGATTCCCTCCCTCACTCCTTTCACATCCTCACCAACATTTGATATTGTCTATCTTTTGAATAAAAGCCATTTTAACTGGGGTGAGATGATATCTCACGGTAGTTTTGATTTGCATTTATCTGATGATCTATGATGTAGAGCACCTTTTCATATACCTGTTTGCCGTTTGTATGCCCTCTTTTGAGAAATGTCTATTCAGATCTTTTGCTCATTTTTAAATTGAATTATTAAATTTTTTCCTATTGGGTTGTTTGAGCTCCTTACATTCTGGTTATTAATCCCTTGTCAGATGTATAGTTTGCAAATATTTTCTCCTATTGTGTGGGTTGTCTCTTCACTTTGTTGATTGTTTCCTTTGCTATGCAGAAGCTTTTTAACTTGATGTGATCCCATTTGTCCATTTTTGCTTTGGTTATCTATGCTTTTGGGGTATTACTCAAGAAATCTTTGCCCAGACTAATGTCCTGGAGCATTTCCCCAATGTTTTCTTGTAGTAGTTTCATAGTTCGAGGTCTTAGATTTAAGTCTTTAATCCATTTTGATTTTATCTGTGTATATGGTGAACAATGGGGTGAAGTTTCATTCTTCTATATGTGGATATCATGTTTTTCTGGCACCATTTATTGAAGAGACTGTCCTTTTCCCAATATATATACTTAGCACCTTTGTTGAAAATGAGTTCACTGTAGGTGTAGAAATTTATTTCTGGATTTTCTAGTTTACGCAGTGCTAAAAAGAATGTACTGTACATGAAGTGATTTCTAGGATATGTTGTTACATGACCATAGAAGAGTTAGAAACAAGCTTTCTTTTAAATAATAATGGAAAATAAGAAATCTACACACATTGATATGGTTTGGCTGTGTCTCCACCCAAATCTCATCTTGAATTATAGCTCCTATAATTCCCACATGTCATGGAAGGGCCCTAGTAGCAAGGACAGATAGAAGAGTGACTTTGAATAGAATGGGAGGCAGGTTTGCCCTAAGCTATTTCCAGCTTGAGGTTTCCTTAGTGATTTTGGGGGCCCAAGATATTTTCCTTTCACAATACTAAGCAGTTTAATTTCTCTGGAATGTGGCGTTTCCACGTCTAAAGAATATTAATATGAAAACTTTAAAGTGGGAAAATAGGTTTTCCAGGAGGGCAATTGGCCCTCCATATTGGCTCTTGACAGGGCAGGAGCATTGCCATCTTGGACAATCACTGCCATTTTAAAGTTCACCTTGATCAAAAACTGCCTAAATCCAAAGGGCATCAGCCTAATGGCTAAGGTCGGCATGACCATAAACCATAAATGACATCTCCAACCAGAAACATTCCAACCATAAGATAAACCCCTCCCTGACCAGAGACATGCCAGCCCTGAGATAACCTCCCTTCCACTGGAGAGATGTCAGTCCCAAGATAACCTCCCCTCCAACCAGAGATATTCCAACCCCACAACAGACTTCTCCCCAACACAGAAACATTCTAAGCCTGTGATAAGCTCTCTCACCCTAAAGTCAATACTCTTAGTCTGTAAGAGACTGTGCTCCTGACGGCAATCGGCCAGAAGCCCCTCTCAGGTTTATTCTCCAAAACGAGCCTGTCTTTGACTGTTGAGCCGCTTTTCGTGTTTCTTTTCTCTTTCTTTAATTCTTACAGCCCTCATAAACACTTAAACTGTGGTTGTTTTTCTTGCCAAAGCAGTGGTACAACAGTGTCTGGAGCAGGGGCTGGTGCCCCAGGAATTGCCTGTCCCAAACCATTTTTTCCTGGCCCATTATTTAAGCTCTTAGATTTAGCTCATACTGTTAGCGTCTAGTATATTAGCCTTTCAGCCATCTCCTGACCGCTAACTCCTTGAAGATTGTATCTCCTTGCTTTGTTCTCTTTCAGTAACACTCCTGTCATCATGGCAGGCGTGTAGACTTCAGGAATTCCTGTCTATTCAATATTTTCTCTCGAGGACGCAGGGAAAGGGAAGGACCACTCTCAGGGTCACAGTCCATATTCCTCACCAGGCGCTCGGGTATATGGAATTCATTCCTCGTGGGCATTGCGGGAAGTCTAGTCAAAGAGCACCGCGGAGTTCCAGGGTTCCCGCTGGAGGGTGATAATATACAACGTCTCCTTTGGCATTCAAGGAAGTGTAGCGCCGGCGATCCGTCGAATGACGGGCAAGTTGGCGCAGGGCGGCGTATCCGGGGAATTCTGGGAAATGTAGTCCACACGCTGCGCCGAGTAGGGGGCACTTCCGCTCCCGGGGGGTGAGGTTGCTGCCGTGCATTTCGGTGGTAGTTTTGTGTCAGTTGTGTGTCTTGTCGGTCCTTCTCAACATGTCCCCTTACGATGCGGGCTCGCAACCACCTGGAAGTTGACTAAGAGGAGAAGGAGCCTCGTTGGAAAACGGAGGTTTGAAGGTGCAACAGCCGCTCTTTTCGTTCTTGTCCGCGGAGCCTTCTTGGTCTTGGGGTTGTCCTCGCGTCCCCGGAGATGAGGCTGGGGGTTGGGACTTGGTTGGGACGCCGCCTGGTTTGAGGGTTTTGGGGGCTCTCAGCTCGCTCAGCCCACCTCCCTCCATCCCACCTGTGAGGCTACTTTCTCACAGTTTAGGGTTGGGATGTTATTAACCTCCCTGTACCTCCCACTGCTGTTCTTTAAAATGGGGACTTTAGGACCATCCTAATGAAATCGTTTTGGGAACTGGAAGAGGTAACACAAATGAAAGCCTTAAAGCAGTCCTTCCTTTAGTGACTGGTGGTCTCTTCTTAGTGTTAATTTCCCACGAAGCCTGTCAGGTCCCCGGGTGGGGTCAGAGCTCCAGCTACAGGGACCCCCGCCCTTGTCTCTGATTCCTGCAGGACGCTGGGTGATCCCGGACGCTTCTGACCTGTTTTTAGGAAGGCGAGGGTTGTGTCCACTTTCCACGAAGGGAGAGGAACATTTAACTTTTATGCGGGCCGGCAACGCGGTCAGGGTGTTTCACAGCCTTCTCCTTCCCCAGCCTGATTCTCAAAAAGACCTGCAGGGGGGGACTTCTTGGCTACCAAAGCTCTACGTGAGTGGTCCTTGGCTTTTTTTCTTTTACAGAGATGCTCACCCCAACCAAGAGTGTAGGATGTGTCCTCAGGCATGGGTGGTGATAATAATTAAGCCTCAATTGGTAACTTTATTCCAAGGGCTTTATAAAAATAATCAAATTTTCGCCACACCATGGCTCTGTGGAGAGGTACTACTTTTTTCCGTTTTAAAGATGAGTCAGATACAAAGGAGCAGGAGTTATCTGCGCATAGTCACCTAGGTAGTAAGAGGTGGATCTGCGGTTGAAACCTGGGCATTACAGGTCAGAGCCTTAGTTGATAATCTTTTGGATACATTCTCATTGAGGCAGAGGAGCTGGCTGGAATCTGGTGGGGAAAGCAAGTTAGGACTTGATTGAAGGGACCTCGAGAGCAAGGCTTATGGGCTTGGACTGTTCTGGGAGTTTGTCAGCTATTTCATTCATTACAACTATTTCATTTGTTACAAGTATTTCACTTGTTATGCAACGGTATCATTGTGGAGCGTTCAGAAATTGGAGAAATATGAGTAGTACAAGTTTATAATTACCCATGAATACAGCATGTAAATATAGTAACTGTTAAACTTCGAATGCATTTCTTTTTAGTCTTTCTTTTGGTATATTTGCATATTTATTTATAAACATTTAAAGAAAATTTTATAATTTAAAAAATGTGTTTTCCCTTGTGTGTTTAACTATGGAAATTTGGAAACACTGCCAAAAGGGAAATTAACTAGTGAACTGCCATGTTATATCATGCTCATCCTAATTTATCTCATTGTTATCTAATTTTTTTGTAAATGTTTCCTGATATTGGCCGGGCGTGGTGCCTCACGCTTGCAATCCCAGCACTTTGGGAGGCCGAGATGGGCGAATCACCTGAGGTCGGGAGTTTGAGAGCAGCCTGACCAACATGGAGAAACCCCATCTCTACTGAAAATACAAAAGTAGCCAGGCATGGTGGTGCATGCCTGTAATCCCAGCTACTTGGGAGGCTGAGGCAGGAGAATCACTTGAACCCGGAAGGTGGAGGTTGTGGTGAGCTCAGCTCGCACCATTATACTCCAGCCTGGGCAACAAGAGCGAAACGCCCTTCTCAAAAAAAAAAAAAAAAGTTTTTAACACTTTATTTTCATATCATTTGAAACCTATAGAAAAGTTGCAAAAATAGTATTAGAAATTCTCATATACTCTTTACCCAAATTTGCCACGTGTTTACATTTTTCCTGTTTGCTTTGTTGTTGCTCTTCAGCCAGACACCACCAGGAACATACCTGTAGCCAGACAGTTGCTTGTAGCTTTCTGCAGCAAGGAAGCCCACATTTCAAGATAATTGTGGGGTGTCTTGGTAAGAGGTGTTTAGGAAGGGCTGGTTATAGGGTTTCACATAACATGCTAGATACTATTAGATATTATACTAGCTAGGCATGGTGGCTGTAATCCCAGTACTTTGGGAGGCCGAGGCAAGTGGATCACTTAAGGCCAGGAGTTTGAGACCAGCCTGGCCAACATTGAGAAACCCCATCTCTACTAAAAATACAAAAATTAGCTGATTTGTCCACTGTGAAGTTACTTTTTTAAAATTTGAGGTGGCGTGCGCCTGTAATCCCAGCTATTAGGGAGGCTGATGCATGAGAATCATTTGAACCCAGGAGGCAGAGGCTACAGTGAGCTGAGATGGCGCCCCTGCACTCTGGTCTGGATGACAGAGTGAGACTCTGTTGCAAAAAAATAATTAAATATTATATTAAATAATATTGTTATCTATTACATATCAGATAGATCTGTTAAAAAGCGACTAATAGTAGTTGTAGTGTTATTTATTAGATAGTGTTGGATACCATATTACATAACATTGTTATCTAATCTGCAGCTTCCATATTTAAATTTGTTCAGTTTTTAAATTTTGGTCCTTATAACTATCCCACTTTTTACCTGCAGCCCCATTCAAAGTTGAATTTTATGCATTTTCTTTATTGTCACATTTCTATACTTTTCTTTAATCTAGAAAGATTCCACAGCCTTTGTCTTTTACATGCATGGTTTTTTGAAGAGTATAGGCAGTTGTTTTATAGAAAGACATTCATTTGGGGTTTATCTGATAAATTTCATGTTTAGGTTTAGATTATGCATGGTTGGTAGGGATACCATAGTAGTAGTGAGGTGTCCTTTTCATTGCAACATAACAGTGTCCAAATGATGTTGGTTTGTCCCTTCTGTGGGGAAAAGAAAGAGAGATCAGACTGTTACTATGTCTAGAAAGAAGTAGACATAAGAGACTCCATTTTGTTCTGTATTTGAGATGCTGTTAATCTGTGACCCTACCCCCAACTTTGTCCTTGCAAGAGACATGTGCTGTGGTGACTCAAGGTTTAACGGATTTTGGGCTGTGCAGAGTGTGCTTTGTTAAACAAGCGCCTGAAGGCAGTATGCTTGTGAAAAGTCATCACCCTTCTCTTAATCTCAAGTACCCAGGGACATGTACACTGCCAAAGGTCGCAGGGACCTCTGCCTAGGAAAGCTAGGTATTGTTCAAGGTTTCTCCCCATGTGATAGTCTGAAATATGGCCTCGTGGGTAGGGAAAGACCTAATCGTCCCCCAGCCTGACACCCGTGAAGGGTCTGTGCTGAGGAGGATTAATATAAGAGGAAAGAAGGCCTCTTGGCAGTTGAGATAGAGAAAAGCATCTGTCTCCTGCCCATCCCTGGGCAATGGAACATCTCAGTGTAAAACCCGATTGTATGTTCTATTTACTAAGATGGGAGAAGACCGCCTTAGGGCAAAAGGTGGGATGTGCTAGGGACAGTGCTGCTCCTTATGCACTAAAAAGGTTTATGGAGATGTTTGTATAGGCATATCAAGGCACAGCACTTTTCCTTAAACTTATTCATGTCACAGAGATCTTTATTCATATGTCTTACTGCTGACCTCCCTAGATGATCCTATTATCCTGCCACTTCCCTTTTTCTAAGATGGTAAAGATAATGATCAATAAATACTGAGGGAACTCAGAGACCGGTGCCAGTGTGGGTCCTCTGTATGCTGAGCGCCAGTCCCCTGGGTCCACTTTTTCTTTCTCTATACTTTGTCTCTGTATAGACTTTCTCTGTCTCGTTTCTTTTCTCAAGTCTCTCCTTCTAGCTAACGAGAAACGCCCACAGGTGTGGAGGGGCAGGCCACCCCTTCACCTTCACTGGTGATCTCACTTTTGTTCACTTGGCCAAGATGAAGTCTTTCAGATTTGTCCACTGTGAAGTTACTTTTTTTAAATTTTGAAAATAATAAAGTTTCTTATGGGGAGATACATTATTAGTGGACATTCTACTGTAAAGATGAGTTTCCATTTCTCCCCCATTTATTTATTCCTTTATTCACCTATAAATATTCTATAGATATGGACTTAGAATTCATTCTTACTGATTTCAGTGACATGCAGATTAACAATTATTTTTTCCAATTCTGTCAAGATATATTTCACATATAGCTTTCATCCATTTCAGGCATATAATTCAATGATTTTTAGGAATTTTGTGAAGTGGAATAACCATCATCATGATTCAGTTTAGATCATTTTCATCTCACGTTTGGACTCCTTGTGCCTATTTACAGTTAAACCTCATTCTTACCTCAAATGTGAAGCAACCACGAATCTACTTTCTCTATTATACATTTGCCTATTCTGAACATTTCACATAAATGCGATCATACAATCCATGGCTTTTTGTGACTTTTTGTGTCTTTTGTTTAACATGTTTCCAGGGTTCATGCATGTTATAGCATGAGTCAGTACTTCATTTTTTTAAATTTCCAAGTAAGATTTCATTGTATGGATAGGCCACAATTTGTCTGTCCATTTACCTGTAGGAGGGCATTTTGGTTGTGTGCAATTTGGGGTTATTATGAATAATGCTGCTGTGAACATTCAAGTGCTAATTCACAATGCATGTTCATGTTGTTGGGCGGCATCCCTGACCACCTCTTCATGTCTCTTTTATTGCCTTCCATGGCACGTTCCAGGCACAATTCTGTCTTCCCTTGAACTGCATAACTGAGAACTCTGCAAATTCCCCAGAGGAGGAAAAATGACCATGTTCAAGGTGAGCAAGTCTGGTCTCTTTTGCTGTTCAAATTCTGTTTCGCTACTTAAGATTGCCACGTGTTTTTCTCAGTCTTGGGAAGACTCAAGGAGAACAACAGTTATTTGTGCACCTGCTGTGTGCCAAGTGCTTGCTTGTTTCTTTCGTGTTCAATTTGCATTTGCTTTTGGTTTTGTTTACCTTTACCATTATTTGTGTTATGAGTAGAAATTCTCCCATTTCACTGCATCTCTTCTCACTAATTAGGGGTTTTTATTTTCTCATGCTATTCCTCATGAATATTCATAACTGTATTTGTATTGATACTTATCTAATTTAAACTGTGTTCTTTTTGTTTAATATTATGTAATGTTCATTATTTATGGTTGCATCATGTTCCATTGCATTGATGCTCCTTTTTTTTTTTTTTCCTCGAGATGGAGTCTTGCTTTGTCACCCAGGCTGGAGTGCAGTGGCGCAGTCTCGGCTCACTGCAACCTCCACCTCCTGGGTTCAAGCAATTCTCCTGCCTCGGCCCCTTGAGTAGCTGGGATTACAGGCACCTATCACCACGCTTGGCTAATATTTGTATTTTTAGTAGAGACGAGGTTTCACCATGTTGGCCAGGCTGGTCTCGAACTCCTGGCCTCAAGTGATCTGCCCGCCTCAGCCTCCCAAAGTGCTGGGATTACAGGTGTGAGCCACCACACCCACCAATGTTTCTTTTTAACTACTTTATACACAGGCACTAGGAGCTCAGTTTTGAAAGGGTACTTTTGACATGTACCATGTTGGCTGTTTGGTAGATAAAATATCCACATGTGGCACAGCACAGCAGGCTGTAACTGTGGCTTCACAGAAGAATTTCTGGAGATTTTCACATAGGAAGAGCTAGCTTTTGTTTTCCCCATGCTTAAGTCATGCATTGTGTATTTTATTTACTGGTCTTTTCTTATTCCTTTATGTATTAAGGAGTTTGACCAAAATGATAGGTAACTTTAGTTTCAAATGTCCATGATATCAGTAGATTCTCTAGTCACTGTGTTCTGTTCCTTTGTTTGTTCCTCAGAACAGCTGGATGATGCAATTCTCAGCCTCATCTTCCTCTTAAATATGTGAAATATGAGAAATCTGCTGAGGTTCAGAGAGGAAACCCAGGGTTGGCATGTTAGCTATTTTGCTAAATTGAAAGAGAGAGAGAAGAAAGAGGATTCTCCATTGAAGGACCTGTGCCTTCTGGTATGGGTGTCTGGAGTGCCCTCTTGAGTGATGACAACCATTGGTGACATAGCTCCTCCCTGACCTCTCCCCAGGGGACCTCTTCTCTTCCTGTTGTGTCACCTCTTCAGGTACACCTAGTACTCCAGGCACCAAAGGACAGTGATTGCTACACTCATTATAGAAAATCTTTACATTCCTAATGGCAAAGATGGCTTACAGAGTGTTACCAGGAAATACAACAGCCTAAGGTGAAAATATTTACCACTTTGATATCTAAAAAACACACACTCCAAAATAAGAATCTTATGTACAAAATGGAGAAAAAAAATCAAAGGAATATGAATAAAGGACATTAATCCATTAATTGGTAAATTGTAGAGAAGAAATAGAAGTGGCCAGTACACGTTTGAAAAGGTGATAGTATTATTTATAATCAAATACATGGGATTAATAAGGTGAATTATTCTCAAATAAGAGTATCAGCATCACAGGAAATTTGATAATCTGCCTTTGGCTATTTTAAGAAAAACCAGGGTAACGTATCCCCTTGAAAGATTTTGGAGTTTGACAAAAAATTGGGATCTGGCATACATGATCACAATTTTGAACATTCTTATTTTTTGACACTGTAATTTTCATTTGAAATTATTTTATTTTAGTTTATTCTTATTCTTTTAGAGACAGAATTTTGCTCTGTTGCCTAGGATAGAGTACAGTGATGTAAGTGTAGCGCACTGCAGCCTTGAACCTCTGGGGTCCAGATCTCCCTGCCTCAGCCTCCCAAGTAGCTAGGATTACAGGCACGCATCACCACGACTGGCTAGTTTTTAAAATTTATAAAGATGGTGTCTTGCTGTGTTGCCTAGGCTGGTCTTGAACTCTTGAATTCAAGCAATCCCCCCACCTTAGCCTCTTAAAGCACTGGGATTACAGGTGTGAATCACTGCACCTGGTTTGAAATTATTTTATTTAATTAAATTAATTAATTTATTATTTTATGTTATTTCTTTTTAGAAACAGAGTCTTGCTCTGTTGCCCAGGCTGGAGTGCAGTGGCACAATCTTGGCTCACTGCAGCTCCACCTCCTGGGTTCAAATGATTCTTCTGTCTCAACCTCCCAAGTGTCTGGGATTATAGTCACGTGCCACCATGCCTAGCTAATTTTTGTATATTTTGTAGAGACAGAATTTTGCTATGTTGCCAAGGCTGGTCTCGAACTCCAGAGCTCAAATGATTTGCTTGTCTCAGCCTCTGAAAGTACTGAGATTACAGGCATGAGCTACCATACTGGGCCAAAATTATTTTCAATAATCAGACAGGAGAGTAAAGTCCACATAACATGATTTTCTTAGCAGGATTGGTAATAATGAAAATGATATAAAATTAAATATTCATTATTTAGAATAGATAATGATAGATCATCAGTTCCCTGTAATACTATACTGACATGAAATGAAATAGATAACTGTAATGAAAGTTATAATAAAAAATCCAAAGAAATATGAATAAAGGACATTACCAGCTGGGTGCGGTGGCTCACTTTTTTTTTCCTAGCACTTTTGGGGGCCGAGGCGGGCAGATCATCTGAGGTCGGGAGTTTGAGACCAGCCTGACCAACATGGATAAACCCTGTCTCTACTAAAAATACAAAACTAGCTGGGCATAGTGGTGCATGCCTGTAATCCCAGCCACTCAGAAGGCTGAGGCAGGAGAATTGCTTGAACCGGGGAGGCAGAGGTTGCCATGAGCTGAGTTTGCACCACTGCATTCCAGCCTGGGCAACAAGAACGAAACTCCGTCTCAAAAAAAAAAGAAAAAAAGGTAATAAAATCAACTAATGTTAATTAAATACCTAGTCTGTGCCAGAGACTTTCCCCGTTTATATTCTCTTGTTTATTCCTGGAGAAAATTGATGTGACAGTCTTTATACAGAAAGGAAACGAATGCACGCGGGAAAACTTATCCAAGGTCCCGTGGCTGGGCAGGCAAAGGCACAGAGCCTTGGGATTGAGCCTTGTGAGGGAGCACACACGCTCAGTGTGATCATAGGCACACTGGCTCTAGATCATGACATTCAATGCTGCAATTAATATATGTAGTTTGTGTCTTGAATACAGAGGACCCACTCCATAGCTGTCCCACACAGGTCACCGTAAACTTGTTAGTTTGGCAGATACTGAAAAACATGGGCCGGGTGCGGTGGCTCACGCCTGTAATCCCAGCACTTTGGGAGGCTGAGGTGGGCAGATCGCCTAAGGTCAGGAGTTCATGACCAGCCTGGCCAACATGGTGAAACCCCGTCTCTACTAAAAATACAAAAATTAGCCGGGCATGGTGGTGGGCGCCTATAATCCCAGCTATTTGAGAGGCTGAGGCAGGAGAATTGCTTGAACCCAGGAGGCGGAGGTTGCAGCGAGCTGGGATAGTGCCACTGTACTCCAGTCTGGGCGACAGAGCAAGACTCCATCTCAAAAAATAAAAATTAGGAAAAAAAAAAAGAAAAATGATTATATCCAGGGTTCAAGTACGAGAGAGAACAATGGGCATTATCAAACAAAGTTGGGACTGAATTGCTAAATGTTACTGGGGCAACTGGCATGATTCATTGAAACCTATATATGCGTAGCCCAGGATGCTGCATTTTGAGTCCTAGAGGGTTACTTACAAGGAGACTCAGTAAGTGCACAAAGTAAACCTATAGGACTTTTTCATCATTGGACTTCTGGTGGAGCTCCGGAAAATCAGTGTGTGTCATTGCCAGGATACAGACAGAATGAATGGGAAATCTGTAAGTTGACCTACATCTCTCAAGATCCACAGCAACTTCTCACTCATCCCCTTCACCTGCTCAGTGCCACCCCTCTCCCAAGAATCACTGGTCATGACATTGGGATTATATATGTTTGATGTTATAGGAGGCAGTAACCTTTAAGGATGTAGCTGTGGTGTTCACTGAGGAGGAGCTGGGGCTGCTGGACCCTGCCCAGAAGAAGCTGTATCGAGATGTGATGCTGGAGAACTTCAGGAACCTGCTCTCAGTGGGTGAGCACAGGCACCCTCTGTAATGGAATGTCAGGCCCCAGGAATGGCTTTGTACCCTAGGGTGTTTGTATTAGTTTGTTCTTACACTGCTAGGAAGAAATACTAGAGACTGGGTAATTTATAAAGAAAAGATAGGCTGGGTGCGGTGGCTCACGCCTGTAATCCCAGCACTTTGGGAGGCTGAGGCGGGTGGATCACTAGGTCAGGAGTTCGAGACCAGCCTGGCCAATATGATGAAACCCCATCTCTACTAAAAATACAAAAATTAGCCGGGTATGGTGGCACTTGCCTGTAATCCCAGCTACTCAGGAGGCTAAGGCAGAAGAATAGCTTGGACCCAGGAGGCGGAGGTTGCAGTGAGCTGGGATAGCACCACTGCACTCCAGCCTGGGTGACAGAACGAGACTCCATCTCAAAAATAAATAAATAAATAAATAAATAAAATAAAAAAAAGAAAAGACGTTTCATTGACTCACAGTTCCGCATGGCTGGGGAGGCCTCAGGAAACTTACAGTCATGGTGGAAAGCCAAGGGGAAGAAAGGCACCTTTTTCACAGTGCAGCAGGAAGAAGTGCCGAGCAAAGGGGGAAAGGCCCCTTAGAAAACCATCAGATCTCGTGAGAACTCACCCACTCTCATGAGAACAGCATGAAGGAAACGGCCCCTATGATTCAGCTACATCCCACCAGGTCCCTGTTATGACATGTGGGGATTATGGGAAATACAATTCAAGATGAGATTTGGGTGGGGACACAGCCAAACCGTATCAGTTTTCAAGTTTGAGTGTGCAGTGAGAACCTAAATTTCTAGTAAATTTTACCTAAGATGTATTGGGATTAAGCATCTGACTTTGTTCACAGGGCATCAACTTTCCTACCAAGATACTTTTCACTTCCAAAGAGAAGAAAAGTTTTGGATCATGGAGACAGCAACTCAAAAAGAAGGGAATTCAGGTAAGAACCAAGCAACCATGAATCCTCATATGCGACCCTCCCATCTGTTTTACTTCTGTCCATTACCCAACTCCATTGCCCTGGCGTAAATGGCCAAACCTGTTTCCTGGATTCTTACAACCTCCTTCCTGCTGGTTGTCCTGCTCCCCCAGCCCCTCTTCCCACCCTGACATCTGTTTTCCTCATAGCAGCCAAAGTGATCCTTAGGAAACATAAGTCAGATTGCCATTCCTCAGCTTAAAAGCCTTTGTGGCTTCTTATTTGTATTAACGTTACAACTGCTTTAAGTGACTTTTAGAGACCCTGGATCTGCTCTTCATCCCCCACTGCCTCCATGACTACATCTTCATTTTCCAGCCAAGTTATATTCCCTGCTGTTTCTCCATCCTGCCACAGACACTGTATCGCCTGTTGCTGGTACCCAGTGACCACACACTTAGCAGATTAAACAACAAACAATTATCTTTCTGTTCTTCAGACCTGAAGTCTCACACATCTCACTGGACAAAAATCAGGGTGTCCCTAGGGCTTTGTTCCTGACTAGATGTTCTTGGGGTGAAGCCTTCACTTTAGTTTACCAATCCGTAGGTGCTGTCGACACTCCTTGGCTTTTGTTTCCCTTCCTCCATCTTCAAAAGCAGCTACATTGCATCCCCGACCATTCTTCCATAGTCATGCCACCACCCTTCTTAAGCCTCTGTTTTCCACCTTTTAGGTCCCTTGTGATTGGATCGGTCACTCCTGCATAATCTAGAATGATCTTCCTACTCTCTGTTTAGCTGACTAGTGATCTTAATTGCATCTGCAGCCTTAATCTCTTGCTGTATAACGTAACAGGTTCATAGGTCCTGGGAATTGGATGTGGACATCTTTCAAGGACCATCGTTCTGTCTACTACAGAAGCTTCTGTCTTAGAGTTTAATATGCTCTTCTTTCTAATTGGAATAATCTTTCACCTCAAAACCTTCTGACCCTTCCTTTATTCTGGTCTCTGTTCAGTTTTAGTATCATGAGAAAGGCCTTCTCTGACCACTCTATTTAAAATACCAGCCGGGTGTGGTGGCTCACACCTGTAATCTCAGCACTTTGGGAGGCTGAGGCAGGCAGATAGCATGAGATCAGGAGTTTGAGACCAGCCTGGCAAGCATGACGAAACCCTGACTCTACTAAAAATACAAAAATTAGCTGGATGTGGTAGCACAGTCCTGTAATCCCAGCTACTCGGGTGACTGAGGCATAACAATCACTTGAACCCAGGAGGCAGAGGTTGCAGTGAGCTGGGATTGTGCCACTACGCTCTAGCCTGGGTGACAGAGTGAGACTGTGTCTCAAGAAAGAAAGAAAGAAAGAGAGAGAGAGAGAGAGAGGGACGGAGGGAGGGAGGGAGGGAGAGAGAGGGGTAGGGGAGAGAAAGAGAGAGGGAAGAGAGAAAGGAAGAAAGGAAGAAAAAAGTAGAATGGAATACCATCCCATCTTTACCCTTCTGGTGTTGTCTTATACTGTGTCTTATATATTTCTATTTAGCTGTCATCTCTACCCACTGGGATAGAATGTCTTAAGAGGAGGACTTTCAGCTGTTCAATTTTTATTTTAAGATTCAGGAGGTACATGTGCAGGTTTCTTACCTAGGTATATGGTGGGGTGCTGAGGTCTGCATTGCAAATGATCCTGGCACCCAGGTACTGAGCACAGTACCCAACAATGGTGGCAGGATAACCCTCAGGTTTCCAGGCTGTGTGCACTGGTGTTAGAGGTAGTGGTGATGGGCTGGGTGGGCCAGTCCTGAGGCCCCCCATGGTGTGTGCAGGGGAGTATCAGCGGTGGTGGTGGCAGCAGGTTTGTAGGACCTTTCCTCAGGTCACTAGGAGGAGTGCACAGATGCCAGTGGTGGTGATCAGGGCAGGGAAATCCTTAGGCCTCCGGACAGCAGGCTTGGGCACCTGCGGCAGGGTTCTGGGTCTGTTGTAAGGCTCCCTCCATGGTACATGCTCATGCCTGGGGCAACCAACATGGCAGGGTGATCTCAGTAGTCCCCAGTGGTATGCTTGGGTAGTGGAGGCATGACGCCAGGCCAGGTGAGCCTGTCCTCAGGCCTTTCAGTGGCGCGGGCAGATGTAGGCTGTGGTGGAAGAGGCGGCGTGATCCCTAGGCCCCCAGATGGCATGCTCCAGCACTGCTAGCACACAAGCTGGGTCTTTGTCAGGTCTCCTGTTTGTGCACACGTGTGCCTGAGGCAACACAGGGTGGAGCAATCCCCAGGTCCCTCTGTGTCATGCTTTGGCACTGAGATGGGTGGCACCAAGTGAAGTGGGCTTGTCCTGTGCACGGGCACAGGTTGTGGTGGGCAGTGCAAGGGGTTCCCCAAGCCTTTAGGAGGTGTGCTTGGGTGGCAGTGGCAGAGTGTGCGGAGAGCCTTTCCTCAGAGTGAGAACACATGTAAGTGTACAGTGGCCCTGCTGCTGGGGGTGAGGGAGCATTGCTGTTAGAGGCAGCAGCCCCAGACAGGCAGCTTTCAAGCTCTGGTGAGTGCACACTTTGGGTCCTTTTGTACTGTATTGGGGGCAGACTCCCTGGTGTGCTGCACTGCCCATTCGCCAGAGAATAGGACACTATGTGGCCTAGATTGCTGGGGACTCTGCCGTACTGCTGGGTCTAACAGGCATTGCACTATTGCAACCCTCCGGGTGGCTGTGGGGACATGTCGATGGGGCTCCAGGGATTTGGAGATGCAAGGGCTGTTGGGCCCCAGGGCAAGATGCAATCTGGTGGGGGTGCGGCTCTCAAAATAGCGCTGTGCCATAACTGCTTGAGTCTCAGGAAGTGTGTGGAACCCATCATGAGCGCCTTCTCTGAAGCAGTGCCCTTGCATGGACTCCAGGTAGCCCCCTACACTAGTCTCAGGGCCCGCAGGGGTCGAGGGCGTCTCTCATGGCTGACTGCTGGAGTCCACAGTGGAAATGTAAACCACTAGGGCCCTCTCACTTACCCTTTCCCAGCACTGAGGAGCCTTTCCGGGCTTTCAGGTGATCACGGCTAGAAGGGCTACCTCCCTTCGCTCTCCTTTTGTGCTTTGGGTGTTTCTTGTCACTTCTCTGCTGAATTCCAATGATCCCTCTTAGATGCTATTTGATGTATGATTATCTATTTGCTTTTTAAATTTTTTACTAATAAAATATATAGAACACTTCATGAATTTGCATATCAGCCTGCGCAGAGGCTGTTCATTCCAGTTTTACCATATGCGCTGCTGAAGTGAGCACTGCTCATTATTTTGGCTCTTTGTGGAGGAGGCAAGCTCTGTGTGTCTTTAGTCAGCCATCTTGAAGTCTTCCTACCCTTAAAGTTCCTTCTGATTCATCACATATATAATTTAGTAGTTACATAATATACCATGCAAGATTTTAGACTAACTAGGAAATTGGTAGAAATAGTAACAAGTTAACTGTATTATATTACTATTTTAAATTAAGTCTTTCTAGCACGTATGAGACATTATGTAGTTCAAACTGGTTTCGTGACAAGAGACCGTGGTGCACTTGGAAAACACAAACTGTGCCTTCCTTGTATTCAGTAAAGTTTCAGGCCATGTCCTAAGTGAAATCCTGAAAACACTGAACAAAGGCTTCACTTACCCACACCTCTTAATTCTGTGTCCTTATAGGAGGCAAGATCCAAACTGAGTTGGAGTCTGTTCCAGAAACAGGACCACATGAAGAGTGGTCTTGCCAGCAAGTCTGGGAACAAACTGCAAGTGAGTTAACTAGGCCTCAAGACTCCATGATAAGTAGCTCTCAGTTCTCCACACAAGGTGACGTCCCCTCCCAGGTTGACGCAGGACTATCTATAATTCACATAGGACAGACACCTTCCGAGGATGGGAAGTGTAAAAAATTCTTCAGTGATGTCTCCATCCTTGATCTTCATCAACAATTGCACTCAGGAAAGATGTCCCATACATGTAATGAGTACAGGAAGAGCTTCTGTTACAGCTCAGCTCTTCATCAGAAAGTTCACATGGGAAAGAAACTCTATAAGTGTGATGTGTGTAGTAAGGAATTTAGTCAGAACTCACAACTGCAAACTCATCAGAGAATCCACACTGGAGAGAAACCATTCAAATGTGAGCAGTGTGGGAAAAGTTTCAGCCGTAGATCAGGAATGTATGTTCATTGCAAATTACACACAGGAGAAAAACCTCATATTTGTGAGGAATGTGGGAAGGCCTTCATTCACAATTCCCAGCTTCGGGAACATCAAAGAATCCATACTGGGGAGAAGCCATTCAAATGTTATATATGTGGTAAGAGCTTCCATAGTAGATCAAATCTTAATAGGCATTCCATGGTCCACATGCAAGAGAAATCATTCAGATGTGATACCTGCAGTAATAACTTTGGTCAGAGATCAGCACTTAATGGTCATTGCAGGGACCACACAGGAGAGAAGCTATACAAATGTGAAGAATGTGGAAGGAGCTTCACTTGTAGGCAAGATCTCTGTAAGCATCAGATGGACCATACAGGAGACAAACCATATAACTGTAACATATGTGGGAAGAGCTTCAGGTGGTCCTCACGTCTTTCGAGACATCAGCGGATCCACAGTGGAGAGGCAACATTCAAGTGCGATGGATGTGGGAAGAGATTTCATATGAATTCACGGGGCCATTCTCATCAGACAGCCCACAGAGGAGAAAAACTGTATAAATGTCAGAAGTGTGGGAAGGGCTACATTAGTAAGTTTAATCTTGACTCGCACCAGAGGGTCCACACGGGAGAGAGACCTTATAATTGTAAGGAATGTGGAAAGAGCTTCAGGTGGGCCTCAGGTATTTTGAGACATAAGAGACTCCATACTGGAGAAAAACCATTCAAATGTGAAGAGTGTGGGAAGAGGTTTACTGAGAATTCAAAACTTCGTTTCCATCAAAGAATTCACACTGGAGAAAAGCCTTACAAATGTGAGGAGTGTGGAAAGGGCTTCAGATGGGCCTCAACTCATCTAACCCATCAGAGACTCCACAGTAGAGAAAAAGTACTTCAATGTGAGGACTGTGGGAAGAGTATTGTGCACAGTTCATGCCTTCAAGACCAACAAAGAGACCACAGTGGAGAAAAAACATCTAAATGTGAGGACTGTGGGAAGCGCTACAAGAGGCGCTTGAATCTCGATATGATTTTATCATTATTTTTAAATGACATATAATTATTGTCCATATTTATGGGTTACAGCATGATATTTCAATACATGTATACAATGTGTAATGATCAAATCAGTGTTATTAGCATATCCATCACCTCATTTATCATTTATTTGTGTTGATCATTTATCATTTCTTTGTGTTTTGAACCTTCAAAAACTGTTCTAGTTATTTGAAAATAAATTATTATTAATTATAGTCACCTTTAGTGCTGTGGAGCACTAGAACTTGTTCCTTTCATCTTACTGTACTTTTGTATCTGTTAACCAATCTTTCATCATCCACCCCCCTCCTACTTTTCCCTTCTAGTAATTGCTGTGCCACATTGCTTCTCCTTTTTTATTTTTATTTTTATTTTTTTTTTTGAGAACAGAGTCTTGCTCTGTTGCCCAGGCTTGAATGTAGTGGCATGATCCTGGCTCACTGCAGCCTCCACCTCCTGGGTTCAAGTGATTCTCCTGCCTAAACCTCCTGAGTAGCTGGGATTACAGGCATGCACCACCATGCCCAGCTAATTTTGTTACTTTTTTTTTTTTTTTGAGATGGAGTATCACTCCGTCGCCCAGTCTGGAGTGTAATGGCATGATCTCGGCTCATTGCAACCTCTGCCTCCCATGTTCAAATGATTCTCCCTGCCTTGGCCTCCCAAGTAGCTGGGACTACAGGTGGCCACCACCACAATCGGTTAACTTTTGTATTTTTAGTAGGGAATGAGTTTTTGCCATATTGGCCAAGCTGGTCTCGAACTCCTGACTTCAGGTGATCCCCCCACCTCAGCCTCCCAAAGTGCTGGGATTACAGGCGTGAGCCACCATGCCCAGCCTAATTTTTGTATTTTTAGTAGAGACTGGGTTTCACCACGTTGGCCAGGCTAGTCTTGAACTCCCAACCTCAAATGGTCTACCTGCCTTGGCCTCCCAAAGTGCTGGGATTACAGGCATGAGCCACCGTGCCTGGCCAATGCTATGCTGCTTCTGTGATTTTTGAGAATAGTCTTGCTCTGTTGCCCAGACTTCCACATATGTGTGATAACCTGTAGTATTTGTCTTTCTGGGCCTGAATTTACATCACTCAACTTCATGTTCTCCAAAGCTTATCTTTACCTTGCCATAAAGGACAGCATTTTATTATTTTTTATGGTTAAATAGTGTACCTTTGTGTATGTATGCCACATTTTCTTTACCATTTTCTGTTGATGAATATTTAGAATTGTTCCATACGTTAGCTATTGCAAATAGTACTATAATAAATATAGGAGTACAGATAGGAGTTCAACACACGAATTTCCTTTCCTTTGGATATACAGCTAATAGTGGGATTGCTGGATCACTTGAATCTTAATATGCATAAGAGGATCTACACTGGAGAAACACCATGGATGTGTGGAGAGTGTGGTACATACTTCAGTCAGGGCTCACATCTTCAAATTCAGTGCCTATTCTGTAGAGGAACCTTAATAATACGATGTATGTGACAGCAAAGAGTTATAAGGTATGAATATGTTAATTTTAGTAGATACTTCCAAAAACTATTTCAAACTGGTTTTACCTCTATAAACTCTGACCATTATTAGGCAAGACTTGGTTTTTTTTTTTTTCTTTTGAGACAGTCTTGCTCTGTCACCCAGACTAGCATGCAGTGGAATGATCAGGGCTCCCTGCAGCATTGACCTCCCAGGCTCAAGAAATGCTTCTGCCTCAGCCCCTCAAAAGCTGGGACTATAGGCATGCAACAACACGCCTGGCTAAATTTTTGTTGTAGAGATGGGGTCTCACTATGTTGCCCAAATTAGTCTCAAACTCCTGGGCTCAAGTGACTCTCCCTTCTCAGCCTCCCAAAGTGCTGGCATTATAGGCATAAGCCACTGCACCCAGCATTTTGTTTTGTTTTGTTTTGTTTTGTTTTTGAGATGAGGTCTCTCTGTGTTGCCCAGGCTGGATTGTTTATTCACAGATGCATTTACAGTGCCCTGTAGCATCGAACTCCTGGGACTAAGTGATCCTCTTGCTTTAACCCCCTGAGAAGCTGGGACTATAGGCATGGACCACCACCCCTGACTGATCTTCTTTAGTTTCTGTCAACAAAATAGTACACTGTTTCCACTAACTTGGGAAGGCTAGTATTTTTGGGGGGAGTATCACTAAACAAGAAAGAAAATCTGATGAATTGGACAGCATAAAAATATTGGCATAAAGATGAACATAACATAAGCAGGAATATTTAAAGCACTTACTTTTTATAGTGTCTCCCCTGTAATGTCTCTGGTTAAATGAAAGGCCTTCAACTGTGAAGACAACCCTAACCATACTCATTACCTGTAAAAGATGTAGCATTGTCATGGACTCCTTAATAAACATGAAGACTTTAATCCATCTGAAGGTGCGCCACATTTCTGAAGTTTCCAACACTGACAAGGTGATGGGCTTACAGATGAAAACTCATGAATGGGAAAAACTCAACTATCATTAAAGCCCAATATATTTTATTAAAGATATTGGGGCTGTCTCCTAAATCTAGTTAGTGATGAATTTCAACTCTAGAGCCATCACTGAATCCTTGTCCACATTCATTACACATAGGTTTTCTGAGAAAATTGTCTGCTGGTTATGAGAGGTCTTCTCCAGTGCCAAAGTGAGCATAATAAGCTTGCTTTCGGCCGGGCTTGGTAGCTCATGCCTGTAATCCCAGCACTTCGGGAGGCTGAGGTGGGCAGATTGCCTGAGATCAGGAGTTTGAGTCCAGTCTGGCCAACATGGTGAAACCCTGTCTCTATTAAAAATACAAAAAATTTAGCTGGGTGTGGTGGTGGCATGCGCCCATAAGCCCAGCTACTCAGGAGGCGGAGACAAGGTAATTGCTTGAACCAGGGAGGTGGAGGTTGCAGTGAGCTGAGGTTGCGCCACTGCACTCCACCCTGGGTGACAGAGCGAGACTCCGTCTCAAAAAATAAAAATAAAAATAAAAGTAAACAAACTTGCTTTCTTTTATGTGCTCCTTGATTTTGATGGTGATGTAAAATCAAACCGAAGCCGAAAATACAATAATCACATTTATACAGGGCATTTTTCAAGGAAATTTGTTGATTTTTACTTTAATCATTTAGTGACTCACTTTTGTAAGTCTCTTGTAAGTGGCCAGGCATGGTGGCTCACACTTTTAATTCTGTCACTTTGGGAGGCTGAGGCAGAAGGATCACTTGAATCTAGGAGTTCGAGACCAGCTTTTTACAGAGTGTCTCCCCTATAATGTCTCCAGAAATGAAAGATTTTCAACTGAGAAGACAACCCTAACCATACTCATATTCTAGTTCCTTTGCCTTTCCATATAAATTTTAGAATAGTTTTATATCTACAGAATATCTTGCTGTGATTTTGATAGTAATTATTTTAACCCTGTGTATCAATTTGGGGAGAATGAACATTTTTGCTGTATTGAGTCCCATGATCCTCAAACATGGAATATCTCTCCATTCATTTAATATTGTTGGATTTTCTTCATCAGTGTGTTGTAATTTTCATCTTACAACCCTTGTACATCTTTTGTTGAACTTCCATCTAGGTAAGAACTTTGATTTCCATTTGTTCATTGCTAGTATAATATATATAAATTAATTTTGGTATGCTGATAATGTATCCTATGATCATGCTGAATTCACTTATTATCTAGGCATTCATGGATTGGAAACTTCACGTTTTTATGATGACAATACTATCCAAACCAATCTACAGTTTTACTGCAATCACTATCAAAATCCAAACAGTCTTTTTTTGCAGAAATAAATTCATATGTAATTGCAATGGATGCAAATAGACATCTTTTTTTTTTTTTTTTTAAAGGAACACGATGGGTGGCTCCCACTTCCCCATTTCGAAACTTACTACCAAGCTATAGTAATGGAATAGAATTGAGAGTCCATAAAGAAACCCATACATCTAAAGTAACTTGATTTTCAAGAAAGATCCAAGATGGCTTAATGGAGAAAGCATAGTCTCTTTAGCAAACAGTGCTGGGCAACTATATATACATATGCAACATAATGAAGTTAGATCCACTCTTCACGCTATACCTAAAAATTAACTCAAAATGATCAATGACCTAAATAAAACAGCTTAAGCTATGCAACTCCTAGAATAAAACATAAAAGTTCATCTTTAAGGCTTTTTATTTGGAATGGATTCTTAGATAAGACACCATATGCACAAGCTAAGAAAAGCCCACATAAATTGGACTAGAGCAAAAAAATGCTTTGCATACAGAGACATTGTCAAGAGCATGAAAAGACCATACAGCATGGTGTCTAGTATCAGAATATATAAATAACTCTTAGACCAGGTGAGGTGGCTCTCACCTATAATCCCAGCACTTTGGAAGGCTGAGATGGGTGGATTGCTTGAGCCCAGGAGTTTGAGGCCTGCCTGGGCAACATGGTGAAAACCATGTCTCTACAAAAATGAAAAAATAAATGCAAAAAGCAGCCAGGCATAGTGGCCCACACCTGTGGTCCCAACTACTCGGGAGCTGAAGCAGAAGGATCGCTTGAGCCTGGGAGGTCAAGGCTGCAGCAAGGCATGATGTGCCATTGCACTCCAGCCTGGGCAACAAAGAGAGACTCCATCTCTCAAAAAGAGGAAGAAAAAGAAAAAGAAAAAAAAAAAAAAAGAACTCTTACAACTCAATAACAAGAAGAGAAATCATTCAATTTTCTAATGGGCAAAGATACAAATAGAAATTTCAGATATGTAAGTTACCAACAATCGTGTGAAAAGATGCTCAACTATTAGTCATTAGGAAAATGCGAATCAAACCAATAATGAGATACCATTTTAAAACAGCTATGTTGGCTATCATCTTTAAAAATAGAAAATAGCCGATGTGGTGGCAGGCAACTGTAGTCCCAGCTACTTGGGAGGCTGAAGTAGGAGGATCGCTTGAGCCCAGGAGTTTTGAGGTGTAGTAAGCTATGCCCACTGGGTGTCCACCATCAACATGGTGACCTCCCAGGAGCAGAGGACCATGAGGTTGCCTCAGGAGAGGTAAACTGGTCCAGGATGGAAACACAGCAGGTCAAAACTCCCATGCTGATCAGTAGTGAGATGTTGCCTGTGAATAGCCACTGCAATTCCGCCTGCACAACACAGGGAGACCCCGTTTCCAATTTATACATACACACATATACATATACATATATATTTCATACATATATACACACACACACACACAATAAGTGTTGGAGAGGATGTGGAGAAATTACTGCCCTCACACACTGAAGGTGGGAGTGTAAAAACGGTGCAGTTGCTGTGGAAAATTGTTTTGTGGTTCCCAACATGGAATTACCATACGAATCACTAAATTTCATATCTAGGTGTATACCCAAAAGAACTGAAAGCAGGTGATGAAAGAAATACTTGTATGCCACTGTTTGTAGCAACACTATTGACTACTGCCAAAAGGTGGAAATAACCCAAATGTCCCTCAATGAATGAATGGATAAACAGTGGCACAGGCCTGTAATCCCAGCACTTTGGGAGGCTGAGGTGGGTGGATCACCTGAGGTCAGGAGTTCGAGACCAGCCTGAGTAACATGGTGAAACCCTGTCTCTACTAAATACAAAAAAATTAGCCGGGTATAGTGGCACATAGCTGTAATCCCAGCTACTTGGGAGGCTGAGGCAGAATAATCGTTTTAACCCAGGAGACGGAGGTTGCAGTGAGCTGAGATCACGCCATTGCACTCCAGCCTGGGCATCAAGAGGGAAACTCCATCTCAAAACAAAACATGATAAAGCAAACAAACAAAAAAACAAATCGTAGCATAAATATAAAATATTATGAAGTACTGGTACATGCTGTGATGTGGATGAACTTTAAAAGCAGTATGCTGGCCGGGTGCGGTGGCCCACGCCTGTAATCCCAGCATTTTGGGAGGCCGAGGCGGGTGGATCACGAGGTCAAGAGATCGAGACCATCCTGGCTAACACGGTGAAATCCCGTCTTTACTAAAAATACAGAAAAATTAGCCGGCGTGGTGGCACGCGCCTGTAGTTCCAGCTACTCTGGAGGCTGAGGCGGGAGAATCGCTTGAACCCGGGAGGCGGAGGTTGCAGTGAGCTAAGATCGCGCCACTGCATTCCAGCCTGGCCACAGAGTGAGTCTCAAAAAACAAAACAAAAACAAACAAACAAAAGCAGTATGCTAAGTGAAAGGGGTCAGAAACAAAAGGTTCCATAGTTTATAATTCCATTTACATGAAATGTCCACAATAGGTAATTCAATAGGACAGAGATTGCTTAGTGGGTATGGGGTCTTTGGGGTGATGAAAATGTTTCCTAACTTTTGGTGACTTTCACGTTTTGTGCATTACACCTCAATAGAGATGTTTTAAATAATAAAATACGTTAAAATGTTTCGCATAGATAAGAAAGAAAAAAACAAACGTTTTTGTTGAGAAAATCTTTGCGAGATAAAATGTTAATATCATGAATATAAAAACAGTGCTTGAAAAGTGAGGGATAAAACCAAAAAATAAAAAAGTGGGCAAAACATCTGGACAATTTACAAAAACTGTAATAATGACACCTGAAAATATGCAAGAATATTCCATTTTGTTTACAAGAGATTTAAATTAAAACTACATGCCATTTCTTACCACTGGCAAAACTTAATTATTTTATGATTGTATCATCTCGCTTGGTCCCTTTCCAGTAACCCTCCTGTCATCACTAGAGGCGTTTAGACTTCAGGAATTCCTTTCTATACGATATTTTCTCCTGGGCACCCAGGGAGAGGAAAGGAAGGACGACTCTCAAGGTAGTCCACATTTCCCAACAGGCGCTCGGGGATATGGGATTCATTCCCGGTGGAAAGAGTAGTCAAGGGCTTCCTAGTAGTCGTCAACACTTCCCCCGGAGGGTGATGCTGCAGGAGTACAGTCCAGACTCTCAGTGAAATCGCGGTCAGTTTAGCTACGGCAGGCGGGTCCCAGGGAATTCTGGGAAGTGTAGTCCAGACGCTCAGTGGAGTAGCGGTCAGTTTGGCTCCGCCTGGCGGGTCCCGGGGAATTCTGGGAAGTGGAGTCCAAACACTCAGTGGAGTCGCGGGCACTTCCGTTTGGGGACTGAGGTTGCTGCAGTTTTTCCGCGACAGTTTGGGTCAGTTCCGCGCCTTGAGGACCGTTCTGAATTTCCTGGACCTATGCATTGGATCCTCAACCAACTGGCGATCGAATTAGGGGAAAAGGGGCCTCGTCGCAGAGCAGAGGTTTGGAGAGGCAAAGGCAGCTGTTTGCGTTCTCGTCCGTGGCACCTTCTTGGGCTTGGGTCTGTCCTCGCGTCCCGGGGGCACTGGGACTCGGTTGGGTCGCGTCTCACCTGGTTTCAGGGTTTCCGGGGCTCTGAGCTCGCCCACTCCGCCCCCTGCACCCCACGCGCGCGGCCACTTCTTCGCGATGTAACGTTGGGGTGTTAATCTCCTTGGGTTTCCCGTTACTGTTCTTTAAAATGGGGACTTTAGGACCATCCTAATGGAATCGTTTTGGGAACTGGAAGAGGTAACACAAATGAGAGGCGTAAAGCAGTCCCTGTCACTTGGTGACTGGTGGTCTCTTGTTAATTTCCCACGAAGCCTGTCAGGTCCCCGGGTGGGCTGAGAGCTCCAGCTGCAGGGGCCCTGGCCCTTGTCCCTGATCCCTGCAGGACGCCGGATGATCCCGGAAGCCTTCCGACCTCTTTAGGAGGGCGAGGTTTGCGTCCACTTTCATGAAGGGTGAGGAACATTTAACTTATGGGGGACCGCGACGCGGTCAGAGTATTTCATACCTTTCTCCCTCCTCAACCCGACCTTTCCAAAAGAGCTGCAGGGAGGGACTTCTTGGCTACTGAGGGCAAAGCTCTACGTGAGTGGTCCTTGGCTCTTTACTTTGACAGAGATGCTCACCCCAACCGAGAGTGTATAGGATGTGTCCTCGGGCATGGGGGTCGATAATAATTAAGTCTTAATTAGTAACTTCATTCTAAGGGCTTTATACAAATAAATTTACGCCACACCGTGGCTCTGTGGAGAAGTATTGCTTTTTTCTATTTTAAAAACGAAAGAGAGACACAGGGCGCATAGGCACCCGACTCGTGAGAGGTGGAGCTGGGGTTGGAACCTAAGCAGTCCGGGTCAGGGCCTGATTTGATCTTCTGTTGGATACGTTCTCATTGAGGCAGAGGAGCTAGTTGGACTTAAGTGGGGAAAGCAAGGCTTAGGGGCGTGAGCTTTTCTCAGTTTTTAAAAATGTTGTCAACTATTTTGTTTCAATCATTACAAATATTTTGTACTCTTACAGAACCATATCATTGTAGAGCATTCTATTTTTCTTTATTAAGAATAAAATGGGCCGGGCGCGGTGGCTCACGCCTGTAATCCCAGCACTTTGAGAGGCCTAGGCCGGCGGATCACGAGGTCAGGAGTTCGAGACCAGCCTGGCCAAGATAGTGAAACCCTGTCTCTACTAAAACATAATTACAAAAATTAGCTGGGCGTGGTGGCGGGCGCCTGTAATCCCAGTTACCTGGGAGGCTGAGGCAGGAGACTCGTTTGAATCCGGGAGGCGGAGGTTGCAGTGAGCCGAGATCCTCCATTGCACTCCAGCCTGGGCGACAGTGCGAGACTCCGTCTCAAAAAAAAAAAAAAAAAAAAGAGAACAAAATGTTTTTATTACCCACTAATCCATGATGTAAAGATAGCAACTGTTAAGCTTGTAATATGTTTCTTTTCTTTTCTTTTTTTTTTGTATATTTATAGGTTTATGAACATTTTTAAATTATTATAATTTTTTCTTAATGTTTCCCCCTTATGTGTTTAACTATGGAAATTTCCAAACACTGACAAAGAGACTAAACTAGTGAACTATCATGTTATATCATACTCATTAATCTCATTGTTATTATTTTTCTTATGTTTTCTGAAATTATAAAACTTTTTATTTTCATATCATTTAAAACCTATAGAAAAGTTGCCAAAATAGCCTAAGAAATTCTTATTTACTCTTTACCCACGTTTGTCAAGTGTTTACATTTTTCCTGTTTTGTTGATGACCATCAGCTGAATACCACCAGAAATATACCTGTAACCAGAGACAGCTGATTATAGCTTTCTGCAGCAAGGAAGCCCACATAGCAGGAGCTATCTTGGTGAGAGGAGCTTAGGAAGGGCTAGTATATGGTTTCACATAACATATTAGATAATATTAGATTGTATACTGGATAATGTTATTTATTTAATATTAGATATCTATCCAGACTGCTAATAGTAGTTTATTGTATTATCTATTATATAGTGCTAGATAACATATTACCTAACTTCATGTTATGTACTCTGCAGTTCTATATTTAAATTTGTTCTGTTTTTCACTTAAGGTTCTTACAAGTGTCCCCTACCCATCTGCCACCACCACCCGTGTTCACAGTCTAATTTTATGCATTGCCTTTAGTTGTCACATTTCCATAATCTATAATCTGGAGGATTCTACACCCTTTGTCTTTCTATGCTTGATATTTTTGAAGAGTATAGGCAAGGTGTTTTGGAGAAAGGCATTAATTTGGAGGTGTGTCTGATGTAATTCACGTGCGGGTTCAGATTATGTATTGTTGGTAGGGATACCACAGAAGTGGTGAAATGTCCTTTTCATTGCAACATAACAGGGTCCGAGTGATGTCAGTTTGTCTCTTCAATGGTGATCTCAACCTTGTCCACTTGGCCGAGATGCTGTCTTTCAGATTTCTCCACTATAAAGTTACTTAAAAAAAAATGAAAATAATAAAGTTTCTTAGTAATAGATAACATTATTCATGGGCATTCAGCTGTAAAATGATCTCCTCCTCCATTTATTCTTTGTTCAACTACAGATATTCTATCAATATGGACTTAGAATTGACTCTTGTTAAGTTAAATGATGTGTATGTTAACAATTATTTTTTCCAACCTATGGTATCATAGAACTTTCTTATATCAGGTGTACATCCAGTGATCATTAGAAAGTTTGCTGAATGGAGTAACCATCACCACAATTCAGTGATCATTTCATTCTCATATCGATCTCCTCATGCCTACTTATGGTTAGACATCATTCTCACTCAGATTTGAAGCAATCACTAATCAATTTTCTCTCTATATGTGTTTTCCTACCTGGACATTTTATAGAAATGGAATCCTGCAATATGTGGCCCTTTGTAACTGACTTCTTTCATTTAGCAATAATGTCTCAAAGGTTCATGTATGTTGTAGCATGAGTCAGTACTTCATTTCTTTAAATTTCCAAATGAGATTCCATTGTATGGATAGACCATGATTTGTCTACTCATTTACCCCGGGGAGGGCATTTTGGTTGTGCTGTTTTGGGTTTTTATGATTCATGCTGCTGTGAACATTCATGTGCCAATTCACAATACACATCCCTGTTGGTGGGTGGCATCCCTGGCCACCTTTTCATGTCTCTTTTTCTGCCTTTCCTGGCACTCTGCAGGCACAATTCTGCTTTTCCAGGAACTGCATCACTCAGGACTCTGCAAGTTTCCAGAAGTAAGAAGGAAAATGACCATGTTCAAGGTGGGTAGGACTTGTTTCTATTACTCTTAAAATTCCATCTCAGTACTCAGATTGTCACAAATTTTTCTCTGTCTTGGGAAGACTCAAGGAGAAAAGCAGACATTTGAGGATCTCTTGTGTACCAGGTGCTTCCTTTGTTACTTTTGAGTGGATTTTGCATTTGTTTTTACTTCTTGTTTTCTTGTGTCATTTATTCTATGGAGTAGACAAGATAGTAGGAATGGATAATTATTTCATTATACTACTTCTCTGCTCACACATTAGCTATTTTTGTCCTGTGATACTCTTCTTCATGTACATTCATAACTGTATTTGTATTGGTGATATTAATCTAATTTAAATTGCACTCTTTGTATTTAATATTATATAATGCTCATTTTTAATGGTTGCACCATATTCCCATTTAATCAATGTTCCTTTTTAATTACTTTATACTCCCAGACACCAGGAACTCAGTTTTGAAAGGCTACTTTTGATGTGTGCCACGGTGGCTGTTTTGTAGATAGAGTATCCATATGTGGCACATCACGGCAGGCTGTAACTGTGGCTTCACACAAGGATTGCTGGAAGTTTCCACACAGGAAGAGCTAGATTCTCTTTCCCCCATGCCTGAGTCATGCCTTCTGTGTCTTTTATTTACTGGCCTTTCTTTATTCCTTTATATATTAAGGAATTTGACCAAAGTAATATGTAAGCTAATTTTTTTTTTTTTTAATTTTTTGAGATGGAGTTTTACTCTTGTTGCCCAGGCTGGAGTGCAATGGTACAATCTCAGCTCACTGCAGCCTCTGCCTCCTGGGCTCAAGGGATTCTCCTGCCTCAGCCTCCTGAGTAGCTGGGATTACAGGCATGCGTCACCACGCCTAATTTTGTATTTTTAGTACAGATGGGGTTTCTCGATGTTGGTCAGGCTGGTCTTGAACTCCCGATCTCAGGTGATCCACCCACCTGGGCCTCCCAAAGTGCTGGGATTACAGGCATGAGCCACCACACCCAGCCTAACGTAAATTTTTTGTGTATGATACTAGAAGATTTGCCAGTCATTTGTGTTTTGTTTCTTCATTTACTCCTCAGAACAGCTGATTGAAGCAGTTCTTATCTTCCTCTTAAACACATGAAATATGAGAAACCTGCTTGGGTTCAGACAGGAGACCAAGGTTCAAGAATATTAGCCATTTTTGCCATTTTCCTCAGTTGAAAGAGAGAGAAGAAGAAAGAGAGAATTCTCCACTGAGGGGCCTGTGCCCTGTGGTGTGGGTGTTTGGAGTGTCCTGTTGAGTGATGACGTCCACAGGTGGCATTGCTCCTCCCTAACCCTACCTTGGGAGGGGGACGTCTTCTCTTCCTGTCATGGTACCTCTTCCATGGCCCCCAGCACTTCAGGCACCCAAGGACAGCAATTACCACAGTCATTATAGAAAATTTTAAAATTCATTATGGGAAAAGATGCCTTACACAATGTTACCAGAAAATGTAATAGTCTAAGGTGAAAATATTTACCATTTGGATATCTAAAAAAAGATACAATCTAAAATAAGAATCTTATGCACAAACTAGGGAAGAAAATCCAAAGAAATATGAATAAAGGACATTACCAGGAATGTATAGAAGGAGAAAAACAGACATCAATAAATATTTGAAAAGATGGTGGTATTCATTTATAATCAAATAAGTGAGAATAATAAAACAAAATTGTGGCCAGACCCGTGACTCACACCTGTAATCCTGGCACTTTAAGAGGCTTAGGAAGGAGGAGTGTTTGAAATCAGGAGCTCAAGACCATCCTGGGAAACATAGTAAGACTCTATATCTACAAAAAGAAAAAAAAAGAAAAAAGAAAAAAACCAATTTCTTCCTAATCAGATTGCCAAAATAATGGGAAAATTGATAACCTGCTTTTGGCTATGTTAAGAAAAATCAGGATAATGTATCCCCTTGAAAGATTTTGAAGTTAGGTAAAAAAAAAAGTTGAGAAAATGTGACATAATCACGATTTTAAACATTCTTATTTTTTGACATTTTGCTATTTAAAACTTACTTTAAATAGGAGAGTAAGATCTACCTGAAATGATGTTCTTTATTGGATTGGTAATCATGAAAAAGATATAAAATTAAATATTCATTATTTAGAATAACAATAGATTAGTTCCATGGAACACTATGCAGACATGAGATAAAATCAATAACAATAATTGACAAAAATCAAAGCAGCTAATGTTTATTAAGTATTCAGTCTGTGCTGCACACTTTTCCCCAGTACCATATGTATATTCCACTGTTTAATTCTTTAAAAACTACATCATGTGACAATCATTATACAGAGAGGAAAGTAATGCATTCAGGCCAGCTTGTCCAAGGTGACATGACTGGGAAGGGACAGAGCCTTATATATGCGCTCTGAGGCATGCTGGCTGCAGATCATGACATTCAAAGTTGCAATTAATATATGTAGTTTTTGCCTTGAGAGTACAGAGGGCTCACTGCGTAACTACTCACACATGTCACCATAAGCTTGTCAGTTTGGCAAATGTTGAAGAAAAACAATAACATCCAGGGTTCAAGTTTGAGAGAGGAAAACAATGGGCATTATCAAGCAAAGTCAGGACTGAATTGCGAAATGTTGCTGAGGTGATTGTCAAGATTTATCAAAACGTATATATGTGTAGCCCAGGACGACACATTTAGAGTCCTAGAGGATTACTTACAAGGAGACTCAATGATTGCACGAAGTAAAAATACAGGAGGTCTTTTTCATCATTGCGTTTCTGGTGGAACTCAGGAAAATCAGTCACTGTCAGGATTCAGACAGAATGAGTAGGAAACCTATGAGTTGACCTATGTCTCTCAAGATCCAAAACAACTTCCCACCCCTCCCCTCTGTCTGCTCAGTACCACCCCTCTCCCAGGAATCATTGGTCATGGGGTTGAGATTGCATATGTTTGATGCTGTAGGAGGCAATGACTTTCAAGGACGTGGCTGTGGTCTTCACTGAAGAGGAGCTGGGGCTGCTGGACCTTGCCCAGAGGAAGCTGTACCAGGATGTGATGCTGGAGAACTTCAGGAACCTTCTCTCAGTGGGTGAGGACAGTGAGTGTGCAGTGAGAACCTACATTTCTAGTAAATTTTACCTTGATGTTACCTAGAATGTGTTGGGATTAAGCACGTAACTTTGCCTATTTGCAGGACATCAAGCATTCCACAGGGATACTTTCCACTTCCTAAGGGAAGAAAAGATTTGGATGATGAAGACAGCAACCCAAAGAGAAGGGGATTCAGGTAAGAATCAAGCAACTGTGAATCCCTGTACGTCTCTTCCATCTGTTTACTTCTGTCTGTGCTCAAATCCATTGCCCTGGCCTAAATGGCCAGACCTCTTTCTTGGATTATTGACAACCATCTTACACCTGGTGGCCCTGCTGCCTGCCTTCCCATCGTGACATCTGTTCTCATAGCAGCCGAAGTGATCCTCAGGAAATGTAAGTCAGATTGTCATTCCTCAGCTCAAAAGCCTGTTTGGCTTATCTTTATTAAAGTTACAACCTCTTTAATGGACTTTTAGAGAACCTGTGTTCTGCCATTCATCCCCTCTCTGCCACCTCTCTAACTGCATCTCCTGTCCTCTCCCTGTTGCTCTGTCTTTACCAGCCACATTATTCTCCCTGCTGTTTCTCTGTCCTCCCAAGGACACTGTGTTGCCTTTTGCTGGTACCCAATGATCACAGACTTAGCAGACTGAGCAACAAACATTTATTATTTTTGTGTTCTTTAGGGATGAAGTCTGATACATCTCACTGGGCAGTTATCAAGTTGTCTGTAGGGCTTCATGTTTTCTGGATGCTCTTGGGGAGAAGCCTTTGCTTTGGTTTATCAGTGTCTAGGCACTGTCCACACTCCTTGGCTCTTGCTTTCCTTCTTCCATCTTCAAAGGCAGCAACTTGCATCCCCGTAGTCGCGCTCCCTCTGCCACTCTTCTTATGCCTTCTTTCACCTTTTGCATCCCTTGTAATTATATTGATCACTCCTGGATAATCCAGGATGATCTTCCTGTTCTCTGGTTAACTGACTAGCAACCTTAATTGCATCTACAACCTCTATTCCCCTGCTGTATACGTGATCATAGGTCCTGGGGACTGGATGTGGACATCCTTTAGGAACCATTATTCTGTCTCTACAGAAGCTTCTGACTCAGTCCTTACTTGCTTATCTCAGTCATTGGAATACTCTGTCACCTTAAAGCCGTCTGGCATCTCCTTCAGTTATTCAGGTTTCTTTTCAGTTTTAAAGTCATGAGAGAAGCCATCCCAAACCACTCTCTATAATTCCGTTCTATTTTGATTCTTCTTGTGCTGTCTTGTACCAAGTCTCATTAACTTCTGTTTATCTGTCACTTCTACATGCTGGACTGTAATGTCTAAGAAATTTTAACTCTTCTGGCTGTATTTTCAGTGTCTAGAATAGTCCTGGTACATGGCAGGTTTCCAAATATTTGTTAACCTGATGTATAAGCTATTGAATGGGGTGACTTCACTGTCTCCTGGAATCATGGAGAGAGCTAAGAAGTGAAACACAAACCACGGTGAAAGAGAGATATTGCAGAACGTGTTTTTTGTCTTCCAGTGGCCATGTATTTAATTAGAACATTCTTAGATTCCCTTATTTGACTACATTGTGTGTTTACAGTGGGCCCACATCGCATGGAAACTTCTAAGCATTATTTTTATTACCACACTGATCAATATGCCTTCCCTGTGACTTATCCTGGAGCTTTTCATAGGAAGCATACTCATTTCTGGAAAGAAATCATTTTTGAATGAGCATCCTGATGTCTGCTAGTGAGACAGCTTTTCTACAAGGGGAAAAAATCTCCATTTTGTGATGTGACAGATAATAACCAGCTTCCCAGCTAGCTTTCCTTTGAGACATTTACCCATCTGCAGCCCATTTGCCTTTCCAAAGTCTGCATGCACGTCACTGACCCCAGGTTTCTCCTTCTCCTGGATGGGGAAGGATGAGGAAGAGAGCAACACAATTCACGCAGCTGAACATTGCCTACATTTCTGGTCGTCTTTGTTCAAAAATATGTATATTTCTGCATCTTCATTGTATACAAATTTAATTGTTAAAAACATAAAAGAATATAGATTTTTACAACATAACTTTTCCTTTATTTTTTAGAGACCTAGTTCTCTATTTTCAACTTCATAACTTGGAAGGAATCAGGAAACTGCCCTCTCAAAACATCATAACCCTGAAAGAGACTCTCTCCTCCCCAAAAACCTCTTAAGTAACAGTGTGTTAAATATATCCATATTCCAGTGTGTACCATTGGGTACACATTTACCTATTACTGTTTTCCGAGATTCAGCCTTGGAAGTTATCTTCCATTTGACTGACTTAATTTAGGACTTGGTAATATCCTGACCAACGTTTTCAACATTTTTATGAGTGTGAGTCATAGTAAGAAACACATCTTTCATCATAACCAGGACAAACATTTTTCATGCATGTAGATGTTTATGGGTTACTTTAGTAGGCATTTCATGAAATGATATCTTTCTTGCTTGTCATGAAGATGTGATCATTTCTTTTCTAGTTCTTTTTTCCTAAATGCTCATTAGAAGGTTTTAAATTTATTTCACAGCTCCCTTCTTGTCTATATTATGCCATTTGGAAATAGGTATAAAGGCATATTTATCTATGTCATGTATTTTCTGCCCTCTTTTTTCTTCTTTTTTCTTTTTTTTGAGACAAGGTCTCACTCTGTCACCCATGCTGGAGGGCATTGGCATGATCTTAGCTCACTGCAACCTCCGCCTCCTGGGTTCACATGATTCTTATACCTCAGCCTCCCACGTAGCTGGGATTATAGATGTGCGCCACCACACCTGGCTAATTTTTGTATTTTTAGTAGAGACAGGGTTTCACCATGTTAACCAGGCTGGTCACCAACTCGTGGGCTCAAGTGATCTGCCTGCCTTGGCCTCTCAAAGTGCTGAGATTACAGACGTGAGCCACGGCGCCTAGCCTCTGCTTTTTTTTTTTTTTTTTTTTTTTTTTAAATGAGAGTCTAATACTCCCCCATGGAACCAACCAGGGCATGACCCCTCAGGCATTCTTTTTATCCCAAGTGTTCTCATCACCTTTCATTGTCTCATCAGGAGCATCACCCTTTGTATGCCCCTGTCAAGTCCAACCTTTCAGATTCCCATCAAAACTGCAGTTGTCTGTTTCTTACCTATTTCAGATAACCAAATTATTGTTCACATCTACAGAAAAATAAAATTAAAGATACATGTTATGCAAAATTCTTGTATAGGAATATTATGAATATGTAGATATAAACACTCGTAGGCCTTTGATATTATTGTGAAGAGTTTAACTGACTACACAGTTTAGAGCAAGAGTTTACAGAAGATCATTCTCATTTCACACCAACTGCAAGTGTGGGGATTTTCCAAAACTACCTTCACATTCAGTAATTACTTAGAAAGGCAAGCAGAACTCACTGAATGCTTTTATACTAAAAGTTATGGATATTTACAGGGTAGAGGTGCACATTACATTTCACCAAGAGAAAAATAAGGAACAGTTCTGGGAAGTACCAAATGAGGATCTTGTATTCTTGCAATAAAGTAGGATGCGTTACATTCCTAGAATTAAGGTGTGACGTAGAGAGTACAGCGAATCAGGAAAGCTCACCTGAGCCCTGGCTTTACAAGTAATTTTTGAGGCTCCATTACATAGCCATTATTTGTTGATTGATTCCCATGTGGCTAGTCAGTCTCCTGGGCCACTGATTGCATGTAACCTAAAGCCCCACCTTAAATCACATTGCTCTTTGTGACATGGGGGGCACCAACCCCCAAAGGCGTGGCCAGCCACAACCCTAAATCATATTGCTTCACTTTCCAGTGACCTAGTTTTGCCCCCAAGCAAACAAAGACACTCTCCTCACGCATAAACTCCTAGAAATTACCTCTTAGATCCTGAGGAGAACATCCAGACCTCATTTTGAGTGAGGTTAATATCTTTACTTTGTAAGGATACACAATATAAACACAAATGTACCAAGTATTGATTATATTACTTTTCTTTAAAGTTGGTTTTGATTCATATTTTATTATATACATAATTTATTAGTTTCACAATTTACCATGCAAGATTTTAGACTGATTAGGAAATTCACTAGGAAGAGTAGCAGGTATAATGTTTGTATCATATTAATTTTATTATTGTCTTTTATTTTATTTAAAAAAATTTTTTTCCAGTAGCTTTTGGGGTATAGTGGTTTTTGGTAACATGGATGAATTGTCTAATGGTGAAGTCTGAGATTTTAGTGTACCCATCACCTGAGTAGTGTACACTGTACCCAACTTGTAGCTTTTTATCACTTACCCTACCTTCCAGCCTCCCAATTTTGAGTCTCCATAGTCCATTATATCACTCTGTATGCCTCTGCATACCCATAGCTTAGCTCCCACTTATAAGTGAAAACATGGTATTTGGTTTTCCATTCCTGAGTTACTTTACTTAGAATAATGGCCTCCAGCTCCATCCAAGTTGCTGCAAAAGACATTATTTCATTTTTCTATGGCTGAATAGTATTCCATGGTGTATATATACCACATTTTCTTTATCCACTCGTTGGTTGATAGGCACTTAGGTTGGTTCCATATCTTTGAAAATGTGAATTGTGCTGTAATAAATATAGGCGTGCAGGTGTCCTTTTGATGTAATGACTTCTTTTTCCTTTGGGAAGACAGTAGTGGGATTGCTGGATCAAATGGTAGATCACTTTTAGTTCTTTAGAGAATCTCCATACTGCTTTTTATAGAGGTTGTACTAATTTACATTCACACCAGCAGTATATAAGTGTTTCTTTTCACCACACCCATGTCAACGTCTATTGTTTTTTGTAAGTCTTTTATTTCTACCAAGCATTTTACATATGATACTTGGTTTAGTTCGAAATTGGCCTCATCCAAACTGGAGATTATGGTGCACTTGAAAAATAAAAACTGGCCGGGCGCGGTGGCTCAAGCCTGTAATCCCAGCACTTTAGGAGGCTGAGACGGGCGGATCACAAGGTCAGGAGATCGAGACCATCCTGGCTAACACGGTGAAACCCCGTCTCTACTAAAAAATACAAAAAACTAGCCGGGCGAGGTGGCGGGCGCCTGTGGTCCCAGCTACTCCGGAGGCTGAGGCAGGAGAATGGCGTAAACCCGGGAGGCGGAGCTTGCAGTGAGCTGAGATCCGGCCACTGCACTCCAGCCTGGGCGACAGAGCCAGACTCAGTCTCGAAAAAAAAAAAAAAGAAAAAGAAAAAGAAAAACTGAATGTTGCCTGTACTCTTGAGACTTTCATGCCATGGCCTAAGTGAAATCTTGATAACACTGAACAAAGGCTTCACTTGTCCTCGTCTTTTAATTCTGTATTCTGATAGGAGACAAGATCCAAACTGAGATGGAGACTATTTCAGAAGCAGGAACAGATCAAGAGTGGTCCTGCCAGCAAATCTGGGAAAAAATTGCAAGTGATTTAACCAGGTCTCAAGACTTGGTGATAAATAGCTCTCAGTTCTCCAGAGAAGGTGATTTCCCCAGCCAGTCTGAGGCAGGACTATCTGTAATTCACACAAGACAGAAATCTTCCCAGGGCAATGGATATAAACAGTCCTTCAGTGATGTCTCCATCTTTGATTTCCATCAACAATTACACTCAGGAGAGATGTCTCATACATGTGATGAGTGTGGAAAAAGCTTCTGTTACATCTCAGCCCTTCGTATTCATCAGAGAGTCCACCTGGGAGAGAAACGCTACAAGTGTGACGTGTGTGGTAAGGAATTCAGTCAGAGCTCACGTCTGCAAACTCATCAGAGAGTCCACACTGGAGAGAAACCATTCAAATGTGTGGAATGTGGGAAAGGCTTCAGTCGTAGATCAGCGCTTAATGTTCATCATAAATTACACACAGGAGAGAAACCTTATAATTGTGAGGAATGCGGGAAGGCCTTCATTCACGATTCCCAGCTTCAAGAACATCAGAGAATCCATACTGGGGAGAAGCCATTCAAATGTGATATATGTGGTAAGAGCTTCTGTGGTAGATCAAGACTTAATAGGCATTCCATGGTTCACACGGGAGAGAAACCATTCCAATGTGATACGTGTGGTAGGAGCTTTCGTCAGAGATCAGCACTTAATAGTCATCTTATGATCCACACAGGAGAGAAACCATACAAATGTGAGGAGTGCGGAAAAGGCTTTATTTGCAGGCGAGATCTTTATACACATCATATGGTTCACACGGGAGAGAAGCCATATAATTGTAAAGATTGCGGGAAGAATTTCAGATGGGCCTCGTGTCTTTTGAAACATCAGCGAGTCCACAGTGGAGAAAAGCCCTTCAAATGTGAAGAATGTGGTAAAGGATTTTATACAAATTCACAATGTTATTCCCACCAGAGATCCCATAGTGGAGAAAAACCATACAAATGTGTGGAGTGTGGGAAGGGCTACAAAAGGAGGTTGGATCTTGACTTTCACCAGCGCGTCCATACAGGAGAGAAACTGTATAATTGTAAGGAATGTGGGAAGAGCTTTAGTCGGGCCCCATGTCTTTTGAAACATGAGAGACTCCACAGTGGAGAAAAACCATTCCAATGTGAAGAGTGTGGGAAGAGGTTTACTCAAAATTCACATCTTCATTCCCATCAGAGAGTCCACACTGGAGAAAAGCCATACAAATGTGAGAAGTGTGGAAAGGGCTACAACAGTAAGTTTAATCTTGATATGCACCAGAAGGTCCACACAGGAGAGAGACCATATAATTGTAAAGAATGTGGGAAGAGTTTTGGCTGGGCCTCGTGTCTTTTGAAACATCAGAGACTGCACAGTGGAGAAAAACCATTCAAATGTGAAGAGTGTGGGAAAAGATTTACTCAGAATTCACAGCTTCATTCTCATCAAAGAGTGCACACTGGAGAAAAGCCATACAAATGTGATGAGTGTGGGAAGGGCTTCAGATGGTCCTCAACTCGTCTGACCCATCAGAGACGCCACAGCAGGGAAACACCTCTCAAATGTGAGGAGCATGGGAAGAACATTGTACGGAATTCATTCTCTAAAGTCCTAGAAAAAGTTCACAGTGTAGAAAAGCCATACAAATGTGAGGACTGTGGGAAGGGCTACAACAGGCGCTTGAATCTTGAGGTGCATCAGAGGGTCCACGTGGGAGAGAAAACATGGAAGTGTCAGGAGTGTGATATGTGCTTTAGTCGGGCCTCAAGTCTTCAGCTTCATCAGAACGTTCATGTTGGAGAAAAACCTTAGTGATGTGATGGTGCGATAAAGTCTTCACTCAGTCTTCATGAATGCAATCTCATCTGAAAGTTCACAAAGGAGAGAAACATTAAAATATGAGGCACATAGTAAGCACTTCCCTTTGAGTACTTTATCTCTGAATCCATGCTGATGATAAATTTCACCCATTCTTGGAAGAGGTAAAACCTTTGTTTAAGATAACATCAGTGCTTCAACCATAACTCAGCATGCCCCAGTAGTCTCAGGACCACTATAGTGGAGAATCCTTGTAAATGGTGCAATAAAGCTTCATTCAGAAGTTTGATAATTACAGCTATCATTCAGGAGACAGGCCTTAGAAAGAGTAAGAGTTCATGAATTTGCTGAACTCTAACGGTGGACATGCCAAAATTGACGTCCGCTAGAATGTAAGCTACATGTGTCTTTCTTTACTGCTAAATCGTCACAGCCTTAACATTGATTAGCACTTGGTATGTGTTCAGTACTTGTTTGTCAAATCATGAAAAGATAAAACATATGTATGGATTTGGATACAATTTTATGTATCCAAAAAGGGAAGCCTGCAAAAAATAATTCTGGGAAACATGAGTTGAAATGCAGAGTAAACTCAGTACTGCAATCCATAGCAATATTTTGAATGTTATTATTTTTTCCTTTTAATTTTTTTCTTGATCAGATTTATAATATTCATTGAATATTATTTTATTGCACTTGGCTCCTGACTTCCCCCCATCCTGTGTTCTTAAGTTGGATTATTATTTGTGCCTCTATCAAATGTTCATTGCTTTATACGGCATAAATTTAACCGTCTTTTGTAGTTTTTCTCACAGTATAGACTGAAAAGGTTTGGTTAATTTTGCAATGACAGGCCACTGCATATTTTACAATTAAGTGTTCTCAACAGTATTAAGGCAAGATTTACAGTAACACTTTTAAAGTGCCAGATGTACATTGACAGAAATTTTCTTAGTCAATCCTAGATTGATCATGATTTGTGATTTCTATGCAGGCCTTGGTATGATTGCCTTTTAATTGCTGTACAATTTCTTTTTTTTTTTCTGGTATAAAATATTCTAAATTTGAAGGACAACTTTTGTCAACTTTCTTATCCAATATTCTTCCACCAACCCTATGAAACAGGAAGAGAAACTTAATGGAGTTTGGTAATTTCATCAAATATATTCATTATTGGGGCAGGAATAACACTTAAATCCTCCTCTTTATTGCTGGCAGTAAAAATATGTCTTTTGGAGAGCAGAACATGTCAGAATGTATAAGGTGCAACTGTTTGATATGAAAACCATAGGTTAGGAAATTATGCCTATGACACTAAAACTCCAAAAAGTAGAAGACCACATTGATGTCACTCCATTTTAAAATGGAAAGAACAAGTGTTCAAGAACAGGAATTTGTGTGAATTGCATTTATTCCTATAATAACATGAAATCAATGAGATGATGACATAGACACAATAACAAAAGGAGAAAATGTGGCTTTTTTTAGCCTTCATAACCTAATCAAATAAATATCTTTGTGTGTTTTATGTTCTTTTAAGTGTTTACATACTGTATAAATGAATATTTTTACTGATCTTTGCTGGCAATGAGGATTTGCAGGCATTTTTCCATTTTGTACTTCCATGAATTTTTAATTTTTTTATGCCATGATCTTTTTAAACAACCAGCTCTTGTGTGAATTAATAGTGTGAACTCACTCATTACCTTGGTGGGGACACCAGTGTTCATGAAGGATCTGCCTCCATGACCAAGCACCTTCCAATAGTCCCCACCTCCAACACTGGAGGTCATATTTCAACATGAGATTTGGAGGGGATACATATTCAAACTATTGTCAGATGCTAACTCATCAGGTATACACCACAGTAATATCTTAAGTGTGTTAAGTTAAAGTGATATCTTTTCTAAGGTATAGGACAAGTAGGGCATATCACCCCCGCTACAAGCAAAGAAAAGTGTCACAATGCTTAGTGTACCACTTTTGATATTGGATGCAACTTATTGTTTTGATTGTGCTCTCTGACTTTTATGAGTGACCTAAAAACTTTTTGACTTGTCCCAGACAAGTTTGTATAATATGTCCCAGCTGCCACGGAAGCTTCTCTGCCACTAAAACCCTATGATCCCGGAGGTCCAAAAGTGTTTGAAATGTCAGTGGCAGATAGTGACGTTTGAAGCCTATGGCTGGCCCTAATTGGAGAATCAAAATTCAGATGCTTAGGATTTTGAAGCAAATCTCTGCCATCCTCTGCATATATTTACTCTCCTCTTGAGAAGAAGCTTTTCATTTTGCTAGGGTTTTTTGTTGTTGTTGTTTTTTGACAGAGTCTTGCTCTGTGGCCCAAGCTAGAATGCAGTGGCACAATCTTGGCTCACTGCAACCTCCGCCTCCCAGGTTCAAGCGATGCTCCTGCCTCAGCCTCTTGAGTAGCTAGGATTATAGGCGCCCGCCACCGCGCCTGGCTGATTTTTGTATTTTTAGTAGAGATGGGGTTTCACCATCTTGGGCAGGCTGGCCTCAAACTCCTGACCTCATGATCCACCCGCTTGGCCTCCCAAAGTGCTGGGATTACAGGCGTAAACCACCACGCCCGGCCACTAGGGGTCTTAAAAGGGACAGAACACTTGACCACAGACCACAAAATTAACATGTGACTTATGCTTTCCATCATGAACTGGGTGTCGACCCCTGCATCTCTTTAAGTTACATGTGCAGATTAGTATTCCATTTGGAAGTGGTGTATATGAGATTGTTTGTGCAGGCTCTGAAGCCATAGGTAAGTGCACCTAATATTCATCTCCCTACTCTTGCTATATTATCTTCAGAATGAGTGAATATAAAGATAAGTCATCTGAAATTATTGTCTCAGCAGCAGAAAGAAGTGGAATACACAGTTGGGCACGGTGGCTCACGCCTGTAATCCCAGCACTTTGGGAAGCCGAGGCGGGCCAATCACCTGTGGTCGGGAGTTCGAGACCAGCCTGACCAACATGGAGAAACCCCGTCTCTACTAAAAATACAAAATTAGCCGGGCGTGGTGGTGCATGCTTGTAATCCTACGCAGGAGGCTGAGGCAGGAGAATTGCTGGAAAGCGGGAGGCGAAACAACGTCTCAAAAAATAACAAAACCAAACAAAAAACTGAAAGCTGGTAATGAAACAAATACGTGTACATGAACATTTGTAGTAACGCTGTTCACTACAGCCAAAAGGTGAAAAGAAGCCAAATGTGCATCAACGTATGAATGCAGAAACAAATTGTAGTATAAACATAAAATATTATTCATCTATGAAAAGGAATGAAGTACTGATATGTGATATGATGTGAATAACATTAAAAATATTATGCTAAGCAAAGGGAGTTAGAAACAAAAGCTTCCATTCATTTTTATGATTTGTCCAAAACAGGTAATAGAAAGGAGAGAAAGATTAATGTTTCACCAGGAGTGGGATTATGGACAACAGTAGTGATTTGCTTAGTGGGCATGGGGTTTTCTTTGGGTGATAAAAATGTTTTGGAATTCAAGAGGTGGTGGTTTCACAATGAAGCAGCTACGTTGTCTGAGGTATAAACCCGGGGTTCGTCGTTAAGTGCCAGGAAAATTTAGGACAGGGACACACAAGAGGAGTTTAGGCGCGGAGGTTTAATAGGTAGAAGAGAAAGAGAAATGGGTTACTCTATAGAGGAAGGGGTCTCCGAGCGGAAGAGGGTCGGCTGGCAGCGAATGTGCTGAGTTTTACAGTCCAGTTTGAGGAGGCACTGTCAGATTTACATAGGCGTCACAGATTGGTTCGATCAGTTATGACGTTTACGTAGTGCCTGGGGAAGGCTGGTCGCCCCACCCTAATCTTTTTATGCAAATAGACTTCCCAGTTGATTGGCCCATCTTGTCTACTCCTTACTGTGCACGTGGCTGGCAAAGAGAAGGGAAGATGGAGCCGCCATCTTGAACATGATTGGCACAACTGGCGGTATCTATGTCTGCGGCAGCTCCATTTTACAGGCTGCTCTTCCTTAGGAAAGGAAATAATTTGGGGCTGTTTTTCATTAAACAGAAAAGCCTTACCGAGGGCTCCCATACCCTATCTGCCTAAGTGATTGCTTCTTAACTCCTACATCAACAACACTCTATTTGTACTAGATGCCATTGCCATTGAATTACGGCCTTAAAATAGTTTTGTTTTGTGAATTACACCTCAAAAATGTTTTTTAAATAATAAAACGACTATGTTAAAAACGTTCTGCATAGCGAAAAACAGAAGTCAAAGGAAAAGCTTTTTGGTTGAGCAATATTTGATACAATGTTAGTATGAATCTGTAAATAATACTTAACGGAGGGAAAAAGACTAAACACTCAATAGAAATGTGGGCAAAACATTTGACCAATTCACAAACACTATAATAATGGCAACGGAAAATATGCAAGGATGCTCCACTTTATTTACAAAAGAACAAATACAAATTAAAACTACATTTAGATACCACTTCTTACCATTAGATTAGCAAAACTTAACTCCTCGAAGATTGCGTCTTCTCGCTTGTTCCCTTTCCAATAACACTCCTCTTATCGTTGGAGGCGTTTAGACTTCAGGAATTCCCGTCTATTCAATATTTTCTGTCCTGAACCAGGGAGAGAGAAGGACGATTCTCAGGATAACAGTTCACATTCCCCACCAGGCAGGCGCTCGTGGGTTTGGGATTCGTTCCCAGTGGGCACCCCGGAGTGGCAACGCTTCCCCCTGAAGAATGAGATTTTGAGCGTTTTTCCTTCGGGATTCGGAGGAGTGTAACAAATGCTCTATGGAGTCGCACACACTAGCTCCAGGAGGAGGACACAGGCAATTCTGGTAACGGCGGTCCAGGTGCTCAGTGGAGTAGCGGTCAGTTCGGCTCCGGCAGGCGAATCGGGATTTCTGGGAAATGTAGTCCAGACGCTCAGGGGAGTCGCAGTCAATTTGGCTGTGGCAGGCGGATCCCAGGGAATTCTGGGAAGTGTAGTGCAGACGCTCGGGGTCGCCGCGGTCAGTTTGGCTCAGGAATTCTGGGAAGTGGAGTCCAGACGCTCTGTGGAGTAGAGGGCACTTCCGCTCCGGGACTGTAAGGTTGCTGCAGTTTTGTCCCTGGTGGTTTGGGTCAGTTCCGCCGGACCCTTCTGAATTTCCTGGACCTACGCATTGGATCCTCAACCAACTGGTGATCGAATTAGGGGAAAAGAAACCCCGTCGGACAGCAGAGGTTTGGCGGGGCGAGGGCCGCTGTTTTCGTTCTAGTCAGTGGAGCCTTCTTGGGCTTGGGGCTGTCCTCGCGTCCCCGGGGTGTTTGGGACTTTGTCGGGTTGCGTCTCGCCAGGTTTTAGGGTTTCCGGGGCTCTGAGCTCGCCCACTCCGCCTCCCTGCACCCCACGCGCGTGGCCACGTCCTCGCGATAAAACGTTAGGATGTTAATCTCCTTGGGTCTACCGTTACCGTTCTTTAAGATGGGGACTTTAGGAACATCCTAATAGAATCGTTTTGGGAACTGGAAGAGGTAACACAAATGAGAGCCTTAAAGCAACCCCTGTCACTTGGTGACTGGTGGTCTCTTGTTAATTTCCCACAAAGCCGGTCCCCGGGTGGGGTGAGAGCTCCAGCTGCAGGGGCACCGGCCCTTCTCCCTGATCCCTGCAGGACGCTGGATGATTCTGGACGCCTTCTGACCTTTTTTAGGAAAGCGAGGGTTGCGTCCACTTCCATGAAGGAAGAGGCGCATTTAACTTTTATGGCGCACGGCGACCACGGTCAGGGTGTTTCACAGCCTTCTCCTTACCCAGCCCTACCTTTCCAAAAGAGCTGCAGGGAAGGACTTTTTGGCTTCTGACGGCAAAGCTCTACGTGAGTGATCCTTGGCTTTTTTCTTTGACAGAGATGCTCACCCCAACCGAGTGTGTATAGAATGTGTGTTAGGGCATGGGTGTTGCTTTCAGTTGTCAGGTTTTTCTAGTCTTTAATCTCGAAAAATAGCATAGCTTTCATCTTTTTTTCTTGATATTTTATCCTTGTTATTTTTGAAGAGTATAGATGAAGTTATTTGGGTCAAAGATGTTCATTTTGGGTTTTCTGATGTATTTCATGTTTAACTTCAATATATGCATCTTTTTTTGCGGGAATACCACAGATGTGGTAAATCTCTCTCTGTCTCTTTTTTCCTTGAGACGGAGTTTCGCTCTTGTCGCCCAGGCTGGAGTGCATGGCACGATCTCAGCTAACTGCAACCTCCACCTCCCGGGTTCAAGCTATTCTCCTGCCTCAGCCTTCGAAGTAGCTGGGATTACAGGTGCCTGCCACCACACCCAGCTAATTTTAGTATTTTTAGTAGAGACGGGATTTCACCATGTTGGCCAGACTGGTCTCAGACTCCTGACCTCAGGTAATTCAACCGCCTCTGCCTCCCAAAGTGCTGGAATTACAGGCATGAGCCACCGTGCCCAGCCTGAAGTGGTAAATTTCTTATTGCAACATAACAGGGGCATATGTCAGTTTGTCACTTCATTGGTGATCTCAACTTTTTTCACTTGGCCAAAGTCATGTTTGTCAGATTTCTGCATTGTAAAGTTATTATTTTGAATTTTTTTTTTTTAACCCCAGGAACACAGATTCAAGTTGCTCTCAATATACACTCCCTAATTTTTTAGTTAAATAAAAATTTTTAAGGAGAAATACATTTATTAGTGCACATTCTCCTGTAAAGGTGAGCTTCCCCTCCTCCTTCATTTGCTTATTCATTCGTTCAACTATAAATATTCTATTAGTGTGGATGCAGAATCCAGTCTTATTAAGTTAAATGACATGTGGATTAACAATTACCAATACTTTGTTCAATTTTATTGAGGTGTATTCTATATATCATAGAATCTACCTATTTCATGTGTACACTTTAATGATTTTTTTTTTTTTTTTTTGAGACAGTCTCGCTCTGTCACCCAGGCTGGAGTGCAGCGGCGCGATCTTGGCTCACTGCAAGCTCCGCCTCCCGGGTTCACGCCGTTCTCCTGCCTCAGCCTCCGAAGTAGCTGGGACTACAGGCACCCGCCACCACACCTGGCTAATTTTTTGTATTTTTAGTAGAGACGGGGTTTCACCGTGTTAGCCAGGATGGTCTTGATCTCCTGACCTCGTGATCTGCCCGCCTTGGCCTCCCAAAGTGCTGGGATTACAGGTGTGAGCCACCACGCTTGACACTTTAATGATTTTTAGGAACTTTGTGGAGTGGAATAAACGTCACCATAATTCAGTTTAAATCATTTTCATCCCCCATTAAGACTCCTTATGCCCACTTATAGTTAATCCTCTTTCTCACCTCAAATATGCAGAGATCACCTACCTACTTTCTCATTATATACACTTGCCTACTCTGGAACTTCATAGAAGTAGATCATGCAATATGTGGGCCTTCCTATGTGACTGGCTTCTTTTACTTAGCATAATGTTTCCAAAGTTCATGTGTGGTGTAGCATGAACAGTACTTCATTCCTTTTAATTTCCAAATAAGATTCCATTGTAAGAATAGGCCACAATTTGTCTATCCCTGTACTCATAGGAGGGCATTTGTTGGTGTGCAGTTTTGGGTTACTATGAATGATGCTGTTGTGAACATTCATGTGTTCATTTACAATACACATTCGTGTTGGCGGACGGCATCCCTGGCCACACTTTCATGTCTCTTTCTCTGCTTTCCCTGGTACTTTCCAGGCAGGATTCTGCTTTCCCTCGGACTGCATCACTCAGGACTCTGAATATTCCCTGAAATAGGAGGAAAAATGAACACGTTGAAGGTGAATACAGCTTGCTTCTCTTGCTGTTAAAATTTCTTTTTTATTTTTGAGATGGAGTCTTGTTCTGTCACCAAAGATGGAGTGCAGTGGCCTGATTTTGGCTCATTGCAATCTCTGCCTCCCAAGTTCAAGTAATTCTCCTGCTTCAGCCTCCCGAGTAGCTGGGAGTACAGGCACCCACCACCACACCTGGCTAATTTTTGTATTTTTCGTAGAGACGGTGTTTCACCATCTTGGCCAGGCTGGTCTCAAACTCCTGACCTCAGGTGATGCACCCATCTCAGCCTCCCAAAGTGCTGGGATTGCAGGTGTGAGCCACCGTGCCTGACCGTATTTCATCTGACTACTCGTATTCTCAGATGTTCTTCTCAGTCTTGGGAAGACTTAGGGAGTACAACAGAGATATAGCATGGGAGAAACAGAATCTAGCTCCTCCTGTGTGAACACCTCCAATAATCCTTGTGTAAAGCTGCAGTTAAGCAGTTATAGCCTGTTGTGTTGTGCCAACCTGAGAGCCAGCATCCACACGTGGCACTGCTCCTTCCAGGCACCATTTCGGGGTGACCTTCTTTCTTCCTGACTTGACACCTACTCAGATGGACCCAGTGCTCCAGGCACTCAAAGACAGTGATAACCATAGTCATGATAGAAAATCTTTACTTTCAGTATGGTAAAGGATACAGCACACAATGTTATCAGAAAATATAACAGCCTAGAGCGAAAATATTCACTACTTGTATATCTAAAAAAGATAAAATCCAACATAAGAATCTTACGTACAGAATAGAAAAAGAAAATCCAAAGGAATATGAATAAAGGGCATTAACAGGTAAGTTTAAAAGAAGAAATTGAGATGGCCAATAAATATTTGAAAAGGCGATGGTATTATTTATAATCAAATAAGTGAAACTGTTAAATTCTTCCTAATATGATTATAAAAATCATGGGAAAATTGATAACCTGCTCTTGATTATGGTAAGACAAATCAGTGTACATGTATCCTCTTGAAAGATCAGAGTTTGGTAAAAAATTGAGACCTGATATTATATGATCACAATTTTAAATATGCCTATTTATTGACATTTTAATTTTCATTTAAAATTATTTTAAATAAACAGGAGCAAAATCTACCCAAAAATTTTTTTACAGTATTGGTATTAATAAGCATATATAAAATTAAAGATTTTTTTTTTTTTTTTTTTTTTTTGAGACGGAGTCTCGCTCTGTCGCCCAGGCTGGAGTGCAGTGGCCGGATCTCAGCTCACTGCAAGCTCCGCCTCCCGGGTTTACGCCATTCTCCTGCCTCAGCCTCCCGAGTAGCTGGGACTACAGGCGCCCGCCACCTCGCCCGGCTAGTTTTTTGTATTTTTTAGTAGAGACGGAGTTTCACTGTGTTAGCCAGGATGGTCTCGATCTCCTGACCTCGTGATCCACCCGTCTTGTCCTCCCAAAGTGCTGGGATTACAGGCTTGAGCCACTGCGCCCGGCCTAAAGATTATTTAGAGTAGATAAAAATAGATTATCAATTCTTTGGAATACTGTGCAGACATGAAATGAGATAAAATGGATGGCAACAATGACAGTAATAATAAAAAATAATTTTAAAAAGCTAGTGTTTATTAGGTATTTAGTCTGTACTGATCAACTTTCCCAATGCTCCATGTATTTCCTTGTTTAATCACTGAAAAAACTACAATATGAAAATTGTTAGAGAGGGAATAAATAGGTGAACTGGTCCAAGGTCATGTGACCAGGAAGGCACAGAGCCTTGGGATGTGCTCCTAGGCACACTGTCTGCAGATCATAGATCAATGCTGCAATTAATGTATGTAGTTTATGCCTTGAGAGTACAGAGGATGTACTGCATAGCTGTCCCACACAGGATACCACAAGCTTGTTCGTTTGGTGGCAGATATTAAAGAAAAATTATAACATTCAGGGTTCAAGTATGAGAACAATGGGAATTATCAGACAAGACTGGGACTGAATTGCTAAATGTTACTGGGGCAGTTGGCAAGATTCATTGAAACCTATATATGTGCATCCCAGGATGTTGCATTTAGAGTCCTACAGGGTTACTTACAAGGAGACTCAGTAAGTGCACAAAGTAAACCTACAGGAGGTCTTTTCCATCATTGAACTTCTGGTGGAGCTCAAGAAAATCCATCATTGTCAGGATACAGATAGAATGAGTAGAAAATCTATGAGTTGGCTGGGCGCAGTGGCTCATGTCTGTAATCCCAGCACTTTGGGAGGCCAAGGCAGGTGGATCACCTGAGGTCAGGAGTTTGAGACCAGCCTGGCCAATGTGGTGAAACCCCATCTCTACTAAAAATACAAAAATTAGCCAGGTATGGTGGTGGGCACCTGTAATTCCAGCTACTTAGGAGGCTGAAGTGGGAGGATCACTTGAACCCAAGAGGCGGAGGTTGCAGTGAGCCAAGATCACGCCACTACACTCCATCCTGGGCAACAGAGCAAGACTGTCTCAAAAATAAATAAATAAATAAATAAATAAATAAATAAAAAATAAAAAAGGAAATCTATGTGTTGACCTATGTTTGTCAAGATCCAAAACAGCTTGTCTTCCCTCCCCTATGTTTGCTCTGTTCCACCCCTCTCTCAGTAGTCATTGGTCATGAGACTGAGGTTGCATATGTTTGATGCTGTAGGAGGCAGTGACTTTCAAGGATGTGGCTGTGGTCTTCAGTGAGGAAGAGCTGAGGCTGCTGGACCTTGCCCAGAGGAAACTGTACCGAGAAGTGATGCTGGAGAACTTCAGGAACCTGCTCTCAGTAGGTGAGGACAGGCGCTCTTTGTAAGGGAACGTCAGGACCAGGAGTGGCTTTGTATCTTGGAGTGTTCAAGTTTGAGTATGCATTGGGAACCTAAGTTTCTAGTAAATTTTACTTATTCGATTTTTTTCTAGGATGTATTAGCATTAAGCACATGACTTTTCATGTTCACAGGGCATCAACCACTCCACAGAGATACTTTCCACTTCCTAAAGGAAGAAAAGTTTTGGATGATGGAGACAGTAACCCAAAGAGAAGGGAATTTAGGTAAGAAGCAAGCAACTGTGTGTCCTTGTGCATGACTCTCCCGTCTGTTTTACTTCTGTCTGTTTCCCAGCTCTGTTGCCCTAGTCTAAATAGCCAAACTTCTTTCCTGAATTATTATAGCCAACTTTCGGCTGGTTGCCCTGCTCCCACTTTTCCCACCCTGACATCTGTTTTCCACATGGCAGCCAATGTGTTCCTTAGGAAATGTAAGTCAGATTTCCATTCCTCGGTTCAAAAGCCTTTCTGGCTGCTTATGTTTACTTAAGTTACAAGTGTTTTAAGTGCGCTTTAGAGACCATGTGATATGCTGTTCATCCCCCACCACCTCTCTGACTACATCTCCTGTCCTCTCCCTTTTGCCTTGTCTTTCCAGCCACACTGTCCTTCATACTGTTTCTCCAACCTGCCAAAGACACTGTATTGCCTGTTGTAGTAACCAATGACCACACATTTACTCGACTAAGCAACAAAAATTTATTATCTTTCTGTTCTTTAGGCCTGAAGTCTGACACATCTCACTGGATAATTATCAAGGTGTCTGTAGGTGTTTGTTTCTTCCTGGATGCTCTTGGGGAGAAGCCTTTATTTTGGTTTACCAGTCTCTAGGCACTCCTTGGCTCTTGTTTCCGTTCCTCCATCTTCAAAGGCAGCTACTTTGCATTTCTGATCCTTCTTCCATAGTCATGCTCACTCTGCCACTCTTCTTATGCCTCCGTCTCCTGCCTTTCAGGTTCCTTATGATTGTGTTGGTTACCCCTGGATGATCCACAATGACCTCACTTTCTAGTTAGCTGATTAGTGACCTTAATTGCATCTGCAATCCCAGTCCCCCTTGCTGTGTAATATAACATGTTTGTAGGTCTTGGGTACTGGATGTGGACATCTTTTATGAATCATTGTTCTGTCTACTACTGAAGCTTCTGCCTCGAGAGCCCTTACTTGCTCTTCTCTCTGATCAGAATACTCTTTCACCTCAAAACTTTCTGGCTTCTTCTTTAAGTATATTCAAGTCTCTGTTCAGTTTTAGAGAGGCCACTTCCAGCTACTGTATTTAAAATACTGTTCTAGGCCAGGCACTGTAGCTCACGCCCATAATCCCACTACTTTCAGCGATCAAGGCAAGTGGATCACTGAGGTCAGGAATTCGAGACCAGCCTGGCCAACATGGTGAAATCCCATCTCTACTAAAAATACAGAATTAGCCAGCTGTGGTAGCGTGTGCCTGTAGTCTCAGCTACTCGGGAGGCTGAGGCAGGAGAATCACTTGAACCCAGGAGGTGGAGGTTGCAGCGAGCCGAGATGGCTCCACCGCACTCTAGCCTTGGTGACAAAGTGAGACTCTGTCTCAAAAAAACAAACAAAACACAGTTCTATTTTTTTCTTCTTGTGCTGTCTTGCACTGTGTTTTATGTATTTCTGTTTACCTGTCACCTTTACCCCCAGGAATGTGATATCTAAGAGGAGGAATTTTAGCTGTTTTGCTCATGGCTATCTATTCACAGGCTAGAAGGTATTGTTCTGGTACATGGCAGGTATCTAATTGTTATCCTGATAAATAAATTAATGGATGAGGGGAACTTCAGTGTCTCCAGGAATCATGGAGATAGATGGTTAATAAGTAATACACAAACTAGAGTGAATGAGAGCTATTGCAGAACATGTTTCTGTCTTTTGATGGCTGCCTATCTAATTAGAACTTTCTTAGGATTACTTGTTGGGATACTATTTTTAGGTACATGCAGTTTACCCACATTCCATGGAAACTTCTAAGGGTTTTTTTATGACCACACTGAGTACTATGCCTTCTCTCTGACTTGTCTTGGAGCTTTTTTTAAATTTTTATTTAAAAAAATTTTTTCTGTAAGTTATTGGAGTATAGGTGGTATTTGGTTACGTAAGTTCTTTAGTGATTTGTGAGAATTTGGTGCACTCATCACCCGAGCAGTATATACTACACATATTTGTAGTCTTTTCTCTCTTGCCCTCCTCCCATTCTTTCCTGCAAGTCCCCAAAGTCCATTGTCTTTTTTTTTTTTTTATTTTTTATTTTTGAGATGGAGTCTCGCTCTGTCGCCCAGGCTAGAGTGCAGTGGCGCGATCTCTGCTCACTGTAAGCTCCACCTCCCGGGTTCATGCCATTCTCCTGCCTTAGCCTCCCGAGTAGCTGGGACTACAGGCGCCTGCCACCATGCCCTGCTAATTTTTAAAATATTTTTAGTAGAGACAGGGTTTCACCATGTTAGCCAGGATGGTCTTGATCTCCTGACCTTGTGATCCACCTGCCTCAGCCTCCCAAAGTGCTGGGATTACAGGCCATTGTCTCATTCTTATGCCTTTGCATCCTCATAGGTTAGCTCCCACATATCATTGAGAACATATGATGTTTGGTTTTCCATTCCTGAGTTACTTCACTTAGAATCATAGTTTCCAGTCTCATCCAGGTTGCTGCAAATGCTATTAATTCATTCCTTTTTATGAATGAGTAGCGTTCCATCATATATGATACCGCAGTTTCTTTATTCACTCGTTAATTGATGGGCATTTGTGTTGGTTCCATGATTTTGCAATTTTGAATTGTGCTGCTATAAACATGCGTGTGCAAGTATCTTTTTCGCGTAATGACTTCTTTTCCTCTGGATAGATACCCAGTAGTGGTATTGCTGGATCAAATGGTAGTTCTACTTTTAGTTCTTTAAGGAATTTCCACATTGTTTTCCATAGTGGCTGTACTAGTTTACATTCCCACCAGCTGTGTAGAAGTGTTCCCTATCACCACATCCACACCAGCATCTACTGTTTTTTGATTTTTGATTATGGCCATTCTTGCAGGAGTAAGGTGGTATCACACTGTGGTTTTGATTTGCATTTCCCTGATCATTAGTGATTTTGAGTTTTTTAAAAATATGTTTGTTGGCCATATATCTATATTCTTTTGAGAATTGTCTATTCATGTTCTTAGCCCACTTTTTGATGGGGTTGTTTGGTTTTTTCTTACTGATTTGTTTGAGTTTGTTGTAGACTCTGGATATTAGTTCTTTGTCAGATGTACAGATTGTAAAGATATTCTTCCACTTTGTGGGTTGTCTGTTTATTCTGGTGACTGTTCCTTTTGCTGTGCAAAAGCTCTTTAGTTTAATTAGGTCCCAATTATTTATCTTTGTTTTTATTGCATTTGCTTTTGGGTTCTTGATCATGAAATCCTTGCCTAAGCCAATGTCTAGAAGGATTTTTCCAATGTTATCTTCTACAGTTTTTATAGTTTCAGGTATTAGATTTGAGTCCTTAATCTATCTTGAATTGATTTTTGTATAAGGTGAGAGATGAAGATCCAGTTTCATTCTCCTACATGTGGCTAGCCAATTATCCCAGCACCATTTGTTGAAAAGGGTGTCCTTTCCCCACTTTATGTTTTTGTTTGCTTTGTCGAAGATCAGTTGGCTGTAAGGATTTGGGTTTATTTCTGGGTTCTCTATTCTGTTCCTTTGGTCTAAGTGCCTATTTTTATGCCAGTATCACACTATTTTGGTGACTATGGTCTTATAGTATAGTTTGAAATCAGTTAATGTGATGCCTCCAGATATGTTCTTTTTGCTTTAGTCTTGCTTTGGCTCTGTGAGCTCTTTTTTTGATTCCATATGAATTTTAGAATTGTTTTTTCTAATTCTATGAAGAATGATGGTGATATTTTGATAGGGATTGCATTTAATTTGTAGATTGCTTTTAGCAGTATTGTCATTTTCACAATATTGATTCTACCCATCCATGAGCATGAGATGTGTTTCCATTTGTTTGTGTCATCAGTGATTTCTTTCAGCAGTGTTCTGTTGTTTTCCTTGTAGAGGTCTTTTGACTCCTTGGTTATGTATATTCCTGAGTATTTTATTTTTTTTTGCAGCTATTATAATAGGGGTTGAGTTCTTGCTTTGATTCTCTGCTTGGTTGCTGGCAGTGTATAGAAGAGCTACTGATTTGTGTACATTAATCTTATATTCGGAAACTTTGCTGAATTCTCTTTTCTTTTTTTTTGAGATGGAGTCTCGCTCTGTTGCTCACGCTAGAGTGTGGTGGTGAGATCTCAGCTCACTACAAGCTCCACCTCCCGGTTTCATGCCATTCTCCTGCCTCAGCCTCCTGAGTAGCTGGGACTACAGGCGCCCGCCACCCTGCCCGGCTAATTTTTTTGTATTTTTTTAGTAGAGACAGGGTTTCACCGTGTTAGCCAGGATGGTCTCGATCTCCTGACCTCGTGATCTGCCCACCTCGGCCTCCAAAAGTGCTGGGATGACAGGCGTGTGGGCCCGGCCGGCCTTTTGCCATTATATAATGCCTGTCTTTGTCTCTTTTAACTGCTGTTGCTTTAAAGTTTGTTTTGTCTGATACAAGAATAGTTACCCCTGCTCATTTTTTGGTGTCCATTTGCATGAAATGCCTTTTCCACCCTTTTACTTTAAGTTTATATGACTCCTTATGTGTTAGGTAAGTCACCTGAAGGTAGCAGATGGTTGGCTGGTGAGCTCATATCCATTCTGTAGTTCTGTATCTTTTAAGTGGAGCATTTAGGCCATTTACATTCAATGTTAGTATTGAGATATGAGGTGCCGTTGCATTCATCTTGCTATTTGTTGCCTGTGTACTTTGGTTTTTAAATTTTTTTGTTTTTGCTTTCTAATATGTTTTTGTTTTATAGGTCCTGTATGATTTATGCTTTAAAGAGGTTCCATTTTGATGTGTTTCCAGGATTTGTTTCAAGATTTAGAGCGCCTTTTAGCAGTTCTTGTAGTGGTGGCTTGGTAGTGGCAAATTCTCTCAGCATTTGTCTGAAAAAGACTGTATCTTCCCTTCATATATGATGCTTAGTTTTGGTGGATACAAAATTCTTGGCTGATAATTGTTTTGTTGGAGGAGGCTGAAGATAGGGCCCCAATCCCTTCTAGCTTATAGGGTTTCTATTGAGGAATCTGCTGTTAATCTGATAGGTTTTCCTTTATAGGTTACCTGGTGCTTCTGTCTCACAGCTCTTAAGATTTTTTCCTTCGTCTTAACTTTGGATAACCTGATGACAATGTGCCTAGGCAATGATCTTTTTGCAATGAAATTCCCAAGCATTGTTTGTGCTTCTTGTATTTGGATGTCTAGGCATCTAGCACGGCTGGGGAAGTTTTCCTCTATTATTTCCCCAAATATGTTTTCCAAGCTTTTAGAATTCTCTTCTTCCTCAGGAACACTGATTATTCTTAGGTTTAGTAATTTAACATAATCCCATACTTCTTTGAGGCTTTGTTCATATTTTCTTATTCTTTTTTCTTTGTCTTTGTTGAATTGGGTTAATTCAAATAACTTGTCTTGAAGCTCTGAATTTCTTTCTTCTACTTATTCAATTCTATAGCTGAGACTTTCCAGACCATTTTGCATTTCTATAAGTGTGTCCAGTATTTCCTGAATTTTGTATTGGTTTTTTTTAAGCTATCTATTTCCTTGAATATTTCTCCCTTCACTTATTGTATCCTTTTTGGCTTTGCCTTTCTCTGGTGCCTCCCTGATTAGCTTAATAACTAACCTCCTGAATTCCTTTTCAGGTAAATGAGGGATTTCTTCTTTTTTTGGATCCATTGCTGGTGAACTAGTGTGATTTTTTGGTGGATGTTAAAGTGCCTTGTTTTGTCATATTACCAGAGTTGGTTTTCTCATTTGGGTAGGCTCTGTCAGAGGGAAGGTCTAGGGCTGAAGACTGTTGTTCAGAGTCTTTTGTCCCACAGGGTGTTCCCTTGATGTAGTACTCTCCCCCTTTTCCTATGGATGTGGCTTCCTGTGAGCCAAACTGTAGTGATTGTTGTCTCTATTCTGGGTCTAGCTACTCAGCAAGTCTACCCAGCTCTGGGCTAGTACTGGGGGCTGTCTGCACAGAGTCCTGTGATATGAACTGTCTGTGGGTCTCTCAACCATAGATATCAGTGCCTGTTCCGGTGGAGGTGGCTGGGGTGTGCAATGGACTCTGTGAGGTTTCTTAGCTTTGGTGGTTTCATGCTTTATTTTTGTGCTGGTTGGTCTCCTGCCAGGAGATAGCACTTCCCTTCATATATGATGCTTTAATTTTGCAGAGCTCACACCTGCAAATTCATCAGAGAATCCACACTGGAGAGAAACCATTCAAATGTGAGCAGTGTGGGAAAGGCTTTAGTCATAGATCAGGACTTTATGTTCATCGTAAATTACACACAGGAGTGAAACCTCATATTTGTTTGCCTCCAGGCAAACAGAGACACTCTCCTCAGGCATGACATTTTAGGACCGAGAGATTGCCTGTCAGATGCTGAGGATATCACCCAGGCCTCTTTGTGACTTAGGATAATTTCTGTACTTCATAAAGATATGCAATACAAACTAAAATATACAAAGTTTTGATGATGTTGTGGCTTCTCCTTAAAGTTCACATTTGATTCATACTTCACTCTTTACATAATTTATTAGTTACATAATTTACCATGTAAGGTTTTATTTCTACCAAGTATTTCACATCTGACACTTGGTGTGGTTCTGAATTGGTCTCATGCAAACGAGAGTCCATAGTGTACTTGAAAAACACATTGGCTGGGCACAGTGGCTCAAGCCTGTAATCCTAGCACTTTGGGAGGCCAAGATGGGAGTATCACTTGTGGCCAGGAGTTCAAGACCAGCCTTGGCAATGTAGCAAGACCTCGTCTCTTCAAAAAAAATGTAAAAATTAGCTAGTCATGGTGGTATGTACCTGTAGTCCTAGCTACTCAGGAGGTGGACGTGGGAGGATCACTTGAGCCCAGGAGGTCAAGGCTGCAGTGAGCCATGATCGTGTCCCTGCACTCCAGCCTGGGTGACAGAGGGAGACACTCTCTTAAAAAAAGGAAAACACAATCTGAACATTCCCTGTATTTAATACAATTTCAGGCTATGTCCTAAGTATGAAATCTTGATAACATTGAATAAAGGCTTTACTTGCCCACATCTCTTAATTCTGTGTCATTATAGGAGACAAGATCCAAACTGAGATGGAGACTGTTCCAGAAGTAGGAACACATGAAGGGTTGTTCAGTCATCAAAACTGCGAACAAATTTCAAGTGACTTAACCAGGTTTCAAGACTCCATGGTAAACAGCTTTCAGTTCTCCAAACAAGATGATATGCCCTGCCAGGTTGATGCAGGACTATCTATAATTCACATAAGACAGAAACCTTCTGAGGGTAGGAAGTGTAAAAAATTCTTTAGTGATGTCTCCATCCTTGATCTTCATCAACAATTACAGTCAAGAGATAAGTCTCATACATGTGATGAATGTGGAAAGAGTTTCTGTTATAGCTCAGCTCTTCGTATTCATCAGAGAGTTCACATGGGGGAGAAACTCTATAATTGTGATGTGTGTGGTAAGGAATTCAATCAGAGCTCACATCTGCAAATTCATCAGAGAATCCACACTGGAGAGAAACCATTCAAATGTGAGCAGTGTGGGAAAGGCTTTAGTCGTAGATCAGGACTTTATGTTCATCGTAAATTACACACAGGAGTGAAACCTCATGTTTGTGAAAAATGTGGGAAGGCCTTCATTCATGATTCCCAGCTTCAGGAACATCAAAGAATCCATACTGGGGAGAAGCCATTCACATGTGATACATGTTGTAAGAGCTTCCGTAGTAGAGCAAATCTTAATAGGCATTCCACGGTTCACATGCTAGAGAAACCATTCAGATGTGATATATGTGGTAAGAGCTTTGGTCTGAAATCAGCACTTAATAGTCATCGCATGGTCCACACAGGAGAGAAACGGTACAAATGTGAGGAATGTGGAAAACGCTTCATTTATAGGCAAGATCTTTATAAGCATCAGATAGACCACACAGGGGAGAAGCCATATAATTGTAAAGAATGTGGAAAGAGCTTCAGATGGGCCTCAGGTCTTTCAAGACATGTGCGAGTCCACAGTGGAGAGACACCATTCAAATGCGAAGAATGTGGGAAGGGATTTTACACAAATTCACAACGTTATTCTCACCAGAGAGCCCACAGTGGAGAAAAGCCATATAGATGTGAGGAGTGTGGGAAGGGCTACAAAAGGAGGTTGGATCTTGACTTTCATCAGAGGGTCCACAGAGGAGAGAAACCCTATAATTGTAAAGAATGTGGGAAGAGCTTTGGCTGGGCCTCATGTCTTTTGAATCATCAGAGAATCCACAGTGGAGAAAAACCATTTAAATGTGAAGAATGTGGGAAAAGATTTACTCAGAATTCACAACTTTATACCCATCGTAGAGTCCACAGTGGAGAAAAACCATTCAAATGTGAGGAGTGTGGGAAAAGATTTACTCAGAATTCACAACTTTATTCTCATCGCAGAGTCCACACTGGAGTAAAGCCATATAAATGTGAAGAGTGTGGGAAGGGCTTCAACAGTAAGTTTAATCTTGACATGCACCAGAGGGTCCACACCGGAGAGAGACCTTATAATTGTAAAGAATGTGGGAAGAGCTTTAGCCGGGCATCAAGTATTTTGAATCATAAGAGACTCCATGGTGATGAAAAGCCATTCAAATGTGAAGAATGTGGGAAGAGATTTACTGACAAATCACAGCTTCATTCCCATCAGAGGGTTCACACTGGGGAAAAGCCATACAAATGTGAGAAGTGTGGAAAGGGTTTCAGATGGGCCTCAACTCATCTAACCCATCAGAGACTCCATAGTAGAGAAAAAGTACTTCAATGTGAGGACTGTGGGAAAAGCATTGTACACAGTTCATGTCTTAAAGACCAACAAAGAGACCACAGGGAAGAGAAAACATCTAAATGTGAGGACTGTGGGAAGCGTTACAAGAGGCGCTTGAATCTTGATATGCTTTTGTCATTATTTTTAAATGACACATAATTATTGTACTCGTTTATGGGGCACATGTGATAGTTGGTACAAGTATACGATGTGTAATGATCAAATCAGTATAATTAACGTATCCATCACCTCAAACATTTATCATTTCTTTGTGTTGGGAACCTTTAAAATTAACTCTTCTAGCTATTTGAAAATAATATGTTGTTAATTACAATCACCCTGTAGTGGTGTAAAACACTAGAACTTATTCCTCCTACCTGCCTGTATTTCTATATTCATTAACCAACCTTTGGCTACCGCCCTGCCTCCTCACCTCTAAGAACTACTGTTCTACTCTCTACCTCTATGAAATTAACTTTTTGAGCTTCCACATATATGTGAGAACATGTAGTATTTATTATTCTGTGCCTGGTATATATCACTTAGTATAATGCCCTGTAAGGCTCATTCACTTTGCTGTGAGTGATAGAATTTTGTTGTTTTTCATGGTTACATAGTACTCCGATGTGTATATTTGCCACATTTTCTTTTTTTTTTTTTTTTGAGACGGAGTCTTGCTCTGTCGCCCAGGCTGGAGTGCAGTGGCCGGATCTCAGCTCACTGCAGGCTCCGCCTCCCGGGTTTACGCCATTCTCCTGCCTCAGCCTCCCGAGTAGCTGGGACTACAGGTGCCTGCCACTTCGCCCGGCTAGTTTTTTGTATTTTTTAGTAGAGACGGGGTTTCACCGTGTTAGCCAGGATGGTCTCGATCTCCTGACCTTGTGATCTGCCCGTCTCAGCCTCCCAAAGTGCTGGGATTACAGGCTTGAGCCACCGGCCACATTTTCTTTATTCATTCATCCAGTGGACACTTAGGTTGATTACATATCTTGGCCTATTTCTTGGCTATCGTGAATGGTGCTGCAATAAACATGGGGGGTGGAGATAACACTTTAACATACTGATTTCCTTTTCTTTGGGTATGTATCAAGTATATAATAATATGACATGACTCAAAATTAAGGAATAGGATTGTGGAAATTGGTTTTCAAAACAAAATGTTCTCTAGTTTGAATATAGAGAAAAATTGGTGAGTGTCTTCAGCTGTCCTCGTACATAATGCATGTGAACTTGCTTTAAGCATAAGTGAAGGAGTGGAAAAATCCTGGAGATAGAAATAAAGGGGTATACATGTGGACATAAAGAATCAACAAAGATTCTTTTAAGAAAAGGTGTGTATGGGTTGGGAACAATAGCATGACAGCAGTGGGGCCTCTAACAGTCTGGAACCAGTTAGGACACAGAGCAGGATTGTCATTCTATTCATAGACACCGTGGTGATATTTTGGGTACATTAGGTTAAACGGCTTTCTTCAGCAAAATGTCTACTAGAGATAGATTTGATTTTTATTCTTAATGTTCTAGACTGTATCTTTTCAGGATGCTAGGTACTTTATGAACATCCATGCTGTCTCAATTTGCATAGTGGGTTGGAGGTCCCTAAGACAATCTCTCCAGGTTCTGTGATTTGCTAAGAGGACTCAGAATATAGTTGTACTCATGCCTATATTATGGTGACAGGATACAAATAATCAGTAAAGGGAAAAGGTTCTTGGATAATATCTGGAGGGAATCAGATATAAATTTGTAAAGATCCTTTGTGCATGGAGTAACAGGTCACAATTCCTCCAGTATTGAATTGTGATTGTACTTGTGAAATGTCTACAATGGAAGTTAATTATCAACCCGTACCTAAGGTTCTTATTGGGACTAATCATGTAGGTATCATCCCTCCAAAATCAAGATTCTAGACTCCAAGAAGGGGAGCAAGTGTTCAGAATAACTTGAACCATGCCTACCAGTTATGGAATGGTGGCAACCCTCTCAAACTCCATGTATCCTAACACCAGCTAAAGGCCAGTCTTGTAAGCAGTCCTGTCTAGGATTTGCAGTCTCAGGCCTGTTATATTAACTTTTTGTGCACATAGTATTAGAAAACTATTGGCTGCAGTCTTCTTTTTGTTTTGTGTGTTTTGGTTTTTAACTGTCACCAGATACCAGAATAGCTCATCTCCAAGGTAACTGTAACAGAATACTCAGCAGGTTAAACAGAAAATACTTGCCTATTACAATTATTAAAAGTTTGGTAGGGTCTATATCTGCTCTCTGGTGTGTCCTGCATCATCAACTTGGTTACAACATGGTGTTAACATGTGGGACTTATTGTGTTTCTGGTTAATATTTCTGTTTCTCCCAACCACACTGAATATTAAATACCTAGTTCTATATCTAGTACCCTGAGCTTATGTGGGGTTAATGTTCTTTGCCATTTTTCACCACAGATTTTATTTCCTTTTTCTTTTGTGGACACTGGTGAGTTCCCTAGTATAACTTTGACTTGGGTGTATTTTCACAATTGGTGGGGATTATTACAGATTATCATCCTTCCTCTGTGTTTGAAAAAGGAGGGAGGCTTCAAGTCAGGTTAGCTGAACTTCCTTTGTTGGTCTTGTTATCCATAATATAAAAAATAAATTGATGAGGCTGGGCATGGTGGCTCACGCCTGTAATTCCAGCACTTAGGGAGGCTGAGGCAGAGTTTTAGACCAGCCTAGTCAACACAGTGAAACCTCATCTCTACTAAAAATACAAAAAATTAGCCAGGTGTGGTGGTGTGTGCCTGTAATCCTAGCTACTCAGGAGGCTGAGGCAGGAGAATCACTTGAGCCTAGGAGGCAGAGGTTGCAATGAGCCAAAATCGTGCCACTGCACTCCTGCCTGTGTGATAGAGTGAGTCTCCATCTCAAAAAAAAAAAAAAGAATAATAATAATAAATAAGTTTGTGAGAAATCTATTAAATTGTTACATAATCTATATAGGTAGAAGGTTTCTATTTCTTTTTTTTTTTTTTTTTTTTTTTTTTTTTTTTTTTTTTTTTTTTTGAGACGGAGTCTCTCTCTGTCGCCCAGGCTGGAGTGCAGTGGCGCGATCTCGGCTCACTGCAAGCTCCGCCTCCCGGGTTCACGCCATTCTCCTGCCTCAGCCTCCCGAGTAGCTGGGACTACAGGCGCCCACAACCGCGCCCGGCTAATTTTTTGTATTTTTAGTAGAGACGGGGTTTCACCGTGGTCTCGATCTCCTGACCTTGTGATCCGCCCGCCTCGGCCTCCCAAAGTGCTGGGATTACAGGCGTGAGCCACCGCGCCCGGCCGAAGGTTTCTATTTCAAGTGAACCAAAGTGTAACTTAAATCCTCTAATGCAGACTCACAGCCCAAAAATAAATTCCAAGACATGTCCAGTTTACAAATCCACAATTCCTTTGATGGGGTGGGAGGGCAGTTCTGGATAAGGATGGACCCTGCTAGATTGCAAAAGTTTACAGCACTAATTTTTTCCCCAGAGATCTCCATAAGGACCTACAGTCATGAACTTCTGTGACTATGTACTCAAAAAGAGAAATAATCACACATTTTGGCAGCGACTGAATTATTGTTTTCAAGTAGGATAAATCCAAAGAGACCCACACTGAGACACATTATAATCAAAAGACAAAGGAACACCTTGAAAGCAGCAGCACGAAAGTGACTTGTCATGTACAAGAGATCCTCAATAATATCAGTGGCTCTGGCCAGGTACAGTGGCTCATGCCTATAATCGCACTTTAGGAGGCTGAAGCAGGCGGATCGCATGACGTCAGGAGTTTGAGACCAGACTAGCCAACACGGTGAAACCCTGTGTCTACTAAAAATACAAAAATAAGCCAGGCATGGTGGTGCACACCTGTAGTGCCAGCTACTCGGGAGGCTGAGGCAGGAGAATCGCTTGAACCTGGGAGGCGGAGATTGCAGTGAGCTGAGATCATGCCCCTGCACTCTAGCCTGGGCGATGGAGACTCTGTCTCAAAAAAGGAAAAAGGAAAAAAAAAAAAAAAAAAAAAAAAAAAAGATCATCAGTGGATTTCTCTGCAAATCTCCAAGGCCAGATGATGTATTAAAGTGCTGGAAAAAAACCTGGTGTATTGAGGATTCTATATTCAGCAAAACTATACTTCCAAAATGAGTGATCAATTAATAACTTTTCAGGAAAAACATAAGCTGAGAGAATTAATTGCCAGTAGACAAGTTATTCAAGAATTGATAAAGGGGCCAGGTGCAGTCACGCCTGTAATCTCAGCACTTTGGGAGGCTGAGGCAGGCAGATCATTTGAGGCCAGGAGTTTGAGACCAGCATGGCCAACATGGTGAAACCCTGTCTTTACTAAAAATACAAAAATTAGCCGGGCTTGCTAGTGGGCACCTGTAATCCCAGCTACACAGGAGGCTGAGGCAGGAGAATTGCTTGAACCTGGGAAGTGGAAGTTGCAGTGAACCAAGATTGCACCACTGCACTCCAGCCTGGAAAACTGATAAAGGGAATCAATCCTTCCAAGTTGAAATGAAAGGATTTTAGACAATAACTTGAAATCATATGAAAATATAAAGATCTATACTAAAGGCAATTACATGAAGCAATACAAACAACATTATGATAGTAATTTTAGTTTGTAATCCCAGTTTTTATTTTCTATACAGTGTAAAAGACAAATGCATAAAAATGACTACCAATCTATGTAAATAAGTACACAATACGTAAAGATGTACTATGAGATCAGTAACAGTATGCGAAGGAAGAAGCTGTGAAGGAGTAGGGTTTTTTTTTTTTTTTTTTTTTTTGAGACGGAGTCTCGCTGTGTCTCCCAGGCTGGAGTGCAGTGGAGTGATCTTGGCTCACTGCAAGCTCCGCCTCCCGGGTTCACGCCATTCTTTCGCCTCAGCCTCCCAAGTAGCTGAGACTACAGGCGCCCGCCACCACGCCCGGCTAGTTTTTTGTATTTTTAGTAGAGACGGGGTTTCACCATGTTAGCCAGGATAGTCTCGATCTCCTGACCTCGTGATCCACCCGCCTCGGCCTCCCAAAGTGCTGGGATTACAGGCTTGAGCCACCGCGCCCGGCAGGAGTAGGGTTCTTATAAGTGAAGTTGGTATCAATGTAAAACGTTGTTATAACTTTAGGATGTTGCCTATACTTATGATAGCTATAAAGAAAATACCAATGAAACATGCACAAAGGAAAATAAGAAGTGATTCAAGGCAGGGCACAGTGGCTCATGCCCGTAATACCAGCACCTCCAGAGGCTGAGGCGGGTGGATCATGAGGTCAAGAGATCAAGACCATTCTGGCCAACATGGTGAAATCCCATCTCTACTAAAAATACAAAAAAAATTAGTTGGGCGTGGTGGCATGTGCCTGTAGTCCCAGCTACTCAGGAGGCTGAGGCAGGAGAATTGCTTGAACCCAGGAGGTAGAGGTCTTGTAGTAGGCTGAGAATACGCCACTGCACTCCAGCCTGGGCGACACAGTGAGACTCCATCTCAAAAAAAAAAAAAAAAAAAAAAAAAGAAAAAAGAAGTGATTCAAAATGTATCACTACAAAAAAAGACCTCAACACAAAGGACAATAGTAATGAAGGAAATGAGGGGAAAAAACACAATAGGACATACAAAACACAAATTTAAAATGGTAATCCTTACCTGTGTATAATTAGTTTAAGTGAAATTAATGAAACTTCCCAATAAAAAGATGTAGTTTGTCAAAATGATTGAAAGACAGTATCTAATTATATGCTCTGCACATTAGAACTAATGACATGCATAGATGAAAGGCAAATGATGGAGAAAGGTATTCCATGTAAAAAAAGTAACAGTGCAGGTAGCTATACTAACAACAGATAAATTAGATTTTAAGTCAAAAACTGTTAAACGAGACATTAATATTGCTAAAAGGTTCATTTCACTAAGATGAAACACTTATATATGCACCAAATGTCAGAGTTCTGAAATATAAAATGTAAATACTGACAGAATTGAAGGGAGAAATATACAGCTCTCCAATAATAGAAAGAGACTCCCTACCTTTCTTTCAAATGCATAGGACACCCAGACAAAAGATAAATAAGGAAACAGATAATTTGAAGAACATTATACATCAATTCAACCTAAGAGACATTTACATAACTCTCCGTCCCTCAACAGAATACACATTTTCTCAACTGCACATGAAACAGTCTTCAAGACAGACCATATATTAGGCCACAAAACAAGTCTTGATAAATGTAAAAGTTTGACACTATAAAAATGTATTTTCCAATTGCAATCTAGATCATAACAAGTAGACATCAATAGCAGTATAAAAAGTGGAAAAAGACTGAGGCGAGAGGACTGCTTGAGTCTAGAAGTTTGAGACCAGCCTGAGCAACATGGTGAGACTCTGTCTCTACCACAAAAAACAAAAAACAAACAAAAAGGCCGGGCCGAGGTGGGCAGATCACTCGAGGTCAGGAGTTCAAGACCAGCCTGACCAACATGGTGAAACCCCATCTCTACAAAAAATACAAAATTAGTTGAGCGTGGTGGTGCATGCCTATAATCCCAGCTACTTGGGAAGCTGAGGCAGGAGAATCGCTTGAACCTGGGACGCAGACATTGCACTGAGCCGAGATTGCATCATTGCACTCCAGCCTGGGCAATAAGAGCGACACTCCGTCTCAAAAAAAAAAAAAAAAAAGTATATATTTGCTAGTTTTGTCAGCTGAGAGGGTCAAGAATCAATAACACTAAGGTAGCAGTGATCACACCCAGCACTCAGTTCTTTGTTTCTAACTACATTTTCCACAAATAGGAACCAGAAGTCCTAGGAGAAATATCTGATCTCATGGCTAGGGTAGGGAAAATACCCAATGAACTTGAAAAATACCTAATGAACTTGGAACACACAGCACACAGTATCAGAAAGTAAACCAGTGCACAAGGAGCTCATATGATGAACAGGAAGAGCTAGAAGGCAATACGGGACTGCTTGAAGAGGATTTTACTGGCAAAATCTGAGACAACCAGAGAATCAAAATAATAACAGTAGTAGATGTGAACTCATTAATATAATAGAAATTCACAAATCCACACTGGTATAAACAAATAAATAATATAGATGGAAAGCTTTTTCTTAGAGCATAATGCCAAGAAATAAACATAGAATAAGTTGGAGTATCTCAATTTTTCACCAGATAGTAGTAACTTTTTAGGGGAAAAATAATTTTAGAGTGCAGAATTCTGGAGAGAAACACCTTAATCAACTGTTCAAGTTTAGCAGCACCATTAATGGATAAAAACTAGTATCTGGTACATCTTGAGATCATGCACTAAGGAGAGGAATTGATCATAATCCAGAAAGACATAATCTTGAATGTTGGAGTCGCTGAAGATCAAAATGTTAAAAATATAACTCTGGAAAAATAATTTTAAATTATTTAGAAGATATTGATTGATTTACATTTCTTTCTTCCTTTTTTTTTTTTTTTTTTTCCTGAGACAGTCTTGCTCTGTCACTCAGCTGGAGTGCATTTCGCTTCCTTCCTCCCTCCCTTCCATTTATTATTATTATTTTTTTCTGAGACAGTGTCTCGTTCTGTCACCCAGATTGGAGTACAGAGGCGTGATCTTGGTCTCCCAAGTTCAAGTGATTCTTGTACCTCAGCCTCCTGAGTAGCTGGGATTACACGCATGTACCACCATGCCACGCCCAGCTAATTTTTTGTATTTCTAGTAGAGACAGCGTTTCACTATGTTGGCTAGGCTGGTCTCCAGCTCCTGGCCTCAAGTAATCCACTGGCCTTGGCCTTCCAAAGTACTGGGTTTACAAGCGTGAGCCACTGCGCCTGGTCAAGATAGAGCATCTCAATGAATTTTGTCATTTGGAAGGGCAGACTAGAGCAACAATACAGCTGTAACTGGTATAGAAATAGCAGTCAGTCAATTTTCAAAGAAGGGGGATGTATGGCATTGTGTGGTTAGCATAGTAACCTTGTTTTTATGTGTAAACAAAATTGTGAAAATGTTTATAAAATGAATCTAGAACGTGAGACTTCGTTTTTTAAAAAACAAAAACATAGATTGATGTGTATTAGTCCATTCCCGCATTGCTATAAAGAAATACTTGAGTCTGGGTAATTTATAAAGAGGTTTAATTGGCTAATGCAGGGTCCTGCAGGCTGTAGAGGAAGTATGGCAGCATCAGCTCAGCTTCTGGGGAGGCCTCTGGAAACTTACAATTATGCTGCAAGGCAACTAGGGAGCCAGCACTTCACATGGCCACAGTAGGAGGAAAAGAGCGAGCAGTGAGGTGCTACACAATTTTGAACAACCAGATCTCATGAGAACTCTATCAAGAGAACAGCACTAGGGGGATGGTGCTAAACCATTAGAAACCTCCCCAATGATCCAATCACCACCTACCAGGCCCCAACTCCAACATTGGGGATCACATTTCAAAGTGAGATTTGGGTGGGGACACAGATCTAAACAATATACATAGGCCAATGTATGTTTATGAGGAGAAAAAAATCTGGTTATCTTTTTTTATTTTTTCCCGAGACGGAGTCTTGCTCTGTCGCCCAGACTGGAGTGCAGTGGCACGATCATCTGCTCACTGCAACCTCCGCCTCTCAGGTTCAAGCGATTCTCCTGTCTCAGTCTCCCGAGTAGCTGGGATTACAGGCACACGCCACCATGCCCGGCTAATTTTTGTATTCTTAGTAGAGATGGGTTTTCACCATATTCTCCTGGCTGCTCTCAAACTCTTGACATTGTGATCCGCCCGCCTCGGCCTCCCAAAGTGCTGGGATTACACGCGTGAGTCACCGCACCCAGCCCCTGGTTATCTTGAAGAAGGATTTTAGATGGGTTGTTTTCTGATTTTGCCTTATTCTATTATTAATTTGTATCAACCAACATAAGCCAGATTCCAAATTGCTAACTATAATAACGATATTTTAACCAAAAAATATAAAGGGAGAAAATAAAATATTTTCCCTATGTATAAGATTCTTCTTAATGCTACTGCATTAAATAAATCATAGGCATTGGGTGTCTGACATCAATGCCAAGCGCTTCACCAGTTACACTTGCTTTGAAGTACTGGGCAATTTATGGCCTTCTCTGAAATTTGGTGTTTTTACCTCTTCAGTAGACATAATACCACGAAAAGTGTAATGAAGGAAGATAGCTTTTCCATGAGGACGAGGCTTCCCCACTGGCCCTTTCCTGCCAAACCAGTGGTACCACAGCGTCCAGAGTAGGGCCTGGCGCCTCTGTTCTTCATTGCCTCTCCCAAATCATTGTACTTTGCTCATTCTTTAAACTTTTAGTTTTAGCCTTATATTATCAGTTTATAGTAATCAATCATCAATCATCTACTGACCCCTAAAAAGTCATTCCTCGTTTATTCCTTGAAGATTGGATCTCCTCGCTTTCCAATAACGCTCCTGTAGTCCTGGGAGTTTAGACTTCAGGAATTCCTGTCTGTTCAGTATTTTCGCTCAAGGACTCAGGGAGAGGGAAGGACGATCCTCAGGGTCACAGTCCACATTCCCTACTAGGCGCTCAGAGCTATAGGATTCGTTCCCCATGGGCATTGCGGAAATCGTAGTCAAGGATCACCGCGGAGTCCCAGCGCTTTCCCTGAAGGGTGAGATTCTGAACGTTTTTCCCTCAGCGTTCTGAGCGCAGTTCAAACGTTCAGTGGAGTCGTGGTCATTTTGGCTCACGCGGGCGGGTCCGGGGGATTCTGGGAAATGTAGTCCCGACAATCAGTGGAGTCGCGGGCACTTCCGCTCCGGGGAAGGGGGAGCGGTTGGCGCGGCGCATTCCAGCGTAGTTTGTTCCAGTTCCGCGACTTGCGGGCCATTTATACTGTCAGGGTCTTAAGCTTGGGGCTCGCTGGGACCTGGTGATCCGGTTATGGGAAAAAAAGCCTCGTCGGAGAGCAAAGGTTTGGAGGGACGAGGGCGGCGGCTTTTGTTGTGTCAGCCTTCTTGGGCTGGGGCTCTCCTCGCGTTTCGGGGCGGGAGGCGGGGGGCATTGGGACTTGGTTGGGTCGCGTCTCGCCTGGTTTCAGCGTTTCCGGGGCTCTGAGCTCGCCCAGTCCGCCTCCCTGCACTCCAGGCGCATGGTCACTTTTTTACAGTGCAGGGTTGGCTTCTTAATCTCCCTGGGCCTCTCCTTGCTGTTCTTTAAAATGGGGACGTTAGGACCATCCTTGTAGAATCGTTTTGGTAACTGGAATAGGTTACACAACACAAGCAGTCCCTGTCACTTGGTGAGTGGTGGTTTCTTGTTAATTTCCCACGAAACCTGTCAGGTCCCCGGGTGGGGTCAGAGCCCCAGCCCTTGTCTCTGATCCCTGCAGGACGCTGGACGATCCCGGACGCCTTCTGACCTCTTTTTAGGAAGGCGAGGGTTGCGTCCACTTCCACGAAGGGAGGGGAGCATTTAACTTTTCTCGGGGACAGCGACCCATTCAGGGTGTTTTCACAGCTTTCTCCTTCCCCAGCCTGAAAAAGGACTGCACGGACTGACTTCTTGGCTACAGAAAGCAAAGCTCCACGTGAGTGTGACTTGTCATTTTTCTTTTACAGAGACTGTGTCTTTGTAGCATGTGTAATAGGGTATGGGCATTTATAATAATTAAGCCTTAATTGCTAACTTCAATTCTAGGGTCTTTATACAATTAGAACGTTTAAGTCGCACCGTGACTCTGTGGAGAGGTACTGGTCATCCAAGTAGTAAGAGATGGAGCTGAGGTTGGAACCTAGGCACTCAGGGTCAGAGCCCGAGTTGATCATCTCTTGGATATATTCTCATTAAGGCAGAGGAACTAGCTGGACTCAGGTGGGGAAAGTAAGTCAGAACTTGATTAAAGGATCTTAAGAGCAAGGCTAATTGGCTTGGAGTTTTCTCAGTTTTTAAAAACTGTCAACTATTTTGTGTCATTTATTACAAATATTTCACATTCTAATAGAACCATATCACTGTGGAACATTCAGAAATTACAGAAATATGAAGATACAAAAATTTTAATTACCTATGAAACCAGGATGTAAAGATAGTAATGGTTAAATTCCTAATACGTTTGGTTTTCGTGGTTCTATGTTTATATTTATTTACTTATGTTTTACAACATTTTTATTATACATTTCTCAGTGTTTTTCTACCTATCTGCTTATCCATGGAAATTTCCAAATACGGAGATAATAAACTAGCAACCTGCTGTGTTCTATCATGCTCATTCTTATTCTTCTCATTATTATTACTACTGTGACTATTTCCCGATTTTTTTTTTTTTTTTTTTTTTTTTTTTGAGACGGAGTCTCGCTCTGTCGCCCAGGCTGGAGTGCAGTGGCCGGATCTCAGCTCACTACAAGCTCCGCCTCCCGGGTTCACGGCATTCTCCTGCCTCAGCCTCCCGAGTAGCTGGGACTACAGGCGCCCGCCACCTCGCCCGGCTAGTTTTTTGTATTTTTTAGTAGAGACGGGGTTTCACCGTGTTAGCCAGGATGGACTCAATCTCCTGACCTCGTGATTCGCCCGTCTCGGCCTCCCAAAGTGCTGGGATTACAGGCTTGAGCCACCGCGCCCGGCCTATTTCCCGATTTTAAAAAAACTTTAAAACAGTAATTATACAATCTTAAGTCTATAGAAAAGTTGCAAAAATGGCATAAGAGGGCAGGGCATGGTGGGTCAGGCCTGAATCCTGAGTTATGGAACCAAGGCACCCGGGGTCAGAGCCCAAGTAATCCCAGCACTTTGGGAGGTCAAGGCCGGTGGATCACTTGAGGCCAGGAGTTCGAGACCCACCTGGTCAACATGGCAAAAACCCCCGTCTCTACTAAAGATACAAAAATTAGCTGCATGTGGTGGTGCACGCCTGCAGTCCCAGCTACTCTGGTGGCTGAGGCATGAGAATCGCTTGAACCCAGGAGGAGGAGGTTGCAGTGAGCTGAGATTGCACCACTGCACTCCAGCCTGGGTAACAAGAGCAAAACTCCATCTCAAATAAATAAAATAAAATAAAATTAATTTTTATGGGTAGATATACTTGTTAGCAGGCATCATACTGTAAAGACCAGCATCCCCTGTTCCCCTGTTTGCTTATTCATTCATTCAGAAGTAAATATTCTATCAATATGGACTCAGAACTCAGTCTTGTTAAATGACATGTAGATTAATAATTTTTTTCCGGCCGGGCGCGGTGGCTCAAGCCTGTAATCCCAGCACTTTGGGAGGCCGAGGCGGGTGGATCACGAGGTCAGGAGATTGAGACTATCCTGGCTAACATGGTGAAACCCCGTCTCTACTAAAAATACAAAAAACTAGCCGGGCATGGTGGTGGGCGCCTGTAGTCTCAGCTACTTGGGAGGCTGAGGCGGGAGAATGGCGTGAACCCGGGAGGCGGAGCTTGCAGTGAGCCGAGATCACGCCACTGCACTCCAGCCTGGGAGACACAGCGAGACTCCGTCTCAAAAAAAAAAAAAAAAAAAATAATAATAATAATAATAATTTTTTTCCAACTTTATTGAGGTGTATTTTACATGTCAGAATTCACCCATTTCAAGTGTACAATTCAGTAATCTACAGGAACTTTGCTGAATGTAGTAATTGTCATCATAATTTAGTTTAGATCATTTTCATCCCCCAATTGGACTCCTCTTGCCCATTTACATTTAATCCCCCTTCTTACCCCAAATCCCCATCAACAAGTAACCTACTTTCTTTTTATATACATTTGTCTGTTCTGGACGTTTCATATACATGAAATCATACAATCTGTGGTTTTGTGTGCCTGGCTTCTTTCACTCAGCATAGTGTTTCCAAGGTTCATGCATGTTGTAGTGTGAGTCAGTACTTCATTCCTCTTAATTTCCAAGTAAGATTCCATTGTATGGATATGCCAGGATTTGTCTATCCATTTTTCCATAGGAGGGCATTTTGGTTGTGTGCAGTTTGGGATTATTATGAATAATGCTGCTGTGAACATTCATGTGCTAATTCACAATACACTTCTGTGTTGGTGGGGACATCCCTGGCCACACTTTCATGTCTCTTTTCATATCTTCCATAGTGTTCCAGGCACGATTCTGCCTTCTCTCAAATGGCATAACTCAGGACTCTGCAAATTTCCAGAAACAGGAGGAAAAATGACCACATTCAAGGTGAATAAGGCTTGTCTCTCTTGCTGTTAAAATTCCATCTCACTATTCACATTGTCATGTCACCTGAGGAAGACTCAAGAACAACAGGCATTTGAGGACCTGTTTATGCTAAGTGCGTCCTTCTGCCTTTTGAGTTGACTTTGTTTTTAGATGTTGTTTATTTTATTATTTCAGTCGACCTTCTGTATCTGTGGGTTTCACATCTGGGGTTTTGCATCTTTGAATTTTGCATCTGTGAATTCAACCAACCACAGATTGAAACCTGAGTACACGTAAGGCTGACCATACGTATTTTCCTTTTGTGGTTGATTGAGTCTGCAGATGTGGAACCCATGGATGTGGAGGGCTGACTGTAGTACAAACACTATTTTAGGTAAGGGACTTGAGCATCCACAAATTATGGTATCCTCAGGGGTCCTTGAACCAATTCCCCAAGCATATTGAGGGACAACTGTATTTATTTTATGGAGTAGAAAAATTAGTGGGAATGAACAGTTCTCTTGCTTTACTTCTCTGCTTACATATTAGCTGTTTTTATTTTCTTAGAGTCTTTTCCTAATGTGCGTTCATAACTATATTGGTATTCATGATATATATCTCATTTTTTATTGTTATTTTTTCCTTAAGTACTAAATAATGTTCATTTTTTGAGGTTATGCCATATTCCCATTTAATTAATGTGTCTTTTTATTTTTGACTACTTTCCACTCATGGACATTTAGGTGATTTAAGAATTTTATTGTTTTAAATAACACTGCAATGACAATTTTCCTACATGACCATTTCCTCAAAAATCAATTCTGAAAACTTTCTGCTGATTTTTTTGTCACTGCAACCTCCACCTCCTGGGTTCAAGCGATTCTCCTGCCTCAGCCTCCCGAGTAGCTGGGATTACAGGCGTGTGCCACCATGCCCAGCTAATTTTGTATTTTTAGTAGAGACGGAGGTCCTCCATGTTAGTGAGGCTAGTCTCGAACTCCCAACCTCAGGTGATCTGCCCGCCTTGGCCTCCCAAAGTGCCGGGATTACAGGCATGAACCACCGTGCCTGGCTGTAGATAGAATATTCTAACATGGCACAGCACAACAGGCTATAATGGTACTTCACACAAATAATATTGTTGGAGTTTTCATATAGGAAGAGCTAGATTCTGTGTTCTCTGTGCCTCAATCATACTTTGTATGTATTTTATTTACTAGTGTCTTATTGCCTTTATAAAGTAACCATTTTGACCAAAGTAGTAGGTAATAACCTTCATTTAAAATGTCCAGTGATACTGAAGATTTGCCAGTCACTTGTGTTCTGTTACTGCATTTACTCAGAGCAGCAGAATGAGGAGGTTCCTGGTCTCTTCTTCCTCTTAAACAGGTGAAATATGAGAAACCTGCTCAGATTGGCATAGGAAGTCAGGGGTCAGAAACATTAGCCATTCCATTCAAGTGAAAGTGAGAGACAAAAAGAAACAAATATTTCTCAATTCAATGACCCATGGTGTGGATGTCTGGAGTGCCCTGTTGGGTGATGACGTCCACAGGTAGTGGGGGACCTCTTGTCTTCCTAACGTGGTGGCACTGTCCTAACATGGTGGCAAAACTCTGTCTCAAAAAAGAAAAAGAAAAAGAAAAAGAAAGACCTACATGAAATGATGTTCTTTGCTGGATTGGTTATAATGAGAACAATATTGAAAATTAAATATTCATTATTTAGAACAGGTAGATGCAGATCATCAGTTCCCTTGAACAATATGCAGTCATGAAATGAGGTGAAATAGATGATGACAACAGTAATAAATAATAGCTAATGTTTCTCAGGCACTTAGTCTGTGCCATACACTATTTCAAATGCTATTTGTAGTCTCTTGTTCAATGTTTGAAAGAACTCTGACATATAAGAACTATCATACCGAGATGAAACTAGGTGAGCTTATCCAAGGTCACACAACTTTGAAGGGTACCCTTGTGTGCACTGAGGCATGATGGCTCCAGATGATGACACTGAATGCTGCAGGTAATGATGGTGCTGTGTGCCCTGGGTGTACAGAAGGAAAACTACATAGCAGTTTCAGATACGTTACCAAAAGCTTGTTAGTTTGGCAGACTTTAATGAAAAGGGATAGCATCCAGGGTTCCTATGTGAGAGAGGAGGAAGGTGGGTGTTATCATGTATGTTGGTTCTGACTTGCTAAATGTTTCTGGGGCAATTGGTAATATTTACCAAAAGGTGAAACCTGTATGGCTCAGGATGCATCATTTAGAGTTCTAGATGGTTACTTACAAATAGACTCAGTGAAGCCACAAAGGAAATGTTGAAGGCTATTGTAACTGATGTACTTTTACTGACGCTAAGGAGAATCAAAGTGTGGCATTGATAAGATGGAAGGAGAAGGGCTGAGAAATCTACACATTAAGTCTCTGAAAATCAGGACCAGCTTCCCCCACATACTCTCCACTTTCTCAGTGCTGTTTCTTTTCAAGAGGTTATTAATAAGGCTGAAGTGAGGTGTGTTTAATGTTATAGGAGGGACTGACCTTCAAGGATGTGGCAGTGGTCTTCACTGAGGAGGAGCTGGGGCTGCTGGACCCTGTCCAGAGAAATCTGTACCGAGATGTGATGCTGGAGAACTTCAGGAACCTGCTGTCAGTGGGTGAGGACATGAGCCTTCTGACACTCAATGTCAGTCTCCTGGAGTGATTTTGTGTCTTCACGGGTTCAGCACTTTGGAGGTCTTCAATTAGTTGCCTGCATTTGTGGACCTGACTTTCCTATCAGTAGTTTTAGTGAAATAAAAGAGATAGAAAATATTAGAGTTCATTAAAAGAGGTGGAATACATAGCAAATAAAACTGGTAAATCACATGAGTGGTGTGAGAACCTGTGGGAGGAGATTTATTGAAAATAGGTGGGGGCCAAGCACAGTGGCTCACGCCTGTAATCCCAGCACTTTGGAGGGCTGAGGTAGGTGGATCACCTGAGGTTGGGAGTTCGAGACCAGCCTGACCAACATGATGAAACTCCATCTCTACCAAAAAATAAAAAAATACAAAAATTAACCACGTGTGGTGGTGCATGCCTCTTATCCCACCTACTTGGGAGGCTGAGGCATGAGAATTGCTTGAACCCAGGAGGCAGAGGTTGTAGTGAGCCTAGATCATGCCACTGCACTCCAGCCTGGGTGACAGAGTGAGACTGTCTCAAAAAAAAAAGAAGACATTAGTTAGAGATGTAAGTTTAGTAACGCACCAAGATGTAACAGTTTTTCTGTTGTTTGAGGTAACACCCAGAGTTTTTTGTTTTATTTTTAAGAAGATTAATGAGTGCAGACAGAAAGGTGAGGTTGGAGTAAAAGTTTAATAAGCAAAAGAAGAAAGCTTTTTGCCAGCAGAGAGGGGGACCCAAACAGGGTTCCCCCTATGAGGCAGGGGTGTGGGGTTTTTATGGACTGTGAAGGGGAAAGAATGTGCTGTTTGTGGGCTATTTTGGAGAAAGTGTGACTTAGCTTGGCCCCGGGACCTTGGCCTGGAACCAATCAGGTTGAAGTGAAGATTTATAGAGGCCGGACTTATAGTTTGAACAAAAGAAAGTAGAGTGCCCACTGGAACCCACTAGAGCGCACTGTACCCATGCCCACAAAAGGAGAAGAAACTTTCCTGGGAGCCTGCTGACTACAAAGGACAAAAGCATTCTTATGCCAGGCCTTCCTCCTTTATCTGAGTGAGCTGGAGGTTTGTATAAGTTTTTATCCAAATGGGCTGGAGGCTTTTTCTATCTGTGCAGCCGTGGGCATGTCTCCAGGCACAACACCCTGTGCTTGTTCTCTTATTGGTGCCTGCAGCTTAAATTTTTTTTCCAGGCTGCTTTTTATGTTTTATAAAAATAAGGCACTAACCCATGGGTCAGGAGCTCTCCAAAGACCCTTCCCTTGCTGTCTACCTAAGGCAAGCGAACTAACTCCTTTCAGAAATAGGTTTTTATAGCACATATTTGTGTATATGTTTCTGGATCTTGAAATACTGATACTACTTGATTAGGTGTTTCTAAAAGTGTTTGAAAACCCTTCTTTTGATTGATTGATCAGTATACAGTAGTAATTCAAATTGCCAGTAAGTTCAGTTGTACCTTTAGTGTGTTTGTTTTAAACATGTGACTTTGCATGTTCTAGGGCATCACCCCTTCAAACATGATGTATTCCCTTTAGAAAAGGAAAAAAAGCTTGGTATGATGAAGACAGCAACTCAAAGAAAAGGGAAATCAGGTAAGAACCAAGTAGCTGAGAGTCCTTGTACGTGATTGTCCATCTGTTGTACTTCTGTCCCCTGCTGTTGCTGTCATCTGGTCCAAATTGCCAAACGTCTGTCCTGGACGATTGCAGCAGCCTTTGTACTGGGCGCACTGCTTCCACCCTTAATAGTATAAAGTATGTTCTCCTATAGGCTGTTCTCCATGTTGCAGCTAAAGTGATCCTTTGGAAATGTAAGTCAAATTGCCATTCTTCTGCTTAAGACCTTGTACAGGGCTGGGCATGGTGGCTCACGCCTGTAATCCCAGCACTTTGGGGGGCCAAGACCGGAGGATCACCTGAGGTCAGGAGTTTGAGACCAGCCTGGCCAACATGGCAAAACCTCATCTCTACTAAAAATACAAAAATTAGCCAAGCGTGGGGGCGAGCGCCTGTAGTCCCAGCTACTTGGGCAGCTTAGGCAGGAGGCAGAGGTTGCAGTGAGCTGAGATCACACCACTACACTCCAGCCTGGGCAATAGAGCGACACTCCATCTAAAAAAAAAATAAAGACTCTGAATGGCTTCTTATTTTTCTTAAAGTTGAAGACTCTTAAAGGAGCTTATAGAGTCCTACGTGGTCTGCTGTTCATCCTCCTCTGCCTCACTGACTACATCTCCTGTATTCTACCTCTTGCTGCATCTTTTCCAGCCACATCATCCTCCCTGCTGTTTCCCAGACCTGCTAAGGACACTGCTTGCTCTGTCGCCCAGGCTGGAGTGCAGCGGTGCAATCTCAGCTCACTGCAACCTCTGCCTCCCAGGTTCAAGCGATTCTCCTGCCTCAGCCTCCCAGGTAGCTGGGATTACAGATGCCTGTAACCACGCCCGGCTGATTTTTGTATTTTTTGTAGAGACAGGGTTTCACTGTGTTGGCCAGTCTGGTCTCCTGAACTCAAGTAATCTGCCTGCCTCAGCCTCCCAAAGTGCTGGGATTACAGGCATGAGCCACCGTGCCCAACCTGGACACTGTATTCTTACTGCTCTCATGACATATTACCCCAAACTGAATGGATTAAATGATAAAAATGTATTGTCTTTCAGTTCTTTGTTTGAAGTCCAACATGGGTCTCACTAGGCTGAAATCAAGCTGTCAGCAGGTCCGTTTCTTCCCGAAGGCTCTAGGGAGGGAGAATCTGTATCCTTACCTTGTCAGTGTGTAGGGGCTGCCAAAAAATTTCATAGCTTGTGACCTCTTCACAGCCCAGCAACATTGCTTCTCTGATCATTCTTCCATAGTCACATTTCCCTTTTATTCTCTCTTTATCCTTTTTCCACTGTATAAGGACCTTCTAATTGCATTGGGTGCACTTGGATAATAGAGAATTGCCTTCTATTTTTAGTTCAGCTGATTTGCAACCTTAATTCCCTCTGCAACCTTAATTACCCTTTGTCATAACCTGACATATTCTTAGGATGAGAATTAGAACGTGAATTCTTTGGGGGATGATTGTTCTGCCAACTACAGATACTTCTGCCTCAAAGCCCTTATTTGCCCTTGTCTTTGCCTGGAAAAACTCACCTACAATCCTCTCGGCCCCTCTCTTAGTTCATCCTGGTCTCTGCTGTTTTAATTTCACAGTGGAGGCCTTTTCTGACGACCTTACTGGAAATGCCATCCTTTACTCTCTGCCCTGCCTTCTCTTGTGTCTCATAGACTTTGGTTTACTTGCTTGTCCCCTCTTTCTCCCCACTGGAATATAATCTCCAAAAGTGGAGGAATTTTTTTGTTTGTTTATTACTCTACCATTGGTGCCTAAATAATTCTGTTACATGGCAGATATCTGTTAATATAATTATTTGTTGGTGTAATGAAGGCGTTATGGATGGATGCGACCTCACTCTAGGGGTCTTGCAGCTAGGACAGGTCATACACAAACCAGAGTGAATGAAGGGGGTTGCAGAACATTATTTGTTTTCTGATGGCTGCACATCCAGTTTCTTCTGCCTTAGGTGCCCTTCACATGAATGTTTGTGTGTGCACTTGAACCTCATCCCATGAAAACTTACAAGCATCGTGTTTGTGACCACACTGAGTAACAAGCCTTCCCGTTGGCTTTCCTGGAGGCTTTCATAGTATGGAACACATTCATTTCTGGGAAGGAATAATCTTCGAATGAAGATTCTGATGTCTACTTCTGAGACAGCTCACCACACAAGAAGATAATTATTTCCTAAGGTGTCAGATAGTAACTAGGTTGCAAACTGCTTTCCTTTCAACAGACTGCACATCTGAACCTCATTTGCTTGTTCCAAAGTGTCCATCCACATCACTGCCCCCAGGTTTCACCTCCCCTGTGCCAGAGGTGGAAGATTTGAGTGGCAAAAGTGACACAGTTGAATGTTGCCTAACTCTCTGGTTCAAAAATATGCTATGCTTTTATTTTCTACAAATGTAGTAGCCACTAAGCATATGCTAAAGAATATAGATGTCATACATTTTTTCCTTTATTTTTATAAAGATCTGGCTTTTATTTTCAACTAGTTGACATTATAACTTGGGAAAAATGAAGAAACTTCTTGCTCAAAATTGTCACATTATCAGAGAGACTTGTCCCCCTCCAAAAACTATTTTTAAGGGTTAGTTTGTTAAATATAATCATATATTCATCATATATATATACACACGTGTATATATATATAATATACCAAGAGTTACATACTCTCCTATGAATATTTTTCCAAGGTGTCGCGGTTGGAAATTATCTTTCCACTTGAAGCAGTTTGTTTAATTCAGGACCAGGTAAGTTCTAGAACCAAAGTTTTCCAGCTCTTTTGAGCATAAGCCATAGCAAGAAATGCATCTTTCATGGAAACTAGAGAAATGAAACAAACATTTCATGTCTGTATCGATTGACATTATAGCTTTAGTAAGCATTATACATAAGGACCCCTTTCCTGTTGGTGTTAATACTCTGATAGTTTCTATCCTGGTTCTTTTTTTCTGATTGCTTATTACAAGCTCTTAAGTTTATTTCACAGCTCACTAAAGGGCTACAGTTTTTAATTTGAAAAACTGTTGTGAAAGGGCCAACTTACCTACATTGAGAGCTTCAGAAGGAACCAGTGTATAGGGCTTCCTGCTTTCTTTTCATCCCAAGTGATTCTTGCCACCTTCAAATTTTCTTATTAGCCTCACCCTGAATGTGCCTGTCTTTTATACAGCTTTTCAGCTTCTCTGAAAAATTACAATTTTCTATTCTTTTCCTATTTCAAATAACTTATTTGGAAAAGATGTTTAAATTCTGACAAAAAAAGAGTCAAGCTGGGGTTCATTTATTCATTTGACATGCATTTATTGAGCGTTCACTGTGACAAGCACAGTTCTGGACAATGGTTAGAAAGTAGGAAAGTGTAAAATGAGTATTATGTCAAAATTAGAAAATGCTTCCCTCATTGATGCTGCATTGTGGTGGGAAGGACATACATTAAACAACCAGTAACTTAGTGTGCCCAGTGGTTAAAAGTGCTGTGAAGAACATAGACAAATTCAAGTTGCCAGAGGTGAATAGGGTGAAGACAGAATTCATTATTTTTCAATGGGTAATAAAGCAAGCCTCATTGGTGAGCTGACATTGAGCAGAGACCTACAAGATGTGAGGAACCGTCCATCTCGCTATCTGGGAAGAGTTCCTGCCTGAATATAACTCCTGCTGTGGGGGCAGCTTTCAAAGTTTACACTGTGACATCATCTTTTTCTTTTCTCTGTCTCCATATCAGTTGTGAAGTATCGGAGTCTACTTCTTTTTCACTTCTTTTTTTTTTTCTGGAGGTCTGAATTACTGCCAGATTTTAGAATAATATATGTTATCAGTTCAACTTTCTTTCCCTTTAGTCCTCATGTAGGAAACTTGCTGACAGAAGCTAAAGTTTCACCATCTGCTTATCTGCTTATATTTTAGTCAGTATGTGGTTAGATACTTGCTCCTAGCCTGCAAGTCATGTTAACCATTCCAGTCACCTGGACATTGAAGTAACTTTCCAATAAAATGACCCAAGGCAGAGTTATATAGACTCCATTTAACAAATGTCTACTGATACAGTAGACTTTTTTTTTTTTTTTTGAGACAAAGTCTCACTCTGTCACTGAGGCTGAAGTGCAGTGATAAAATCATGGCTCACTGCAGCTTCTAACTTCTGAGTTCAAGTGATCCTCCATCTCAGCCTCCCAAATAGTGGGAACTACAGGTGCGTGCCACCACATCTGGCCAATTTTTTAAAAAGTTTTTTTGTAGGGACAGAGCCTTGCTGTGTTGCCCAGGCTGGTTTTGAACTCCGGGGCTCAAGTGATCCTCCGGTTTCAGCCTCCCAAAGTGCTTGCATTACAGGTGTGAGCCACTGCACCCTGCCAAGAGGCAGCTTTTAAATGACTATTCCTGCAGGGAGGGGAGTAAGTTTTTCCCCTGTAAAAATTTTCTTAGAGGTATTTCTTTCCACTAAACTTTTGTGGAAAAGTTCATTTAAAAAATAATTTCCAAATATTTATATGTCTTTGTACAAGATTACACATTTTGGAATATTATTAAGGATAAATAAACCTTTCAGAAGACACATTTTAAATCTAAGTTATATTAGAAGTGGTCAAGAGTTTATAATAGCTGCCAACTCATTTAATGTCTATCAACACAGAAAAATAAGATTAAGTGTATGTGTTATGCAGAATATTCAATAATATGGTTGATCCTTGAACAATATGGGGGTTAGGGACACCAACTCCCCTCACAGTAAAAAATCCATGTATAACTTTTGACTCCCCCATAAAACTTTACTCATAGCCTACTTTGACTGAAAGACCTACTGATAACATAGTCAATTAACACATATTTTTATGTTATAATGTATTATATACTGTATTCTTACCATAAAGGAAGAATTCTTTATTCTTACAATAAAGAGAAGAGAAAATGTTATTAAGAACATTATAAGGAGGAAGAGGAGGGGTTGATCTTGCTGTCTTAGGGGTGGCAGAGATGGAAGAAAATCCATATATAAGTGAACACATGCAATTCAAACCTGTGTTGTTCAAGGTTCAACAGTATTTTGAACATGTAAATATAAATATTTCAGGTTATTTAATAATTTGAATATGTAACATGAACCTAAACTGCAAAGTATTTGATTATTTTCTTACTTTCCCTTGAAGTTCTTGTTGATTCATATTATCTACATTTTTTTAACTTTTAATATTTTTAATAGAGATACATTCTTGCTTTGTCTCAAACCCCTGGCCTCAAACTATCCTTCTGCCCCAGCCTCCCAGAATTCTGGGATATACAGGCATTACCATGCCTGGCCTATGCTTTTTATATTTGTATAATTTACTATTTATTATTCTACACTGACTTTAAAATTGGATGGAAATGGCAATACTTTAACAATTTGTATCATGTTAAATTTTAAAATTAACTCTGACTTCTACCTTGTGTCTCACATAGGAGACTTGGTATGGTCTAATGCCTGGTAGATAGCAGCCAATTGGACCACCTCTTGATTTATCTAGGCATGGAAATCAGAGATCATGATACACAGTGGAAAAGACCATTACACAAACTGGACCTTCTCTGGATTTGTTAAAATCCCATGCTCTCACTTAAGTATGACATCTTGAAAACTTTTAACAGAGCTTCCACATCTCTGAATTCTCTGTCTTTACAGCAGACAAGATCCAAAGTGAGATGGAGACTGTTCTAGAAGCAGGACGACATGAAGAGCTTTCCTGGGGGCAAATCTGGAAACAGATTGCATGTGATTTAATTAAGTATGAAGACTCTATGATAAATATTTCTCGGTTCTCCAAACAAGGTGATTTGTCCTGCCAGGTTAGGGCAGGACTGTATACAACTCACACGGGACAGAAACTTTACCAATGTGATAAGTACAAAAAATCCTTCACTGACGTCTGCAACTTTGATCTTCATCAACAGTTACACTCAGGAGAGAAATCTCATACATGTGATGAGTGTGGAAAAAGCTTCTGTTACATCTCAGCCCTTCATATTCATCAGAGAGTCCACATGGGAGAGAAATGCTATAAGTGTGACGTGTGTGGTAAGGAATTCAGTCAGAGCTCACATCTGCAAACTCATCAGAGAGTCCACACTGTAGAGAAACCATTCAAATGTGTGGAATGTGGGAAAGGCTTCAGTCGTAGATCAACACTTACTGTGCATTGCAAATTACACTCAGGAGAGAAACCTTACAATTGTGAGGAATGTGGGAGGGCCTTCATACATGCTTCCCATCTTCAGGAACATCAGAGAATCCATACTGGGGAGAAACCATTCAAATGTGATACATGTGGTAAGAACTTCCGTCGTAGATCAGCACTTAATAATCATTGCATGGTCCATACAGGAGAGAAACCATACAAATGTGAGGACTGTGGTAAGTGTTTCACTTGTAGCTCAAACCTTCGTATCCATCAAAGGGTCCACACAGGAGAGAAGCCTTACAAGTGTGAAGAATGTGGTAAGTGCTTTATTCAACCATCACAATTTCAGGCCCACCAGAGAATCCACACTGGAGAGAAACCATATGTATGTAAAGTGTGTGGTAAGGGTTTCATTTACAGTTCAAGTTTTCAGGCCCATCAGGGAGTCCACACTGGAGAGAAGCCATACAAATGCAATGAGTGTGGGAAGAGCTTCAGAATGAAAATTCATTATCAAGTGCATCTGGTAGTCCACACAGGGGAGAAACCCTATAAATGTGAAGTATGTGGGAAAGCCTTCCGTCAGAGTTCATATCTTAAAATCCATCTGAAAGCACATAGTGTACAGAAACCTTATAAGTGTGAGGAGTGTGGGCAGGGCTTCAATCAGAGCTCACGACTTCAGATTCACCAGCTGATCCATACCGGCGAGAAACCATACAAATGTGAAGAGTGTGGCAAGGGATTTAGTCGTAGAGCAGATCTTAAAATTCATTGTAGGATCCACACAGGAGAGAAACCATATAATTGTGAGGAGTGTGGGAAGGTCTTCAGTCAGGCCTCGCATCTTTTAACCCATCAGAGAGTTCACAGTGGGGAAAAACCATTTAAATGTGAAGAGTGTGGGAAGAGCTTCAGTCGGAGTGCACACCTTCAAGCCCATCAAAAAGTCCACACTGGAGAAAAGCCATACAAATGTGATGAGTGTGGGAAGGGCTTCAAGTGGAGCTTGAACCTTGACATGCATCAGAGGGTACACACAGGAGAAAAACCCTATACATGTGGGGAGTGTGGGAAGCACTTCAGTCAGGCATCAAGTCTTCAACTTCATCAGAGTGTCCACACAGGAGAGAAGCCATACAAATGTGATGTGTGTGGTAAAGTCTTCAGTCGGTCTTCACAACTACAGTATCATAGGCGAGTTCACACTGGGGAGAAACCTTACAAATGTGAGATATGTGGTAAGAGGTTCAGCTGGCGATCAAATCTTGTAAGTCATCACAAAATTCATGCTGCTGGTACATTGTATGAAAATGATGAGAATAATAAGAACATCAGAGAGTTGTCAGAGGAAGGAAGCTCTACAAGGTGATTAAAAACAAACAAAAAAAACTCATGTACAACCTGAATGCCTGTAATCAGATTTCATAGGAGAGAAAAAATTTTCTTTATCAACCTCCTTGAATTTATTCGATTTGTAATGCTTCACATTTCCACCTAGACTTTTTTTTTTTTTTTTTTTTTTTTTGAAACAGGGTCTTGTTCTGTTGCCCATGCAGGATGCACTGATGCAATCTCAGCTCACTGCAACCTCCACCTCCTGGGTTCAAGCAATTCTCCTGCCTAAGCCTTCCTGGGTGGTTGGGATTACAGGCGCGCACCACCACGCCTGGCAACTTTTTGTATTTTTAGTAGAGATGAGGTTTCACCATACTGGCCAGGCTGGTCTCAAACTCCTGACCTCATATGATCCACCCACCTTGGCCTCCCAAAGTGCTGGAATTACAGGTGTGAGCCACTGCCCCTGGCCTCCATCTAGACTTTGAAATGATTGCCTTCTAATTACAATAGCATTCTCTTATTTAAAATATTTGTTTTATTTAAGTCAGTGTTTAAGCAATAGCTCAACATATCCCAGTGGTCCAGTGACCACACAGCTGAGAACCCTTGTTAAGTGGTACAGTAAAGAATCTGTAAAAACTTTGACATTTATGACATGTCACCTAGGAAATAGGACTTAGAAAATGAGTTTGACCTGGGCTTTAAAAAAGTATACTGATGAAGGTGCCAGAATTGATGTCCATTAGACTGTAAGCTTCATGGGGTCAGGAAGTTTGCTGCTGAATCTATACAATGTTAACATTGACTAGTGCTTGTAGGTGTGCTCAATACTTGTGTGTTAACTGAATCAAGAGGAGTAAATGTACAATATTTTAACATTGCATCCAAAGGAAGAAACCTGCAAAATAAAATTATTTGGGGAAATGAACATTGTTGAAATGCAGAAAACCATTGGATACTACAGCCTACAATATTAATATGGTATTACCCTTTTACAGTTGACACCTGTCTTCTCTCTAGTCTCTCCTCTCAAATTTGGTTCTTATTGTTTGACAGCCTGTCTAGTTTCCCAAGGGTTGTATAAAACATAAGTTGAAGTACCTTTATTTTTAATTTTATTTTTGAGACCAGACCTTGCTCTGTCACTGAGGCTGGAGTGCAGTGGCATAATCATGGCTCACTGCAGCCTCGTCCTCCCAGGCTCAATCCATCTACCCATCTCACCCTCTGAGTAGCTGGAACCACAAGCACGTGCCACCACTCCCAGCTAATTTTCGATGTTTGGTAGAGAAAGGGTTTCCCCACATTGCCCAGGCTGGTCTTGAACTCCTGAGCTCAAGCAGTCCACCCTCCTTGGCCTCCCAAAGTGTTAGAATTACAGGCGTGAGCCGCCACACCTGACCAAGTTGAAGTATCTTGTGATTTTTTCTGACAGTGCAGACTGAAAAAAATTTAACCTGACAACAAGAGATTACTGAATATTACATAATTGAGTTTTTAATCCATTAATGTTAAGGCAGGAGTTTAACACTTTTAAAGTGTCAGAAGTAGTTGCCAATGCCAAATTTTTATCAATCCCCTTGAATTTATTTGATTTCTAACTTTCCACATTTCCATCCAGACTTTGAAATGATTGCCTTCTAATAACTGTAGCATTCTCTTATTAAAACTTCTGGCTGGGCATGGTGGCTCATGCCTGTAACCCCAGCACTTTGGGAGGCCAAGGCGGGTGGATCACCTGAGGTTAGGACTTCGAGACCAGCCTGACCAACATGGTGAAACTCCGTCTCTACTACATACAAAAAATTAGCTGGGCATGGTGGCAGACGCCTATTGAGTCTCCCTCTTTTGCCCAGGCTGGAGTGCAGTGGCGCGATCTTGGCTCACAGGTACTCGGGAGGCTGAGGCAGGAGAATTACTTGAATCCGGGAGGCGGAGGCTGCAGTGAGCTGAGACCGCGCCATTGCATTCCAGCCTGGGCGACAGAGCAAGACTCTGTCTCCAAAAAAAAAAAAAAAAAAAAAAAGACTTCTCAGGTAGGGGCTTTACCATATTTTTACCCCACACCCATTAAGCAAATACCAAAAACAGCTTGTGGAAATTTGATAATTTTATAATTATTTGATAATTTTGATAATTTTTTCAAATGTATTATTTGGGCAAGATTGACATTTACCATGCTTTTCCCTATTCCCAGTAAACATGGGTTTAAGGAAGAGTGTTTTTCAGAATTTACACTGTATATCTCTGATCTGGAAGTTATATAATTGGAATTTATGATTATGAGATTAAACTACCAAAAAGACTAAGTAACATATCAATGATATCAATGAATTGTTTTAAATGGAAGTGTGTGTTCCTCCGTAATAAGTTGACTTTTGATATTTTCATTCTTGTATTGACCTGAAGCCATTAAAATGGTGGCAGGTATCTGTAATGACAGGATAAAGAAATAATATGGCCTTTGGAAGATCATAGACTATAGCCTTTGTAGCATAATGAAATCCATACATTTTTGTGAGTGAGTGTGTATGTACATGCATAAGATAATGTGTAAAGGATACTTTTTTTTTTTTTAGCAATTTTCTCTAGCAATGAGCATTTTGTGGTATTTTTCCATTTTATAATTCCATAAATTAATTTTAATTCCTTATTAAACATCAATATTACCAAAGCAGTAAATTATGTACATTAGAATTTTGAAAAGTGCTACATAATAATCCCTTACAATTAAAGCCTCAAAATGTGTTCTATATCATTATATGGCACATAAGATCATAAGTAATGGATTCTGAAAGCCAATTATAAAAACAAAAAAATTATCTGTCCAAATACGTGGATAAATGGGTGAGTGTGAACAACATTATCTTTGCAATTAATGCCTACTACACTTTTTTGTTGTTGTTGTTTTGAGATGGAGTCTCCCTCTGTTGCCCAGGCTGGAGTGCAGTGGCACAATCTTGGCTCACTGCAACCTCCGCCTCCTGAGTTCAAGCGATCCTCCTGCCTCAGCCTCCTGAGTAGCTGGAATTACGGGGCATGCCACCAACTAAGTTTTTTTTGTTTGTTTTGTTTGTTTGTTTGTTTGAGATGGAATCTCACTCTGTTGCCAGGCTGGAGTGGAGTGGTACAATCTCAGCTCACTGCATCCTCTGCCTCCTAGGTTCAAGCAATTCTGCCTCAGCCTCCTGAGTGGCTGGAACTACAGGCGTGCGCCACCACACCCAGCTAATTTTTGTATTTTTAGTAGAGACAGGGTTTCACCATGTTGGCCAGGATGGTCTCAATCTCTTGACCTTGTGATTTGCCCACCTCGGCATCCCAAAGTGCTGGGATTACCACCGTGAACCACCGCACCCAGCCTAAGTTTTGTATTTTTAGTAGAGACGGGGTTTCACCATGTTGGCCAGGCTGGTCTTGAGCTCCTGACCTCAAGTGATCTGCCCACCTCGGCCTCTCAAAGTGCCAGGATTACAGGCATGATCCGCTGTGCCCAGCCTCGCTTGCTACATCTTTTAAAGCAGTAATCCATAACACACAGAGAGAAAATCCCGGAAGTGAAAACAAAGTGGGATACATATGTTAGGGAAGTATGTTTAAAAAGGTTCACTGAGGAAAAGGTGTGCATAAGGGGAGAATATACTGCAATCCACTTACTGGATGTGGAACAAGTGAGGTCTAAGGGTGGGTTTGAATGCCATTCCACATTCCTTGGACATGATGGTGATATTTTCAGTATAGTGGATTAAAGCATGGGTCCCTACCCCCTGGGCCACAGACCCTGTTGGGAACAGGGCCAGACAGCAGAAGGTGAGCAGTGGGCAAGTGAGCAAAGCTGAGTTCTGCCTTCTGTCAGATCAGTGGCATGAGCCCTATTGTGAACTGTGCTTGTGAAGGACCTAGGTTGCAGCCAGGCGCAGTGGCTCATGCCCGTATTCCCAGCACTTTGGGAGGCAGAGGCGGGCAGATCACCTGAGGTCAGGAGTTGGAAACCAGCCTGACCAATACAGTGAAACCCCATCTCTACTAAAAATACAAAAATTAGCCGGGCGTGGTGGCAGGTGCCTGTAATCCCAGCTACTCAGGAGGCTGAGGCAGGAGAATCACTTGAACCCAGGAGATGGAGGTTGCAGTGAACCAAGGTCACGCCATTGCACTCCAGCCTGGGCAACAAGAGTGAAACTCTGTTAAAGAAAAAAAAAAATCTAAGTTGCTTGCCCCTTGTGAGAATAAAATGATAAATGTAATGTGCTTGAATCATCTCCAAACCATCCCCATCCCCTTCACCTCACCTTGTGGAAAAATATTGTCTTCTGCAAAGCTGGTCCCCTGTGCCAAAAAGGTTGGGAACTGCTGGATTAAAGGGCTTTACTCAATAAATTATATCTAAGTGGGGAGACTTTTTTCCACTATTGATTTTCTTCAGTATACCTTCACTGGATGCTTGCTAGTCATTAAGGTCCATGCTACCTCAATTTGCATGGTGTGCTGAGAATTGGTAATACCACCTTCACATTCTTGTAATTCACTAGGAGGACTCAAGACACCCTATGTTATCATAGTCAATATGATTTATTATAGTAAAATATATAAAGTAAGTTGAGCAAAGGGAAAATGTGCATGGGATGAAGTCCAGAAGAAATCAGGTACAAGCTTCCAATAATCCTCTTCCTGTGGAATCATTCATGATGTACTGTTTCTTCAGCATTGAATTGTAACATGTGAAATGTTTATCCAGGAAGCTCAATGGAGACTTAGTGCCCTAGGCACTGTGTTGTGTTTTGTTTGTTTTGTTCTGGAACTGGTCACATAGGCCAGCTTGGGCCAAAATTCTAGATTCCCAGAAGGAATTCAGCATAAATCACATTATACAAATAGCTGGGGCATGGTGAGCCACTCTTATCAGGGAATTCTGGAAATCTTCCTGAAATTCAAGTTCCTGAACACCAGTCAAGGACTAACCTTGTATCTTGTGCTGCTATAACAGAATACCACAGATTAGGTAATTTATAAACAATATAAATTTATCTGTCACAGTGCTTGAGGCTGGGAAGTCCATAGTGAAGATGCTGGCAGGTTTAATGTCTGGTGAGGGCTGCTGCTTTCTGCTTCCAATATGGCATCTAGTTGCTGCATCTTCTGGAGGAGACAGGTGCTATGTCCTCATATGGTGGGAGCAATGAAAGAGCAAGATGGGATTAAGTTTTAACAAGGTAACACCATCAAACTATAGCCTGTTGCAAGCAGGCCCTTTAAGTATAACAGCCTCAGGCCTATGTTAACTCTTTTCTGAACACAGGGCTTCAGAAATCCAGTACCTATATTCTTTTCTTTTTCTTTCTTTGTATGACCAGATACTACATTAGGTCATCTTCCTTCAAGGTAATTTGTAACCAAAACTAGTAGACTAAACCAAATAATTTCTTGCCCCTCCACCCCATAACTGATGACTGTAGGTACAGTCTACATCTACCTTCCTTGTGACCTGAGTCTTCAGGTTAGTCACAAGATAGCTGTAGAAACTGGGAGCTATCTGGCTTTATTTGTTTTTGGTTGGTGGTTGGTTGTTCACAGTCAAGAGGAGAGAACTGTCTCATTTCTAGTATTGTATAGTTCATGTCTCCCAAAATGCATGGCTACTCTAACTCCCATCCACACTCAAGATTAACTCCTTAGCTCTTACCTAGTATGCCCAGCCCTTGTGGGATAATTCAGTTTTGCCATCTGTGGGCTTGACTTTCCTGTTCATCTTTGACCCTTGGGATTTCCCTGTCTTAGCTTTGAGTTTAGCTACATTTTAACACTTAGGGGATACTGTCACATAACATTTTTGTGTCTTTGAAAAGATCCACGATATTGTGCAATGATTACCACTATCTAATCCTAGAACTCTTTCGTCTGCTCCCAAAAGAAACCCCCTACATGAGCTGGGTGTGGTGGTGCATGCCTGGAGTCTCAGCTACTCAGGGGGCTGATGGGGGAGGATCACTTGAGCCCAGGAATTTAAGGCTGCAGTATGCTATGATCATGCCTGTGAATAGCCACTGTACTTCATTCTGGGAAACATAACAAGACGCTGTCTCTAAAAAAGTAAGAAAAAAAAAACAAACCCTAGGTATTAACAGTCACTCCCCATTCCCAGCTACATCTCCCCAGGCCTGGAAACAACTAATTTACTTTCTGTCTCTATGGATTTGCCTATTCTGCACATTTGATACAAATGGAATCATACCACATATGGTTTCTTGTGTCTGGCTTCTTTCATTTGGCATAATGTCGTCAGAGTTCATCTATGTTGTAACATGAATCAGTATCTTGTTCATTCGCATTACTAAATATTGCATTATATGGATAGACCACATTTTGTTTATCCACTCATCAGTTGATGGACATTGGGTCGTATCCACTTTGACTATTATGACTAATGCTGCTATGAACTTTTCTAGAACAAGTTTTTGTGTGGACATGTTTCAGTTCTCTTGGGTATTTACTTAGGAGTGGAATTGCTGGCACATAGCCCAAGATTGGGTGCCAGCAGATTCAGTGTCTGGTGAGGTCCCGCTTTCTAAGTTATACATGGTCCTTCTGGCTGTGTCCTCACATAACTAAAGAGGCGAAGGAGCTCCCTCAGGCCACCTCTAAGAGAGCATTAATGCTAGTCATGAGGGCATTGCCCTTTTGATCTGATCACTTCCCATAGGTTCCACCTCCTAATACCATCATCTTGGGAGTTAGGATTTCAACATATGAATTTGGTGGGGGCCATAAAACACTCAGACCATAATAATACCTAAAGAGAAGTGAGGGATTCTGGGAAATGAAAACCAGGAGCTCAAGGTAGTTGAGTACTACCACATCAGAAGGTACTTCCACATCAGGTACTTCCACATCAGAAGGGTTGGATATTCCGGAAGTGTAGTCCAGGAGGGCGGTACTGTTCTGTTTTTCCCCCAACTCTAGCATTCTGTAATATGTAGTCCGGAGCTCCGTGTACTCGCACATACCTCAGCTACAGTTAAGGCTGTAAACATTTCCCCTGGAATCCTGGGAACTACAGTCCAATCGTTCCAGGTAGTTGTAGGCACTTCCGGCTCGAGGAAGGCAGTGCTGTGGAATTCTGGGAAGTGTAGTCCCGATGCTCTTGATAATTGCAGGCACTTCCGCCCAGGAAGACGACGTAGCAGCCATCTTTTCCCCGGCTCTGGTGATTCAGGTCAGCTTCTCAGGAACCTTTCAAACTTCCCCGAAATGGGCTTGTGTCAACAACTAGCGGTCTTTTGTTTGGAGAAAAAAAGGAGTAGCGGCAAAGAGCGGCGGTTTGAGGGGCCAGGATGGTCTTTTGCGTTTCCCTCGACGGAGCTTGTTTGCATTGGGGGCGTAGTGGCTTCGTGCGGTTGGGGTGATGCTTCGTCGGGTTTGAAGGTCTCTTGGGCTATTCGCTCCCTCATTGTGACTCCCCCACCTGATGAGCCAGCCCTACCACTTCATACAGTATCACACTGGGCGAGTTAGTTAATCCCCGTACCTTCGTTTGCTGTTCTGAAGGAAAATGAAAGCCATACCTTCCTAATGTTTTGAGAGAAAACGAGGTAGTACAAAAAGTTTAAAACTGCCTGGCACGTGAATTACCAATACTACTAAAATTTCCCTAGAAACTCCCATTTTGTAGCGAACTCCTGGGAGCCCATGAAGCTGGATTGCCTCTGACCTCTTTTTAGAAAGGAGAGGGTTGCTTCTAACTGGTACTGGGAGATGCCACTGTGATGTATCGGGGATGGAGACATAATTCTAGTTATTTCACAGCCCCTTTTTCTTCCCCAGCGCTGACTTCTCAAAAAGCACTGCACAGAGGAGGAGGCAGCAGAGCCCCATGTGAGTAAGATTTGTTATTATTCTTGTTTTATTCACATAAATCAGAGAATGTGTGGGTCATGTATTTAGGCATGAGAAGTGATTATAATTTAGCGTTAGTTGCTAAGTTCCATTCTAAGGGATTTATACAAATGAACACCTTTCCACTATACAGTGGCTCTGTGAAGTGATACTCTTTTTCCGAGGAGACTGGGACATAAGAACATAACTTGTTTGCTGATAGCCACCCAGCTAGTAGGAGGCAGAGCTAGCATTGAAAGCGAGACAGTCTGAGTCTAGACCTGAGTTTTCTTTGGTATGTTCTCCATGAGCCATAGGCAACTGGCTGGTATCATGTGAAAATAGGTTGGGACTTCACTCAAGGTTTGGGCTATTCTGTTAGTTTTAAAAAATAGTGGCTGGGCGCGCTGGCTCATGCCTGTAATCCCAGCACTTTGGGAGGCTGAGGCAGGCAGACCACTTGAGGCCAGGAGTTTGAGACGAGTTTGGCCAGCATGGCGAAACCCCATCTCTACTAAAAATAAAAAATTAGCCAGCCATGGTGGCAAACACCTGTAATCCCAGTAGCTTGGGAGGCTGGGACAGGCGAATCGCTTGAACCCGGGTGGCGAGGTTGCTGTGAGCTGAGATCACACTGCTGCACTCCAGCCTGGGCAACTGAGCAAGACTCTCAAAAACAGAAAAGAGTTTTTAAAAATAGTTTTCTTGGCCGGGCACGGTGGCTCACACCTGTAATCCTAGCACTTTGGGAGGCCGAGGCGGGCGGATCACGAGGTCAGGAGATCGAGACCATCCTGGCTAACACAGTGAAACCCTGTCTCTACTAAAAATAAAAAAAATAAAAAAATTAGCCAGGTGTGGTGGCGGGCGCCTGTAGTCCCAGCTACTCAGGAGGCTGAGGCAGAAGAATGGCGTGAACCCAGGAGGTGGAGCTAGAAGTGAGCTGAGATGGCGCCACTGCGCTCCAGCCTGGGCGACAAAGCGAGACTCCGTCTCAAAAAAAAAAAGTTTTCTCAATTATTAGTTTTATTTGTTTCAAATAATAGAGGTAACACATAATCATGCAAATACAGAAATATATTTTTAAAATGTAAATTCGCCATGACCTTAGGATATAAAGATAACAACTATAGTTTTAGTGCCTTTCTGTCAAGTTTTTCTTGTATATATTTCTGTTTATTAGGGGTTTTTTGGGGGGGCGGGACTGAGTACAATGCAACACTACTCAGCTGTTGTTCACAAAGCAGCAACGTTGGCATCACCCATTCTTGAGCCCTACCCAAGACCTTCTGATTTAGCATTTTTGCAGATAGGACCCAGAAATCTGCATTTCAACAAGATCCCAGGGCGATTAAGGTGCAAGTTAAAGTTTGAGAAGCTCAGGAAAAGGTCTTATCTGGAAACTCAGGACTAGAAAACTGACCCTGCCAGATGTCACAGATAAAACTGAGCTGGCCATACGAGAACCCTACTCAGTCCAGTGATTTTCTTTCCCACTAAATATTAACTGTCAAGTTTCTTTGCAAAAACCATGACATGAGTAGAAGGCAGCTGGCAAGTCTAGAGTCACAATGGAGGGACTTAGTGTCCTGAAGATCTATTTCTCCCAGGCTTTGGGGAGTAGATTCCTTGCCATCTTTGGTTCTGGAGGCCTTCTGTCTGAAGTGGGAAGATTAGCTACCTAGTTATTGTTAATTTAACATTAGATATCATTGCCATAGTTGTCATCATCGTCACGTCATCGTTATTATTGTGATTAATGACTGTTTCCTAATTTAACCTTTTTTTTTTTTTTTTGGAGACAGAGTTTCACATTTGTTGCCCAGGCTGGAGTACAATGGTGTGATCTTGACTCACTGCAACCTCTGCCTCCCAGGTTCAGGTGATTCTCCTGCCTCAGCCTCCTGAACAGCTGGGATTACAGGCATCCGCCACCATGCTCAGCTAATTTTTTTGTATTTTTAGTAGCGATGAGGTTTCTCCGTGTTGGCGAGGCTGGTCTCGAACTCCTGACCTCAGGTGATCCACCCACCTCGGCCTCCCAAATATTGGGATTATGGGCATGAGCCACCATGCCCAGCCAACTTTTTTTTTTTTTTAAATATAATTTCAAACTTACAGAAAAGCTGCAAAAATCATAGTATAAGGAAATCTCATATGCTTTTCACCCAGATTCATCAGTTGTTTATGTTTTGCCTGTTTGCTCTGTTAATGACCATCATCAGCCAGATATCACCAGGAACATACCTGTAACCGAAGACAGTTAAGTTTGTTTTAGCTTGCTGCATCCAAGGAGCCCACACATGCATGGGGTGTCTTGGTAGGAGGCAATTAGTAAGGGCCTGGTTATAGGGTTTTGGTTTATGTTAGCTGAGTTGGGGAGAGTTTTAGGCTATGGGTTTGTTCTGGATTGGATGCTGTCAAAAAGCAGCAGCAATTTGATCAGGCTATTTTAATTTTTATGTAGGAGGTGGGGAAATAACGAGACTGGAGTTGTTACTAATAACAAAGTGGTCATGTTAGATGGAGGAGGCAATTATTTGGCTATTTTTGTCGTTGTAGAATGTATTTCTCTCTGAGTTATAAGCTGTCTTGTTTTTTTCTTTTTCACCATGATCACTGAGTAGACCTGTCTCATTCTTGTTGACAAATTGAAAACACCAGGTTCTGGCTATTGCTGCTGTTAGTTGTCAAAGCAGTTTTTTTTGTTTTTGTTTTTGTTTTTTTTGTCTTTTTGCTTTCACAACTTTGTCATACTTACATTTTGTTTTTGTCTTTTTGCTGAAGCATTTAAGAGCAAGCTAGAGATAGTGATCAAAATGAAATTAGTTACATTGCTAACTTACTGTTATCTAATCCACAGTTTGTAGTTAAATTTATTCCATTTTCCCATTAAAGACTTTGAAAGTCATTTCTTCCCTCAGGTGAGTTTCCCGTCTAATTGTATGCATTGCACTGTTTTTGTTTCATTAGTCACCTTTAGTCTAGAATGATTCCTTAGACTTTCTTTTTTGCTCTTGATATCTTTGTAGAGTATTGAGAAATTATTTTGTAAAATGCTCTTTTTTTTTTGTTTCCTTAATATTTATTCATGATTAAATTCAAGCTATGCGTTGTCAGCAGAGATGCCATCAAAGTAGGCATCCTTCTCAGTGCATCATAGGAGAAGTCAAATGTTGGTTTGTGAGTTTGTCCCACTAGTGGTCTCAACTTTGTTTTTTTGGATAAAATGTCTGCCAGGTTACCTTTTTCCTTTTGCACTTAATACTTTGAGACTATGTAGCCGTCTTATTCCTCACCAAACTTTCACCAGTTTTTAGCATCTATTGATGATGTTCTGGTTATCTTTCATTCTACCTTTATTAGTTTATCTGTTTTACTATAGGAGCTTTCTCTTGTCACCCATTTATTACACATTCTTTTATTTGTAACAATATAGAGTAATGTTCCTCCTGTTTCCTTTTTTTTGAGACAGAGTCTCACTCAGTCACCCAGGCTGGAGTGCAGTGGGACAATCTCAGCTCTCTGCAACCTCTGCCTCCTGGGTTCAAGCAATTCTCGTGCCTCAGCTTCCCAAGTAGCTGGGATTACAGGCACCTGCCACCATGTCCAGCTAATTTTTGTCTTTTTAGTAAAGACAGGGTTTCATCATGTTGACCAGGCTTGTCTTCAACTCCTGACTAAGTGATCTGTTTGTCTCGGTTTCCCAAAGTGCTAGTAGGATTACAGGCATGAACCACTGTGTCTGGCCAGGTTCCTGCCTTTTTAATTTAAGTTAGGTGTGGATTGTCAAACTGTGTTTTTTAATTGCAGTATCTTAGGTTTTATTAGTTCAGTGTTAGCAAATTATTGGAAAGACAGAAGATGTTTTTCAGAAGTTGTAAGACACTTTCACGTGACATAGCAACAACCTGTGAACTCCAGCTATAATATTCTATTGATGGAAATTATATTTTTAAGGATAATTTCAAACCATAGACTATCTTCTACTTATTGCAGTTGCAAAGAAATAAGGTACCTGACTGTGTTGTAAGAGCTTTCTACCTTCCAGCAATCCAATGAGGTTGGTACTGTTGTTATTTGCCACTTGTAGATGACAGAAGTAAGGCAAAGAGATGTTAGTAATTTCCCCAAGGTGATGCTTCTAGTGAGTACCCTGTCGGGATTTTAACCCTTGCATATCAATTCCAGAGCCTACTGTGCTTATATTGTCTCAATTTATACCATACTCAGAATAAGAATTACTAGGGTGGAATGACAGGCATGTGGGCAGTGAAGCCACTGTATGGTTAGCCTGGTTCTGAACTACTACTGAAAGGGGTAGATGGATATCTAGGATCCATGTCATAATCTGCTTAAAAGCCACATAAAGCTGCAGCTACCCCAAGAAGCACACACCTTTGCTAATTCCTAAACAGCAGCCACATGGATTAGCAACATACTTGCCCAGTTTTCATTTACTTCTCTCTTCTTTCCTCGTTCAGCTTCTTAGGACTCTGCACTTCCCCAGAAGGAAGAATTAAAAATGAATATGTTCAAGGTGAGTAAAACTTGCCTTTCCCGCCTGTTAAAAATACCATTTTAGTACTTAGAGATGGGACCAGGTTTTTCTTTTTCAAGTAAGAGTCAAGGCATTTGAGGACCTGTTGAGTGTGCTAGGTGCTTATTTTGTCCCGTTTAAGTTTAGCTGGTTTTGGTTTTAGTTTTATTTCATCATTTTTATTTTACAAATAAAAGTAGAAAAATTAATAGAATGATGGGCGGGTGCAGTGGCTCACACTTGTAATCCCAGCACTTTGGGAGGCTGAGGCAGGGGGTGGGATCACTTGAGGTCAGGAGTTTGAGACCAGCCTGGCCAACATAGTGAAACCCCATCTTTACTGAAAATACAAAAATTAGCCAGGTGTAGTGGCACACACTTGTAATCCAAGCTACTCAGTTGACTGAGGCAGGACAATCACTTAAATTTGGAAGGCAGAGGTTGCAGTGAGCCGAGATCGTGCCACTGTACTCCAGCCTGGCCAGTAGAGCGAGACGCCGTCTCAAAAAAAAAAAAAAAAAAAGGAAAAATTAATAGAAATGACAAATACCTTATTTCTGCAATCTCTTCATTGTATGTACTCGTAATTATATATTTGCATTCATAACATAGATATAATTTTACATTTCTTAAATTTAATATGTAAGATTCATTTTTGTTGTATTTCTATCAAATTTATGTATCCAGTTTTTAAACTATTCTCTCTATATAGACAGTTAGTGTAGAATTTTTTACTATTTTAGGAACTATAGTGTTAGTTTTCTTGCATTTAACTTTTTCTGAAAAAATCAATTTTGAAAAATACTGCCTTTTAAAATGTGTAACATTAGGTATTCAGAATTGAAAAGGTATATGTTTTGTGTGTGGTACTTCCGATGTTTTTTGATAGAATATTCAAATATGGCACAATGCGTCAAGATTTAACAACTGCTTCACACAGAAAAAATATTAGACTTTTTTTACTCCAAGAGCTAGATTCTGTCTTCCCCCTGCCTCAGCCATACCCTGTGTGTTTACTAGTCTTTTTCCCTTTGAATATTTTTTTAGTCAAAGTGTAATATGTGACCTTAATTTAAAATGCCTAGTGGTAGGAAAGGATTTGCCAAGCACTTACACTGTGCCCCTATATTGATATCTCACAGCAACTACGAGGAGGTTCTTTGTTTTGTCTTCGTTTTAAACATAAATAGAAAAGGGATTGTGAAGAATGAGGAACCTGCTCAAGTTCACATGGAAAACTAAAGATCCAGGATCAGTGTATTACATTCAAGTGAAAGACCAAGACAGGAGGACAGAGAGAAAGAGTCTTTCATTCAGAAACCTGACATGCCCTTTACATTTATTTCCACATGTAGTACTGCTTCCCACCTCAGTAGGAAGACAGGTGCTATCAAACACTGTTGGGACTAAATTGGTAAACCTTTCTGGGGAAATTGGCAATGTTTTAGGTTCAGTAGGTAACAGTTCTAGGAAATGCCCTTATAAGAGTACTCACTGAGAGCATCCAGTAAATATACAAAGCTTTCTTTTTCATAGCAGCACTTTTGGTAAGTCAGTATATGGCATTTGCAAGACAGGAGAAGGGCTGGGAAATCTACAAACGTCGCGGCATCCAGAACAACTTTGCACCTGTTCTCTTCACCTTCTCAGTGTTACCCATCTTCCAGTGGACATTGGTTGTAAGATTGAGGTCATGTGTTTTTGTCGTAGGAAGCAGTGACCTTCAACGACGTGGCTGTGGCCTTCACAGAGGAGGAGTTGGGGCTGCTGGGCCCTGCCCAGAGGAAGCTGTACCGAGATGTGATGGTGGAGAACTTTAGGAACCTGCTGTCAGTGGGTGAGGACAGCCTCCCTCTGGAGTATCTTTGTGACCTTGGAGTTTTAAGGCTTTGTGGCCCTTGAAATGGTTCCCTGAGTGTGGAAACCTGACTTTCCTAATTTTTATGGGATGCAGAGACACTGGATGTTTCTGATCTTTCTGAACAGAGTATTTTAGGTCTTTTTCATTTGTGTTTTATAGAAGAACTATAAATGAACAGAATATTGCTATGCTTTGTCTATTCTTTTTCATATTTTACACCTGTCCCATTATTGAATTATAAAACCAATTTATTGAATACCGCCAGCAGATTTCAATGAAATGAAATAGGGTAGAAAATACTAGAACTCCTTAGGAAGAATGGCGCACACTGCAGCAAAAACTGGCCAATTTCTTGACTGATGTGAGAACTAATGGGAGGAGATTTAATGAAAACAGACAATAGTTTAAAATAGATTATTCAAACTTGGTTTTCATAATATGTATCTATGCATGTGTGTCTGGGTTATGAAATAAATGGTGTTTCTTTACTGAGTCACAATTTAAATAAAGGTTTGAAAAACACTGCTGGCCGGGCGTGGTGGCTCAAGCCTGTAATCCCAGCACTTTGGGAGGCCGAGACGGGTGGATCACGAGGTCAGGAGATCGAGACCATCCTGGCTAACACGGTGAAACCCCGTCTCTACTAAAAAAATACAAAAAACTAGCCGGGCGAGGTGGTGGGTGCCTGTAGTCCCAGCTACTCGGGAGGCTGAGGCAGGAGAATGGCGTGAACCTGGGAGGCGGAGCTTGCAGTGAGCTGCGATCCGGCCACTGCACTCCAGCCTGGGCGAGAGAGCCATACTCCGTCTCAAAAAAAAAAAAAAAAAAAGAAAAACACTGCTTTCAGTGTCTTGAATATGCAGTTGCAGCTCAGATTTCCAGTGTATTTTAACTCTAATATGTTCATTTTCAACTTGTGATTTGGCATTTTCACAGGGCATCAACCCTTCAAACAAGATGTATCACCTATAGAAAGAAATGAGCAGCTTTGGATAGTGACGACAGCAACCCAAAGACAGAGAAATTTAGGTAAAAACCAAACAGTTGTGAGTGCTTATAGTTAACTGTCCATCTGCTTTGCTTTTCATCAGCCTTGTTGCCATCACCTGGTCCAAATTGCCACATCTCTTTCCTGGATTATTGCAACACCCTTCATACCGCTTGCCCTGCTCCCACCCCTCTCCTCTTACAGTCTGTTTTCTAAGTGACAGCCAAAGTGAGTTTTTGTTACCTTGTGTCAGACTATGTTGCTGTTCTGCTCAAAATTATCTGTAACTTATTTTACATAGAGTAAAATCCACTTAATGTGACTGACAGAGTCCTACATGGTGTGCTCTTCATCCCCCACTACCTCTCTAAATATATCTCGTATACTCTCTCTCTCTCTCTGAATTCCAGCCACATTGTCCTCCCTCTTGCTTTTCAGACCTATCAAGGATGCTTCTGCCTCACAGCCCTGTGTGTGTTCTTCTCTCTGCCTGAAATAATATTTCACCTATAAGCCTTCTGGTCTTTTCCTCATTCAGTTCTTTGCTCAGCTTTAGTATTATAAGAAAGGCCTCCTCTGACCACCCTATTAAAAACACAGTCTTTTCCTTTACTCTCTGTGCACTGCCTTATATTGTGTGTAAGCACTGATCATCACCTCATATATGCTTTCGTTTAGTGACTTACCACCTGTGTCTCCTCACTGGAGTGTAATCTCCAGGAGGGGAGGAATTTTATCTATTTGTTGCTGTCTCTTCAGTACTTAGAATAGTCCTAGTATATGGCAGAGACACTATAAACATTAGTTGAATAAATAAATGAGTTAATGGAAATCTGTCTTCCATGGAGCTAATAGGTGGTGAACAAATCAGCATAAATAAGGGATATTGCAAAGTATTTTTTGTCTTCCAATAAATTCCTAATCTAATTTAATTTCTCTTTGTGTATGAGTGTCTGTGTTTGTATATTTGCATGTGTTTGCCTGTCTATACAAGTTGACCCATATCTTAGGGAACCTAGCATCATAGCTGTAACCAAACTGAATAACATGCTTTCCTTACGACTTTCTTTGAGTATTTGTAGCAGAGCATATTCATCGGGGAGGGAATATTTTCAAATACAGACTTTTATTTTCTATTTCTTAGGTATTCCCCCATAGAAGGGAATAAAATTCGATTTTCTTATCCATTATATCAGGAAAGAAAAAGTAAAACTAAAAGTCAGGACATGAGCATTAGCCTTTTCCTTAAAAAGTTTGCACAGTTGGCATCCCATTTGCTTCTTCCAAAGTCCACTCTCATAAAAAGAAATGGATCTTACATTGTTGCCTCTCAAACATTTATATTGTGTAGGCTTATATGTATGTCTTTAGAAGGCCTTTTATGTAATGACACCATTACTGCTTGTGATTATTCTGATATGATACTTTATCTGATTTTTTTCCTAAATATCACAAGCTATTAAATTTATTTCACGATTCACTAATAGACCACTTTGTCAATTTGGAAAACATTCTTGTTAAAGACAAATATATCTACATCTAGAAACTTTCCATACCTTTCTTTCAAAGAGACAACATTCTTTGCTAACCTTCCAATTTTGACTCAATGCAAAAGCCTTAGAAGGATCCAGTGCATAGGTCTTCATGCTTTGCTTTCACCCCAAGTGATTATCACCTTTGATTTTTCTCTTCAGCAATAACTCACTTGGTGTACCCCTGCCTCAGGTACAGCTTTTCAACTTTGCAGCAAAACTGTACTTTCCAGTTCTTTTTCTATTTCACATACCTTACTTGTAAAAGCTCTTTTGCTCTATGACCTGGCTCAAACTTAAACTTGGATTTGAAGTTAGAAGAACTATCAGAAGTCAAACAAGGATTCATACATGCATACATTCCTTGAGTGACTGTTAATAACTGCCATGCAATAACTTCTGGGCTGTGGTTGTAAACTGTGAGCACTACAAAATGTTTTTCCTTATTGATACCATATTATGGTAGGAAAGACATGGGATTAAAAATTTAGTATGTCAGTAGTTGTGTTTTTAAATGGGTTTCATTAGTGCTTAGCAATTGGGAGCTTGGTGGACCATCTCTTGGTTTCTGTCAGTATGTAAACCAGAAACTTCAAATGTGTTGAAAAAGATGAGCAGAACTATCCCGAGGCTCATTAAAGTCTTTTAATCTGTCCTCAGTGAGAAATCTTAAATCTTTGAACAAAAAAATTCACTGTCTATCTCTCTGAATTCTTTGTCCTTACAGGAGAGAAAAATCAAAGTAAGTTAGTGACTATTCAAGACAGAGAATCAGAAGAAGAGCTTTCTTGCTGGCAAATCTGGCAACAAATTGCAAATGACTTAACCAGGTGTCAAGACTCCATGATCAATAATTCTCAATTTCACAAACAAGGTGATTTCCCTTGCCAGGTAGGGGCAGAACTGTCTGTTCAAATTTCCGAAGATGAGAACTATACAGTAAATAAAGCAGATGGTCCCAGTGATACTGGGAATCCAGAGTTTCCTATCTTGAGAACCCAGGATTCTTGGAGGAAAACATTCCTGACTGAGTCACAGAGATTGAACAGAGATCAGCAAATTTCCATAAAAAATAAATTATGTCAATGTAAGAAGGGTGTTGATCCCATCAGTTGGATTTCACATCATGATGGTCATAGAGTACACAAAAGTGACAAGTCTTATAGACCCAATGATTACAAAAAAGACAACATGAAGATTTCGACATTGGATCAGAATAGCATGATTCACACAGGACAGAAATCTTACCAGTGTAATGAGTGTAAAAAACCCTTCAGTGATCTCTCCAGCTTTGATCTTCATCAGCAGTTACAATCAGGAGAGAAGTCTCTTACATGTGTTGAACGTGGAAAAGGCTTCTGTTACAGCCCAGTTCTTCCTGTTCATCAGAAAGTACATGTGGGAGAAAAACTTAAGTGTGATGAGTGTGGTAAGGAATTCAGTCAGGGCACTCATCTACAGACCCATCAGAAAGTCCACGTGATAGAGAAACCATACAAATGTAAGCAATGTGGGAAAGGTTTCAGTCGTAGATCAGCACTTAATGTTCATTGTAAGGTCCACACGGGAGAGAAACCTTATAATTGTGAGGAGTGTGGGAGGGCCTTCAGTCAGGCCTCTCATCTTCAGGACCATCAGAGACTCCACACTGGGGAGAAGCCATTCAAATGTGATGCATGTGGTAAGAGCTTCAGTCGGAATTCACATCTTCAGTCCCATCAAAGAGTTCATACAGGAGAGAAACCATACAAATGTGAGGAGTGTGGTAAGGGCTTCATTTGTAGCTCAAATCTTTACATTCATCAGAGAGTCCACACAGGAGAAAAACCCTATAAATGTGAGGAATGTGGTAAAGGCTTTAGTCGGCCTTCAAGTCTTCAGGCCCATCAGGGAGTCCACACTGGAGAGAAGTCATACATATGTACTGTATGTGGGAAAGGCTTTACTCTGAGTTCAAATCTTCAAGCCCATCAGAGAGTCCACACTGGAGAGAAGCCATACAAATGCAGTGAGTGTGGGAAGAGCTTCAGGAGGAACTCCCATTATCAAGTTCATCTAGTGGTCCACACAGGAGAGAAACCCTACAAATGTGAGATATGTGGGAAGGGCTTCAGTCAAAGTTCATATCTTCAAATCCATCAGAAGGCCCACAGTGTAGAGAAACCTTTTAAGTGTGAGGAGTGTGGGCAGGGTTTCAATCAGAGCTCACGACTTCAGATTCACCAGCTGATCCATAAGGGTGAGAAACCATACAAATGTGAAGAGTGTGGCAAGGGATTTAGTCGTAGAGCAGATCTTAAAATTCACTGTAGGATCCACACAGGAGAGAAACCATATAATTGTGAGGAGTGTGGGAAGGTCTTCAGGCAGGCCTCAAATCTTTTGGCCCATCAGAGAGTCCACAGTGGAGAAAAACCATTCAAATGTGAAGAGTGTGGGAAGAGTTTTGGTCGGAGTGCACATCTTCAAGCCCATCAAAAAGTCCACACTGGAGAAAAGCCATACAAATGTGATGAGTGTGGGAAGGGCTTCAAGTGGAGCTTGAATCTTGACATGCATCAGAGGGTGCACACGGGAGAAAAACCATATAAATGTGGGGAGTGTGGTAAGTACTTCAGTCAGGCATCAAGTCTTCAACTTCATCAGAGTGTCCACACAGGAGAGAAACCATACAAATGTGATATGTGTGGTAAAGTCTTCAGTCGGTCTTCACAACTACAGTCTCATCAGAGAGTTCACACTGGGGAAAAACCTTATAAATGTGAGATATGTGGTAAGAGCTTCAGTTGGCGATCGAATCTTACAATTCATCACAGAATCCATGTTGGTGATAAATCCTATAAAAATAATAGGGGTGGTAAGAACATCAGAGAATCCACACAGGAAAAAAAATCCATAAAATGATTATTTGTGAAGACTCGTGTCATTTGAATTCTTCCAATTATCAAGTCTCAGAAAATTACTAAAGTCAGTGTTTCAGCCATAGCTTGTCTTGTCCCAGTGGTTCAAAGACAATAAAACAATCTTTATGATTAGCATAGCAAGGGCTTTAGTCAGAACCTTGACCTTTATAAAATGTCACTTAGAAGAGGGGTGTTAGAGTAAGATTTTTCTCAGGCCTTTTACAACATGGTGGACATGCCAAAATTGTGTCCACTAGGATGTTAACTCCATAAAGGCGGAGACTTTGTTCACTACTGAATCTACATAATCTTACCATTGCCATATACTTCACAGGTGCTCAATATTTGTTAATAGGAAACATTTTTGAAAATTATGTTGAGATCACCTCCAGAATATCTTGAATTTGTAAACAGGAAACAAAGTAGCCTTAATAAGATTTAAGTCAGACAATTGAAATGTAGAAAACCACTCAATACTGAACTCTCCAATGTTAAGTTGATATTGTCTTGTGATTAGATCCTGTCTTTTAGCCTCACTAATCAAGTTGAGTACTATCTTCCCAGACGTCTAGTTTTCTACTGGTTTTATGTAGTATAGATTCAATTATCTTTTGTAAGAGATAACTTTGTTCATCTTGTAATAAGTGGATGCTACATACTACACTTATGTTTTCAACACTGTTAAGGCAGGGGTTTAAGTGTCAGAGTTGCTAATGACAAACATTTTTTAGTAGATGTTGAATTTATCATTGGTTTTTTCACATTTTCATTCAGGCTTTGACATGATTGCCTTCTAAGGGCTTTAGCATTACTTTAATCAGAACTTAGTTTGAGGCTATTGCAGATTTCTTTTGTCAACTTCTCTCTCCCATATTCTGAGAAAAAGGACAAAATATTTAACATTTGATAAATTTCATCCAAAATTGATTTTTGGAACGTGACTGACTTACCTTTTCCTAGTGGTGGCAGTGAAAAAAATGCTTTTGGAAGAGAAGTTAGTATGTATCAATATAGAATGTGCATCTCTTTTTTCTGGAATTCATAGAATAGGAATTTTTGATTAGGAGATTCAAATAGAAAATGTGAGTAACACAGCAGTGTGTTGCTGAATTTGTAAAAATAGAAATAATTTTTTATATAGTAAAAATCCTTGAAAATGATGGCCACATTTTATAACAGCAAAGTGTAATGGTTTAGTTTAAGAACATCATAGGCCGGGTGTGGTGGCTCATGCCCATAATCCCTGTACTTCGGGAGGCCAAGGTGGGTGGATGACCTAAGGTCAGGAGTTCAAGACCAACCTGGCCAACATGGTGAAACCCTGTCTCTACTAAAAATACAAAAGGTAGCTGGGTGTGGTGGTGCATGCCTGTAATCCCAGCTACTTGGGGTGCTGAGGCAGGAGAATTGCTTGAACCTGGGAGGCGGAAGTTGCAGTGAGTCGAGATGTTGCCACTGCACTCTAGCCTGGGCAATAGAGTGAGACTCAATCTTAAAAAAAAAAAAAAAAAATCACATACCTTAAATTCTTGTGTGTCCATGTGAGTGAACAGTGCATCTAGTGATGTGACAGTCTATCCTATGCCCCAACAGCTTCGAAGAGAATGCAGGAATTTTTTCACATTTAACTTCTATATTTTATTTTTTTCACTGAGCATTGGTTTTATAGTAAAATACTGTTAGTTTACAGTAACATAGTAAAACTAAAATATAGTTTGAAAAATTACTAGAAGATATTAATCCCTTACAGTTAAGAAATCTTGTGTCGTCATATAGTATATAAGGCCAAAATTAAAGAATGGAACTCTGGAAATCAATTATAAACACTTGTTCAAAGATGCGGATGCATTGGTGAGAGTGAATATATATTTGCAATGAATGCATTTGAACCTTCTTACGTGCAAATCTGTGCAATCAATACGGTTTTAGTGTAATTCCAGTAGTAGGAATGTTGCTTAGTTCTTGACAGACTTACTCACTGGTTGAATGGATAGATAACCCAGGGCACTGGCTTGTCTTTTTAAGTGCTTGATCTGATTGGGGGAAATGGCTGGGCCTTTCTAGGTACTGTATGGCAAGGAAAATCAAGTTGTGGAAAAAAGAAATAATAAAATTTACAAAGAGGCCAGGTGCGGTTGCTTGCGCCTGTAATCCCAGGACTTTGGATGGCCGAGGCAGCTGGATCACCTGAGGTCACGAGTTTGAGCCCAGCCAGGCCAACATGGTGAAACCCCATCACTCTTTAAAAAAAAAAAAAAAAAAAAAAAAAAAAAAAACTAGTCAGGTAAGGTGACAGGTGTCTGTAATTCTAGCTACTCGGGAGTCTGAGGCAGAAGAATCATTTGAACCCAGGAGGCAGAGGTTGCAGTGAGCTGAGATCGTGCCACTGCACTCTAGCTGGGGTGACAGAGGGAGACTCTATCTCAAAAAAAAAAAAAAAAAAAATCTGAAGATACAGAGTGGAAATACATAAATTTTGAGGTAAAATTTAATAAAGATTCCCTGAGGAAAAGATGTGCATAGGGAGAGAACAGCATGATGCCAGTGAAAACAAACCATGGGAACAGGCAGTTAAACAGGATTTAATACCATTTCTTTCTTAGGTGTTTCTGTGACATTTAAAGCTTATTTGGCTAAAGGCTTTACTCAGCAAAGGGTGTATCTTTATGAGGTTTCTACAGTTTTCTCTACTTGGATTACAATTCCTGTTGTTCCTGGACTGCAACTTCACATGCTAAGTATGTAAAGTCCATGATACCTCAAATTGTGTTAGATATCAGAAATCCTGAGTCTTCGATGTTTAGTTTGCTCTTAGATATCAGGATAGCCCACTAACTCTCTGTAGTTTGGTGGGTTAAGTCAGGGGTCAAAAAACTACCCCCTGTGGGCCAAATCCAGCCCACTCCCTTAAAGATTTATTAGAATATAACAGTGCCTATGTTTTAATGTATTATGTATGCTTTCTTGCTGCAGTGTCAGAATTTAGTAGTTGTGACAAAAACTCTGGACCACAAAATCTAAAATATGTACTTTCTGGCCCTTTACAGAAAAAATTTACCAACCCTTATGTTAAACCAAAATGATTTGTCTCCCATAACTTAAAAGACCCCAGGTAGAGCAGGACTTAGATCTGCTTCGGTCAGGATTCCAAAATGATTTTCTTTTGATTTTCATATCTACCCTTCTGGTTAACCCTGGTCTTTAGGTTCAAGATGAGGCTAGCAACCAGGGAGCACCTATCTTTTCACAGTCAGTGGAAGGGAGGTGCTGTTTCATTTGTAGTGTTGGGTAGTTTACTACTCACCATGTTTGTGGTTCCTCTGGCCTTGATTCTCACCTACACTCAAGATTAGACAGCTAGTTGTGTATCCAATTCTTTTGGCCTTTATGAGCTATTAAGTTTCAACTCAGTCAGGTGCAGTGGCTCACACCTGTAATCCCAGCCCTTTGGGAGGCCGAGGTGAGAGGATCTCTTGAGCTCAGGGGTTCAAGATTAGCCTGGGCAATATAGTGAGACCCTGTCTCTCCAAAAAAAGTTTTAAAACTTAGCTAGCCATGGAGGCACACATGTGTGGTTCCAGGTACTCAGGAAGCTGAGGTGGAAGGATCACTTGACAAAATAAGGATTTTTGTAATTTATATCAATAGAAACCTGAGAAATGGTTGTAGATCTCATGGATATTGAATCAGGTGGAAATAATATAGTGATGGATTAGGCTGGATCTGCTGATAGGGGTGCAGTGAACAGTGATTCCAGACCCACTGTTAGCTTGAGCACCTGGGAATAGTTTCAGTAGTTTTCTCAGTTGTGTGAAACCTGGATGCAAAAACGTTAGCCTACCCTAAAGTAAAAAAAAAAAAGCCAGAACTTTGTAAGTATGTTATAGAATTTCTCAACCTTGGCACAACTGACATTTTGGACTGGATAGCTCTGTTCTTAGGGGATGCTCTATGCATTGTAGGATGTTTAGCAGCATCCTTGGTCTCTAGACACTAGATGCCAGTACTGCGTGCGCGCGCACACACACCCCCCTCAGAACAAGCAAAAATGTCTCCAGACACTGCCAGACATCAGTGCGGGGGTTTGGAAATTGTCCCCAACTGAGAACCAGTGTTATAGAACATATACAGAGACATAGGAATGCCAGAATGCTGGAGTGGATTTATGTAAAGCCTTACTCAACCCTTGTACTCTGGGAAGATTCAGAAGACACTCTTTGCCAAGGACTTGAGAAATTCATTGGCGAGAGGAGCATTGGCAGTTCGGGAGAACTCTGTAGTAACTCTTCTCAGCAGAACAGGAATGAGAGAGGAAAATTGTGACATTGAAATGGGCTTAAAAAAAAAAAATTCAATGAAGATGATGGGATCCTGGAGCATCTGGGGTCAAGTGGAGGCACTTCATTGGTAAAGACAAAATGAGCGTGTTTATCATAATGACCAGTGAAGTCAAAGGGATTATCAGAGATCTTTGCATTTGTTCATAGATTGCGTTGTCCCTCTCGCTGAAATAGACCAGAAGCCTACTGAATCCCTGCTTGATTTGAATAAGTGGAAAGACTCTGGGTCTGGTTAATCAACATGAGAGAGAATTGTGGCCTCTCAGGCAATTCCATAATGTGAATGAATTCTCATTCCCAGAACACCTTGAATGAAGTGTAGATCAAGTCTCCTTGAGAAAGTACACTGACATGCTGCCAAAACTGACTTATCTACCATAAATCATCCTGCATTTCTGCAAAGTGACTTGCAGCCATATTTAATGGAGCTGTGATTAGGTAATTGGAAACAGCCTAAACAGGTAATTGGAATCAATCCCATGGAGGGATTGATTACCGGTCACTAGAGCTGAATTGACATTAACTCTGAGAACCCTAAAATGTTCCTGTAGCCCACCAGGTAGCAGAAGGGCTTATAGAGGAATAATAATTACTGAATGCTTTTGCTCAGGCCCCTTTGTGGTGGTCTGAATGGATGCCTGAACTCATCCTCTGATTATTTCCCAAGTTTCAGAATGCAGAATTGCAACAGCTGCATTCAATCGCTGGCAGAATCCTCATACTGAATGTTCCCTGATCCATGGAAAAAGGGCTGTTTTGCCAAGGACAAACACTATAAATGCTTTGTATGTGCCAAAAAATGGTAACCTGAAAGCAAAACCACATTCATGGAGGAATTGCAGAGGTTAGTGCCACTAGCAGTATCTTGAAAGTTGCAAGGGTTATGGTTTCTGTCACATCCTGATTCAACCCTGGTGATCAATAGGGTGACAGATGTTGCAGCCAGATCACCTTCATGTTTATATGCTGATTCATTCACTCAGTTGACCTGTGCAGAGACAGTTATATCCTAGAGAATTACATGAAATTATTTGAAACTTAATTAGAAGTTGACTTCATTTGCAGTTCCAGATGTGGTTTTATTGGTACAGCAAATCAACATGTCTGCTGGCACCTGATATAGAGAGCCACTAAGCCAATATATGCCTTTTTCTCTATACCTGCCTGTAAATATCATCCACAGAAGTTTAGTTTGGTAGGGCCATCAGTACAGTTTTAAGGTCCCAGCTCAGTTCTGTATCTACTTTCCAGTATTTTTCACAATTTACCCAGGGATTGGTAAACTGTATTTCATGGACTAAATCTCCAGCAACTTATTTTTATAAATTGTCTCATTGAAACATAACCATAACCACTCTTTACATATTACATGAGTGCTTTTATGCTAAAATGACAGTGTTGAGTGGTTAGGCCACAGAGATCATGTGACCTGCAATGCCTAAAATATTTACTGCCTGGCTCTTTACAGAAATAACTTTCTGACCCCTACTCTAGTCTGTAGATACAATGCTGATTGTACTTTTTAAGCAGAAAGAAGCAATTACAATAGACATTTTGGTTAGAAGATGGATAATACAAAAATTCAGGAGCTGGCTATGTTCGTTAGATTTCTAGAGGACTGGCCAGGCGCAGTGGCTCATGCCTGTAATCCCAGCACTTTGGGAGGCCAAGGCAGGTGGATCACAAGGTCAGGAGTTCAAGAACAGCCTGGCCAAGATGGTGAAACCCTGTCTCTACTGAAAATACAAAAATTAGCTGGGCATGGTGGTGGGCGCCTATAATCCCAGCTACTCGGCAGGCTAAGGCAGAGAACTGCTTGAATCTGGGAGACGGTGGAGGTTGCAGTGAGCTGAGATTGCGCCACTGCACTCCAGCTTGGGCGACAAAGCGAGACTCCGTTTCAAAAAAAAAAAAAAAAATTTTTTTTTTCTAAAGGCCAGTGATATCAGATATACCAAGATATCTATTCCAAAGTAAAGAGCAAATAGCTGCATATGACCCTTCTAAAACCAGCAGAGAAGAGAGACAATGACTAGTAGTATTCTTAGTGAGTTTTGTATGTGTATGCTTGACTTTAGAAATGTATTATGGTAAAAAAAAAAAAACACACTAAATTTACCATTTTAACCATTTTTTAATCTTAACATTTTTAAGTGTACAATTCATTAGTGTAAATTCTATTCATATGATGCAACAGATCTATAGAACTTTTCATCTTACAACACTGAAAATCTATACCAATTAGATACTATTTCCTCCCCTCTCCTCCCAGCCCCTGGTAACTACCTTTCTAAATTTTGTTCCTATGATTTTGACTACTTTAGATACTTCATATGAGTAGAATCTTACAGTATTTGCCCTTTTGTGATTTGCTTATTTCACTTACCATAATATTCTCGAGGTTGATTCATGTCATGCCATGTAACAGGATTTCCTTTTAAAGGCCGCATAATATTGCATTGTATGTGTATAGCACATTTTCTTTATCCATTCTTCTGTCAGTGAACAGTTGGATTGCTTCTGTATGTTGGCTATAATGCTGTGATGAGTATCTATTCCTTTGAGATCCTGCTTTGAGTTCTTTTGGATATATACCCAGAAGTGGGATTGCTGGATTATCTAGTAATTCTATTTTTAATTTTTTGAGGAGCCTCCATATTATTTTCCATAATGGCGATACCATTCTACATTTCCACCAACAGTGCACGGGTCTTCCAACGTTACATCCTTGACAACACTCGTTATTTTTCTCTTCCTTTACCAGTGACTACAATAGTGGGTATGAGGTGATATCTTGTTACAGTTTTGATTTGCATTTTCTAAAAGATTCGTGATATTGAACATCTTTTCATGCACTTGTTGACAATTTATATATCTTCTCTGGACATGTTTATTTAAGAACTTTACCCATTATTTTCATTGGATTATTTGGGTTTTTCTTTGTTGTTATAGAGCTGTAGAAGTTTCTTATATAATCTGGGTATTAACCCTTTATCAGATGTATAACTTTCAATTTTCCTCCATTCTGTAGGCTACCTTTTCACTCTGTTAATTGTTTATTTTGATACACAGAAGTTTTTGAGTTTGATATAGTCCCATTTGTCTATTTTTCATTCCATTACCTGTGCTTTTGTTGTGATAGCCAAGAAATCATTGCCAAATCTAATGTTCTGAAAGTTTTCCTTTATGTTTTCTTCTAGGATTTTAATAGTTTTAGGTCTTACATTTAGGCCTTTAATCCATTTTGATTTGATTTTTGTATACAATGTAAGGTAAGGGTCTAACTTTATTCTTTTGCATGTGGATATCCAGTTTTCCCAATACCATTTTTGAAGAGATTGTCCTTTCCTCATTGTGTAATCTTGGCACTCTTGTCGAAATCATTTGATTATATATGCAGGGGTTTATTTCTGGGTTCTGTGTTATAATGGTTATATGTCTATATGCCAGTACCGTGTCATGTTAATTACTGCTGCTTTGAAGTATGTTTTGAAATTAGGGAGTGTGAGGCCTCTAAGATTGCGTACAAATTTTATGATTTTTTTTTCCTATTTCTGAAAAAAAGTCATTGGGATTTTGATAGTGATTGCATTGAAACTGTAAATCACTTTGGGTAGCATGGAAATTTTAACATTATTGTCTTCAAACCCATGAGTACAGAATGAATTCCCATTTATTTGTATCTTCTTAGACTTCTTCTTTTATTAATAGCAATGTTTTGTAGTTTTCAGTGGAAAAATATTTCAGTTATTTGATTAAGTTCTTTCCTGAGTATTTTACCTTTTTTGATGCTATAGTAAATGAAATTTTCTTTTCACGTTGGTGACTGCTAGTACATAGAGATGTAACTGATTTTTTAGCGCTAATTTTGTATCTTGCAACTTTGCTGAGTTATTAGTTGTAGCTTTTGTGTGTACGTGGGATCTTTCTACATATAAGACCAAGTCATCTGCAAACAGAGAAATTTTTAATTCTTCTTTTCCAATTTGGATGCCTTTTTAAAAACTTTCTGATCTGACCTGGATAGAATATCCAGTTCTATGTTAAATAGTAGTGGTAAGTTGGGCATCCTTGCCTTGTTCCTGATCTTAGAGTAAAAGCTTTCAGTATTTCTCCATTGAGTATGATACTAACTGTGGGCTTTTCATATATGACTTTCATTATATTTAGGTACTTTCCTTCCATTTCTAGTTAAGTGGTTTTTTTTCTTTTAAATCATGAAAGGCCCTTTATTTTGTTATGTGGTGTATGACTTTGATTGATTTTTATATGTTGAATTATACCAGATATAAATCTTGCCTGATCAAGACATGTGATTCTTTTAGTGTGCTGTTAAATTTAGTTTGCTAGTGCTTTGTTTAGGATTTTTGCATCAATATTTATCAGACATATTGATCTACAGTTTATTTTATTGTGTGTCTTTGCTTTCTTATCAGGCTAATGCTGACCACACAGAATGAGTTTTGAGAGTGTTCCTTCCTCTTCAAATCTTTGGAAGAGTCTAAGAAGAATTTGTGTGTTAATTCTTCTTTAAATATTTGGTAGAATTCTACAGTGAATCCATGTGGTCCTAGAGTTTTCTTTCTTGGGAGGCTTCTGATGACTACGTCCAATGCCTCACTAGTTATACAACTGTTCGGTTGTTTTCTTAAAGTTTCTTCATGATTAAGTCTTGATAGGTTGCATATTCCTAGGAGTTTATCCATTTCTTCTAGGTTATCCAATCTGTTGCTGTATTCTTCTTCATAGTAGTCTCTTATACTTTTTGATTTCCATGACATCAATCATAATGTCTCCTCTTTCATTTCTAATTTTAAATGTTTGAGTCTTCTCTCTCTTTTTCTTAATCTAGCTAAGAAATTAATTTTAATTATTTTTACTAATTAATTTGTCAATCGTGTTAATCTTTTCGAAACAGACTCTTTAGTTTCCTTTTTAAATGTTATTTCTTTTTCTCTATTTTCTGCTCTAATCTTTACTATTTTATTCCTTCTGCTGACTCTTGGTTTGCTTGTTCTTCTTTTCCTATTTCCTTAAAGTATAAGGTTAGGTTGTCGATTTGAGATATTTCTTGTTTTTAAAGGTAAGTGTTTACCACTATAAACTTCCCTATTTGGATTGCTTTCACTGCATCTCATAAGTTTTGAAATGTGTATCTCTGTTTTTATTTGCCTCCTGATGTTTTCTAAATTCCTGTATGATTTATTCTTTGGCCCATTGGTTGTTTAAGCATGCATTGTTTAATGTCCACATATTTGTGGAATTTCTTGTTTTCCTCCTACTATTAATTTGTAGTTTTATTCCAGTATGGTCAGAGAAGATACTTGGTATAATTTCAGTCTTCCTAAATTTATTAAGACTTGTAATGTAGCCTAACATGGTCTGTCTTAGAGAATGTTTCATGTGCACTTGAAAAGAATGTGCATTTTGCTGTTGTTAGGTGAAGTGTTCTGTATATATCTGTTAGATCCAATTGGTCTGTAGTGTTGTTCAAGTCCTTCGTTTTCTCATTGATCTTCTGTCTGGTTCTATCCATAATTGAAAGTGGGATATTAAAGTATCCTACTATTATTGTGTTGCTATAATAGTATCCTACTATTATTGTGTTTATTCCCCATTCAGTTCTGTCAATGTTTGTTTTATATATTTGGGCACCCTAATGTTAGGTGCATATATATTTACATAGCCCTCTGTATCTGCATGTTCTGCAGCCACAGATTCAACTAATCTTGGATCAAAAATATTTGAAAAGAAATGGACAGTTGCGTTTGTACTGAATATGTACAACCTTTTTTGGGTGATTATTCCCTAAACAATGCAATATAATGACTATTTGCATGGTATTAACATTTTATTAGGATAAATAGCCCAGAGATGATTTAAAGCATATGAGAGGATGTGCATAGGCTATATGCAAATATTGTGCCATTTTGTGTACAGGATCTGAGTATCCATGGATTTTGGTATCCACAGAGTGTCCTGGAACTAATGCCCTGTGAATACCGAGGAACAACTGTCATTGTTGTATCTTCCTAGTGAGTTGAACTTTTAATCATTATATGATATCCTTCTTTGTCTCTGTCTCTTGTGACAGTTTTTGTCTTAAGTCTATTTTGTCTGATATAAATTTCAATCTAAGTAAAAGAGAAAGAGGCTCTCTAAAATTAAATTACATTTATTCAGGAATGAACATTTCAATGGGAATACAGTGGGTATATTCAGGGAGGTACATGAAGACAAGAGTTTTATAAGGAAAAATGAAAAGGGCCACATAAGTTGCTTTAAAACAATTTTTCTTGACCACAGGGATCAATAACAGCGGTGATATCAGTCCAAGGTTGGACAGCCAGTTCCTGGGCAGATGTCTTCATGGAAGTAGTTTTGTTTGTGTAAGGTCATGACATTTGAGCAACAATGGAGGTTTGGAGGGAGTGGCTCTTAGGCTAGGTCTACCTGGAGTCCATTGTTAAGTTCAATTTTGTTTGTTCTGTAGGTGTTGACTATTATTTCAAAGCTGTGGGTCAGCATTACTGTGTTAGGAGTTGTACTTCCACAGAAATTTGACAGGCAACAGGTACAAAGTTTAAAAAGAAAGATACAAAGTAAAATTTATGATCATCCCAGTTTGCATAATGGTTTCGAGCCTTGAACCTGAGCTTAAAGGCAAGCAACTGAATCAATCGAATGACCATTGGGAATTAGGTGAGACCTAATGTAACTGTGTGCCTGTTTTCTTATTTTGTGTATTTGCGTCTCAACTTCCCTGGAGGAATTTGTCCAGGTACAGCATGTAGTCCTAGCAATAGCATAAACACTACCTTATTTAACCAATAGATAATATAGAAAAATTTTGTCACCAGATATCTCATGACTGGGTTGAATTAAAAGCATAGAGTGAGTGACAGTTGTATTAGGAATATTTTTAAAGTTGGACTAAAGGATTCTTTGGTCATGTAAAGATCTAAGGTTGGCATAACAGATCTAACATTTTGTCAAATTGTCCACATAAGCTGCTAATTGTGAAATTTTAATTACACCGTTATTGTGCCCAGTGAAAAAGTTAGGCATAGGCAAGAACAAACTAAGAGGAGCAACAGTCTCATTATGATAAAGATTGTTCTGACATCTTGAGAAAACTGTCCACAACATAAAGACATCAACTTCTCATCCTGGTTTGTAGTTTGAATATCTCTGGTTATAGCATTGGGTGGTTTGGTGAACTTTCTACATGACCCACAAATTAGGCATGAGGCTTGTTTCTTAAAGTTTACATCAAGTTTTCTAGCTTCAGCTTACCAGGCTTTAGGAAAGAATAGTTCCCATTCTTAGTAATAACATGGGAGAAAATTGGATTAGGGAACCTAGAATAACTTAGGATCCAGTCTCGTCTACAGGTAGATAATAAAAACTCAAAGACAATGCACAGAACTACAGTCTAATAACAGATGTATTATAGTCCTTTTCTAGAAACATAATTTTGTCTCTGTATAGTTATCCTAATTTCTACCAAAGATAATTACGGTAAGATTGATTTGTTTATAAATAAGTTTAGTTTTTTTATTATTTTAGTTTCTAGTATTATTTTATTAGTTTTATTATTTTAGTTTTTTAAAGTTTATTATTTAACCTAATAATTTACATAAGACAGCAAGAGTAGTAAATTGACAATATAAGAATCTCAGATTTTAAAACCCCTTGAGTCTAGAAAGCCAAACAAAGGCAGACTTCAGACTTTGTTTGCAGTACCAATAAAAATTTAAATATGGCATTCCAGTCAAAACCTTGGTAATACAACCAATGTTTTTAATTGTATCATGTTACAAGGAGGTACAGATTCATATGTATGCAAATAATTATATTGTCATTTAAAAAACACAAATCATTTCCAGATTTTGAAGGGACCAAATAGAGAGAAAAAAATAAATATTTCCACCTTTGTTCACAAAAGTATATTTTACCAAATTGTTGTAAACTATATATAGCTTAAGAAAAAATGTTTCCTTAAACTTGGAAGACAAAACATTTCAGTAAAAAACCAACGATGTTAAAGTTATAAAACATTATCAGTTATTCAGTTTCATGTAATTAGTTTTTGTTATGCTTGATTAGCAGTTTCACAAATTCATCAATTTCTTCAGTGCAGTTGTGAAAAGTTTTATTTAGTTCATTAATCTTGAAGTTATTAGAAATTTATATTTAAGAGTACTTATTAGAGTCTTTTCCATGAATCTGATTGCAGATACCTTTAGAGAAAAATCAAAACTGTGGATGTCAAAGACTTAAAATGACCATCATTAAAAATCTGATGGGAGTTCAGCAATTGAGAAGGAAATTCAATTATTTCTATTGTATTTAGCATTTTAAGGTAACAACCAGAATCGTGGTTGACAGCATTATATCAGGACCATCACACCTTTATAAATTTCACATAATATTTAATATACATCAATAACATATCCATGTAACTTAAAGAAAATTTAGCATCACTTTATTACTTGACATTGATTCCCATACAATTAATTAAATAAGCCAAATTAACATCTCTACAAGATGATACCTCCTTTAAGGTTCTCCAGGGGCCCAACTGGAAAATCTCTCAGTTAATTATAGGTCAAGTGGCCGGGCGCGGTGGCTCAAGCCTGTAATCCCAGCACTTTGGGAGGCCGAGACGGGTGGATCACGAGGTCAGGAGATCGAGACCATCCTGGCTAACACGGTGAAACCCCGTCTCTACTAAAAAATACAAAAAACTAGCCGGGCGAGGTGGCGAGTGCCTGTAGTCCCAGCTGCTCGGAAGGCTGAGGCAGGAGAATGGCATGAATCCGGGAGGCGGAGCTTGCAGTGAGCTGAGATCCGGCCACTGCACTCCAGCCTGGGTGACAGAGCGGGACTCCCTCTCAAAAAAAAAAAAAAAAAAAAAAAAAGGGTCAAAAAGACTTAATTTACAACTTTGATCCTGGAGAGACCTGCCAAAATGTCAAAATGGTTAAAACATTTAATTAAAACAGAATCACAGATTATTGTGGAATAATAGTCATTCACTTAATCAGAGTGAAAAGAGATTCCAAAAGCAAGTACAGAACATTACATGGATTAAAAAAAAAACAAAACAAAAAACCTTAATTCTTTCAAAGCTCCTGAGTAATAAAAAACCTAATAAAGACAACATGAAGCATGAGAAATTATTTTGATAAAACAAAAAATCTTTGTTTCCTAGGCCAGTTACCAAAAGATAAAAACCTTCTACATATTTAAAAACCCCTTGTGATTGCTTCTCCCTGTGGGAAACCCATTTCAAAAACCTGGAAGTTGAGCCTGATGAAAAGGTACTTGAATTCAACTAAACACTGGAAGAGTGTGTATCCAAGGTTATGAGTGTACCATATTATAGAAAAGATAAGTACCTTGAGCAGGGGGATATGTGGCTCTTAGAAAAAGTAAAAGAATGTGGAATTTATTGGTTAAACAGCAATTCAGACACATCGAGAAAAGACAAAATTACAGAATCAAGTTATACTGGAAGAAAATATTATTCCCCTAGATTCTCCTAGGCCTTAAAAGGCAAACATTTTTAGTGTTAGGCCACAATAGCAGAGTCAGAACTGGAGAGAGAGCCATAGAGAGAGAGAGAGAGCCAGAGAGAGAGAGAGAGAGAGAGAAAGAGAGAGAGAGAGAAGAGGTTACAGGAGCTGACACCAAAGTTGAGGGAGAGGGTTATCATCCCTAAGGAGACAAGGAAGAACTGAAGGCAATGATGCATGATTTTCGTCGTTCACTTAATCAGAGTGAAAAAAGCTTCCAAAAACAGATACAGAACATTCCATAGATGTAAAAAAAAAAACAAACCTTAATTATTTCAGAGCACCTAAGTAATCAAAAACCTAATAAAGACAACATGAAGCATGTTTCTCATCAAATCATGTGCAATGAGATACAGCAAAGTCAAACTGAGATATGAATTTGAAAAGCTTCAAAAGGAAAGTTTTTTTGAGAAACTAAATTACTATTTTTAAGTGAAGGAGGTAGTATTCTGAGGCTGGAATAAGGGAAATTAAGTGGAAAGTGTAAAACAGGAAAAAGCTGCAGTTCAGAAGATGATTGAAAATTTAAAGAAACATTTCAGAATATCAAAACCTCTTGCAGATTTTTTTTAACTAAAATCAGGTAAATACTTCAAGAAAATCTTATTGCTTTAAACATGGATGACTAGATTCTGGTTGTGTATCACGGTATTAATACTCAATTTTTGATAAAACCTATGAATAATTCCCTTTTAACTATAGGCAACTTGATTAAACACAAATTTTTTCCATAAGATTCATCTTACCTGAAAATAAATTTTTTCTTTTGAAAAGAAATTCTCTTTCTCTATTAATTCTCTATTAAATTCCTAACAAAAAAATTTATCCTTTTACATATAATGTTTTTCATATATCTCTCTCCTGCTGACTGGTTCTTTTCTGCCTTGATTCTATAGTATTTTTAAAATCTATGTTTTAAAACAAGCTTTAAATTACCTCTGAATTAGACAAAATTATTTTTTGCAATAAAAAACAACATTTTATACCTTTTGTATAATTTCTCTGATGAAAAACCCTGTTTTCTAGTACACTTTTTATGCATAATTATATATATGCTGGAATTTTTAACTTTTGATAACTTTAGTTCCTATTGAAAAACCTAGAAAGTAAGCAAACTTTGAACTGTTTTGTATCAGCATCTTGTAGGTGAGAACTATTTTATAATTTTCAGAAACATGTTTCCCCATAACATAGTTTTTTCATGTTTATTATTTATTTGTTTATTTATTTAATTTTTTGAGACAGGGTCTTACTGTGTGCCCAGGCTGATCTTGAACTCCTAAGTTCAAGTGATTCTCCTGCCTCAGCCTCCCAAAGTATTGTAATTGCAGGCATAAGCCACTACACCCAGCCCAATTTTTTCGTGTTTATTAACAGATCAAGATATTTTAGTTTCTCTGAACCATAGAAAAAGAAGATGCCCAATATATATATACCTTAAACTTATGTTTAGGAATTAATGTTTTAGTATTTTAACTTAATTTGAAATGATCTAGGTATTTAATGAATATCTGTTATCTAATTTAACATATCATATCTTTAGGATTTTAAATTACATGAAAAGTTGGTTTATAAATGTATATCCCATTTAAATTCACCAAATTCACTTATTTTTAACAGATTGCTTATGAAAACTGAAATATTAAACAGAGCTTGTCATTACTTCAAGTTATTACCTTGTTAACCATTTTTACAGCATGTGAATGTTAGATGTTCACCTAAATAAGAACCTTAAAGTAAAATACATAGGTATTTTGCTAGTAACTCAGAAGACACAGCTGTCTTCATTAAATCAACAATATTAAACTAGTGTTATTCATCAAAGAAGTACATAAGCAGAGACCATTTTACTCTTAAGCTGGATTTATAGTTATATGACATTTGTGTCAAACCTGATAGCATAAAATATCTATCAGAGAAAAATATAAAACTATCTGACAAATATATCCAGGCAAAATGTATGCTAGCAATTCTGAAGACCTCACTATTTTACCAACAATTTTAAAATCAGTTTATTTACCAAAGATTTACCTAAGTCACACAAATTTTAAAAAGTTGGGTTTATTACTATTTTTAGTAAATAGTTATTTACTATTTTTCTGATAAATTGCTTATTTTTTTCTTTACATCAATTACATAGAGCTCTTTTATATATTTCTGTAGAAAAATACTATGTATATATAACACAGACCCAGAAACATACAGAAACACAAAAAGATCTTATAGCTTGTCACTGTAAAATTGTAGTCAAGAAACAGTAAAATAGGCCGGGCGCGGTGGCTCAAGCCTGTAATCCCAGCACTTTGGGAGGCCGAGACGGGCGGATCACGAGGTCAGGAGATCGAGACCATCCTGGCAAACACCGTGAAACCCCGTCTCTACTAAAAAATACAAAAAACTAGCCGGGCGAGGTGGCGGGTGCCTGTAGTCCCAGCTACTCGGGAGGCTGAGGCAGGAGAATGGCGTAAACCCGGGAGGCGGAGCTTGCAGTGAGCTGAGATCCGGCCACTGCACTCCAGCTCGGGCGACAGAGCGAGACTCCGTCTCAAAAAAAAAAAAAAAAAAAAAAAAAGAAACAGTAAAATATACTAATATAAACTCACTAGTATATAAAAAAGGACAGTTGGATCCAAATTATATTTCTGAAAAAATGGGACAAGTTAAGATCAGTTGTTCATCTTGCAAATTTTTTTTTTTTTTTTTTTTTTGCCTTTGATAGGTAATCTTACGAGGGAAGTGGACCAGATTTTGGGTAAAGCTGTTTTTATAGCGTTTTAGTTTTTGAAAAATATTTTACCCTTTTTTCCTCCTCAATTTCAAATGAGTTGTTTTAGTTAACTTCTGGATATTTACATTTCAGTTAGGATTGGCTAGAAAAATAAACTTCCAAGAATCCTTGAATTTATTAACAAATTTAATACAAGCAAACAAGTCAGCAGATTCAGAGCAAGCAGAGAAAAACAGAGAGATAACTTAGAAGCCCCTACATGTTAATCCTACAGTTGCATTCTCTTAATTCAGCTCTAAGGAAACAAGCTTAGAGAGTTTAAATAATTCCCATAACGGCCATACATTATCCTTAGTGTAATTTGCCAATTATTTTTTTAAATGTGCATGAGAAAGGATGATACATTTCAAATGTATAGCTGCCTCAAGCACCAGAGGGCTTGGCATTCTTTAGAAGTTGAAGATCCCATTGCATTTCTTATCAGTCTCTCAAGAGCAAAGAGAAGTCCATAAATTTTGTCAAAAGCGTAACAAGTGTACCTGGCACAGAATTCATCTTTTTATACTTGGCAGATGGCCTTTGTCCTAGTTGTCTAACCTTGGTCAAAGTTGTCTAACTTTTTGTGTGTGTGTGTGTCCCCGGTTGCACAGAAATTTTCTTGAGACTGGCCGGTGCCTCAGTGGTAATCTTCCTTGTCTGTGACCGTTTTATCCTCACATGGGAGATGTTTCTTTGGAGACTGGAGTCCCTCATAGATGGCAGTGACCTTCCTAGTGGCATTTATTATTATTCTTATTTTGTTGTTGTTGTTTTTGTTTAGATACAAGGTCTCACTCTGTTGCCCAGGCTGGAGTGCAGTGGTGCAATCATAGCTCACGACAGCCTTGAACTCCTGGGCAAAGTGATCCTCTTACCGCAGCCTCCTGAGTAGCTGGGGAGACAGGCGTGCATCACCACACCTGGCTAATTTCTAAAGAAATATTTTTAGAGACAGGGTCTTGTTATGTTGCCCAGGCTGGTATGAAAATCCTGGTTTCACGTGTTTCTCTCATCTCAGCCTCCCAACTGGCTGGGATTACAGGCACAAGCCACCATGCCTGGTCCTAGTGGCTTTAATTGTCCACTAGAATCAGTTTATTTACCAAAGATTTACCCAAGTCATATGAAATTTTTAAAATGTGGGTTAACTACTATTTTTCTGATAAATTACTTAAATGCTTAAATTTTTTCTTTAAGTCAATTAAATAGAGCTCTTTCATATATTTTGGTAGAAAATATTATATACATATAAGATATAGACACAAGAACATACAGACAACACAAAAAGATATTTTCCCTTTAAAATTTTAGTCATGATACATTAAAACAGTAATATACTGTGCCATTTAGAATGTTTATTTTTTCTCTTGGAAGATGTTCAGAAACAAGCAGGGAAAACAAATAAAAGAGCCAAATTATTTACAGTTGCATGTAACCAAACTGACATGAAACCAAATGAAGTGTGCTCACAAAAATTTTAAGCCAGGCTTGCAGAGCAAACAAAATATAAAACCATGTTTGCAGAAAAACCAAAGCAAATTCACTAGAAAATACATGCCTCACAGAACGTAAGTTCTGTAGGAACCAGAGTAGTCTCCAAAAGAACACTTGGCCTTATACCAGAAGAGGCTTTCCAGAAAAGACAAAAAGTCTTTTGTAGTCCCACAAGCGTTGCAAGGTCATTAATTTAAGGTGGCCTTATAGCCAAACCCAGATCCTGAATAAAGTCAAAAGAACTTACCGAACAAAGGACATCTGAGAATCTAAGCGAAGATTCACTAGAGCAGAAAAGGAAGGCCATAGAAGCATGGGCTCAAAAGGGGTCAACGTTGGTATCTCACTAGGCTCCAGGAGATGCTGGCCCATTTGAGGTCAGCTGACTTCAGTCTCACTTCTTGACACAAACTTTATGTCAACCTAAATAGCAGACACAGAGAGAAGATGTCTAAAAGAAAATTGTATTTATTCAGGAATGAGTATTGCAATGGGAATATAGTGGGTGTATTCAGGGAGGTAAAGAAAGACAAGGACTTTTAAAGGAGAAATGAGGAGGGTTACATGAGTTGTTTGAAACAATTATCTTTGACTGCAAGGATCAGTAACAAAGGTGGTAGTAGTTCAAGGTTGGACAGCCAGTTGCTGGGCAGCTGTCCTAACCAAAGTATTTTTGTGTGTGTAAGGTTGTGGTGGCCTTTGTGCAAGATTGTGATTTTTTCAGTCTTTTGTGCAAAAGTTCCTCTTATCAGGCATATGTGCATGAGAACCTTCTTTTCATGACCTTCCCTGGTTCCATTTGTCCTGCTATAGTGACACCAGTCTTTTAGTCCATACATTTGACTTCATGGGGAGCTTGCTATAATCAGTTGAATGAAAGAAACATGTGGACCTGGTTTATAGGTAATTCTTCATAATATTCTAGCATCACCTAAAACTGGACAACTGGCACACTGTAGCCTCATGCTGTGGTGGCCCCAAAGGAGAGTGGTAAAAGAAAGTATTCCCATTTGTTAGACTTTTGAGTAGTGTACTTCAGTTTTTTTTTTTTTTTCCCCCAGAAGGAAAGATGCCAGGGGAACGAATAGTTTTGCTAGATGGTCATGGACTTCAAATAAGCATGATTGATAATTGGTGACAAGGCAAATTGACAATGGTGTGTGAGTGGACTACTTTTAATGAGCAGAGTATAAAATTACTTGTGTCCTATTTAATTGTCAATAATGAGCAACCTCACAAGAAGATGAGCTTAAAAATCAGGTGATCAAGATGGTACATTCTGTGAATGTTCTTCAAGATTTTTCTCTAGCCAACCATGTCCATTCTCAGTGGGTGCATGAACAGTGTAGTCATGGTGGAGGAAATGGAGCTTATTAGTTCAGTACTATGAAATTCCATTCACTGAATCCAATCTGGCTACAATCACATTTATATGGCCAATCTATCAAAAATACAGACTAACACTGGACTTCAGATAGGCACTGTTCTTCAAAGGGGACTACCAATCTCCTGCTGGAATTTGATTACACCGAACCACTTTCATCATGAAGGAGACAGCACTTTGTTTTCAATGGAAAAAACAATTACTCTAGATAGGAATTTGCCTTTCCTGTTCCAATGCTTCTGATAAAAGCATCACCTGTGGACTTTACAAAATGTTTTATTCTCTCCTATGGAATTCCACCCAGCATTGCTTGTGACCAGGGCAGTCATTTTTCAAAAAATGAATTGCGTTTATTGGGCTCATGTTCATAGAATTCACTAAACTTACCATGATTCCTGTTAACAGTTCCATTTCAGTAGTGGGACATGCCTCAATTCTCAGAGTCCTACCATCTCTGATTTGTCTTCCCATGTTTGTGTACCTAATTCCTACTTTAAAATGTCCTTGTCCCTAAAATCCTAGTGATTCCACTTTCCTGATTGAACCCTGACTGATATTGAACCATTTCTGCTCCTTTTCAGACACTACCCCTCTCTCTCAACCATAATCACTTTCCTAACTTCTATCGTTGTTGACTACTTTTCCTTTTGTATATCTTTATATATATGAAATCATACTGTATATATCCTTTTGTGCCTCTGTTTTGCTCAACATTATGTTTGTGAGATTGAACTATGCTGCTGTTTTATAGCAATTGTTTACTTACTTTGTTACTGTAGGGCAAGTATAGGCACACTACATCCCATGGGTGAAATCTTGTATATATTTTGGGTGTGTGTGTGTGTGTGTGTGTGTTTCTGCTTGCTAGAAGTGGAATTTCTGTGTCATGGAGAATGCATAAATTTATCTCTAGCAGATACTGTGAAACATTTTCCAAAGTGATTGTACCAATTTACATTTTTACAAGGACTGTGGTAGAGTTCCATCTGCTTCATGTCCTTGCCAATGCTTGGTGTTGTCAGATGTAAATTGTTTTAAAATTATTTTTTAAATTCATCATTCTAACATTTTAAAAGAAATAGAGTATAATACTACTCTAGGGGCACTAGAGTAGCTACTCCAACTCCAGGGATTGGAGTGGAGGGATTGGGACATATTGGTCAAAAGATATAACATGTCAGTTAGATATGAGTCTAAATTAGTCATTCTGGTGTGTCGATAGAGTTGTCTCATTGAGGGTTTAATTTATACTGCTGTAATGACTAATGAAGTTGAGCAAACAGAGCATGTATCTGAAGCCTTGTTGTACATTTGTATATTCTTCTTTGTATAGTGCTTACTTAGTCAAGTGATTTGTTGATTTGTCTATTTGGTTGTCAGTTTTATTCTTGTATTTATAGGATTTATTTATATTCTGCTTATAAGCCTTTTGACATGTGTGTGTGTATTGTGATTATCTTTTCAACTGTGGCCAGCATTTTCACTTTCCTTGTGGTACACTTGGTGAACAACCATTCTCATTTTAAGTTTCTCTATTGTATTTTTCAGTTGGTGCTTTAAAAAATCTTTGCCAACATTAGAGAAGCCCACAAAGATATTTTAGTAGCTATTTTAAAAAATCCTTTAAGATCCATATTCCATCTCATATTGATATTTACATATGAGACATGCTAAAGGTCAAGATGAATTATTTTTCCATTGAAGAATATACAAAGGACCTATCCTCACTTCTTAAGAGATTTCTCTATTTCAGTTATTATCTTTGTCAAATACCAAATGACTAGATATATGTAAATCTGTTTCTGAACTTTCTGTTATCTTCCGTTAGTCTATTCATATTGCATATATAACACACTGTTTTAATTACTACAAATACATAAAAAGTCTTGATGTCTTATTGCATAAACCTACCTCTTTCTATTCTCTTTTGATGCTTTGGTTATTCTTGCCTGTTGCTTTTCTTTACAGATTTTAGACTCAGCTTGCTAGTTTTCACCAAAAAATTGCTAAGAATTTTATTAAATATATAGATTATTCAAAGGAGCACTGATAGCTTTATAACATTGAATTTTCCAGTATATGAATAGCACCACATATTTTAAATTTTCATTGAAGTATAAATAGATGTAGAAAAATGTATATGTCATATGTGTCATGATTGTTTAATTTTCAACACACTCAAAATACCAGCATCTGTATCAAGAAACTGCACATAACCAGCATGTGGTAGCCATGAAAATGTACTTCACAAATATTTTAATGCAAGTAACCAAAGACCCCTATTGTTGTGTTTTGAGGTAAATCCTGTGTTAGAACCAAGACCAGATTTTCTGGGGGCTGCTGCTCCCAATCAATGTCTGAGAACAGTAAGGATTCTAAGGTAGACCTGTTCAGGGAGACATGGATCTTCTCTGTTGGGTAGATAAGATTGTGAATACCTGACTTTAATGGCTTTTTCTTTAATGTAACTTTTCCTTCTTTTGTTTGAAATTTAGTCTCACTCTGTCACGCAGGCTGGAGTGCAGTGGCGTGGTATCAGCTCACTGCAACCTCCGCCTCCGGGGTTCAAAGGATTCTCCTGCCTCAGCCTCCTGAGTAGCTGGGATTACAGGCACACCACCACACCCAGCTAATCTTTGTATTTTTAGTAGAGACAGGGTTTCAGCATGTTGGCCAGATTGGTCTTGAATTCGTGACCTCAGGTGATCTATCCGCCTCAGCCTCCCAAATTGCTGGGGTTACAGGTGTAAGCCACTGCACCCAGCCTAATGTAACTTTTCTTAGGCTGTATGGAAGTCCAGAATGATTGTATCCAATCTTCCTTTGTTGTTGTTGTTGTTGTTGTTGAGACAGGGTCTCACTCTGTCACCCAGGCTGAAGTGCAATAGCACAATCTTGGCTCACTGCAACCTCTGCCTCCCCCGCTCAAGTGATCCTCCAGCCTCTGCCTCCCAAGTAGCAGGGACTACAGGCACGTGCTACCACACCCAGTTAGTTTTTGTATTTTTTTGTAGAGACAGAGTCTCACTTTGTTCCCTAGGCTGCCTTTTGTTCTTTACTCAGTGTTAGATTTACGTCGTGGTCTGGCAATTAATTCTTCCAGCTTCTCTCCTGTTTTCTCTCACGGTCATTTCCCCTAATAAAATTCTGACACAACTAATCCTGCCTTTGCCTTTTTTTTTTTTCTTTCTTTCTTTCTTTCTTTCTTTCTTTCTTTCTTTCTTTCTTTCTTTCTTTCTTTCTTTCTTTCTTTTTTCTTTCTTTTTCTTTCTTTCTTTCTTTCTTTCTTTCTTTCTTTCTTTCTTTCTTTCTTTCTTTCTTTCTTTCTTTCTCTCTCTCTCTCTTTCTCCCTTCCTTCCTTCCTTCCTTCCTTCCTTCCTTCCTTCCTTTCTTTCTTTCTCTCTTTCTCTCTTTCTCTCTTTCTCTCTTTCTCTCTTTCTCTCTTTTCTCTCTCTCTCTCTCTCTCTCTCTCTCTCTTTCTTTCTTTCTTTCTTCTTTCTTTCTTTCTTTCTTTCTTTCATGGAGTTTCATTCTTGTTGCCCAGGCCGGAGTGCAATGGCGAGGTCTTGGCTCACCACAAACTCGGCCACCCATGTTCAAGCGATTCTCCTACCTCTGCCTACTGAGTATCTGGGATTACAGACATGTACCACCACGCCCGGCTAATTTTGTATTTTTCGTAGAGATGGGGTTTCTCCATGTTGGTCAGGGTGGTCTGGAACTCCCGACCTCAGATGATCCCGCCCACCTCGGCCTCCAAAAGCGCTGGGATTACAGGCGTGAGCCACTTCACCTGGCTGCATTTTTATTTCTAAGAGGACGTGCATTAGCACATCACCCTAAAAACGTTCATGCCCAATTCAAATCCCTACTTTTCTCTGAAGGTAGGCACTATTCTGATTTATAATAGCATAGATTTACTTTGCTGTTTTTTATACTTCATATAAATAGAATAATAAAATACGTACAATTTTGTGTTTTCTTTATTTGTCCACATTATGTCCATGACATTTATCCATACTGTTGGAAGTGAATGTAACTGGTTTACTCTCATTAATGTGTATTATTTTAATGTATAAATATCACATAACTTATTAATTCATTTAATTGTTGATAGATTTTGTGTAGTTTCTTGTCCTTGGTTATTAAAATCAGTGCTTGTAGGCTGGGCGCGGTGGCTCATGCCTGTAATCCCAGAGCTTTGGGAGGCCGAGGTGGGCGGATCACAAGTGTTTGGATCACAAATTTAGGAGTTCCGGATCATCCTGGCCAACATGGTGAAACCCCATCTCTAGCAAAAATACAAAAATTAGCTTGACTTGGTGGCATGTGCCTATAATTCTAGCTACTCAGGAGGCTGAGGCAGGAGAATTGCTTGAACGCGGGAGACAGAAGTTGCAGTGAGCTGAGATCGCACCACTGCACTCCAGCCTGGGCGACAGTGCAAGGTTTCATCTAAAAAAAAAAAAGATACATAAATAAAAAATGATTAAAATAAAATAGTGTTTGTATAAACATAAAAAGACATGTCTTTTGCTGAACATATGAATCTCCTTCTATTGATAATATATATATATAAGCATGGATCTAAGGGTTATATGACAGTTTTAGTAATAGCACTAAAAGTTTTAGTAGTAGCATTAAAACTACTCAGCGTCAGTAATTACTGCAAAACTTTATTGCAAAGTGGTTGTATAAAACTACACTCCTACACAATCCAAGTATTTGCATTTTTGTCAACCTTTCTTTGACTAATTCCTAATTTTTTTTTTTTTTTTTTTTTTTTTTTTTGAGACAGAGTCTTGCTCTGTTGCCCAGGCTGGAGTGCAGTGGCGCGATCTCGGCTCACTGCAAGATCCGCCTCCCGGGTTCACGCCATTCTCCTGCCTCAGCCTCCCGAGTAGCTGAGACTAGAGGTGCCTGTCACCACGCCCGGCTAATTTTTTTGTATTTTTAGTAGAGATGGGGTTTCACCATGTTAGCCAGGATGGTCTCGATCTCCTGACCTCGTGATCCGCCTAATTCTTAATTTTAACCTTTCTGGTTGGAATGTAGTGGAATTCTCACAATATTTTGAGTTTCTTTGATGACTCAGGAACTTGAGTATCTTTTTATTTGATTTTTGAGTATTTTTGTCATCTTTTCTGAACTATCTGTTCAGTTATTTTTACATTTTTCTTATCTGTTTGCCTGACTTTTTCTTATAGATTTTAGGATTTACGTATTCTTTATATGCTCAGGATATGAATCTTTTGTCACATACATGGTTTACAAATTTTCTCAATTTGAGAATTACCTTTTCATTTTCTCATTGCTGCCTTAATTAAGAGAAATTCTTCATTTTTAAAATAGTCTAAGTCAACTAATTTTTTAAAAATTGTGGATTATTTTGGTCTCATATAATAATTTTTTCTACTTCAAGGCAACAAACAGGTTCTTTTGTTTCCCTCAGTGTCATTGCTTTACTTTCCAAAATTAGATCTACAGTTTTTCTGAAAGTTGTATTTGTGAATTCTGTGAAGTACAGACGAATATATATTTTCTCATGTGGGTATCTAATTGATGAAGAAGCACATATTATTTTATTTTATTTTATTGAGACAGAATCTCGCTCTGTCCCCCAGGCTCACTGCAGGCTCCCCCTCCCGAGTTCACACCATTCTCCTGCATCAGCCCCCCAAGTAGCTGTGACTACAGGCACCTGCCACCACGCTTGGCTAATTTTTTGTATTTTTAGTAGAGACGGGGTTTCACCGTGTTCACCAGGATGGTCTCGATCTCCTGATCTCGTGATCTGCCCACCTTGGCCTCCCAAAGTGCTGGGATTACAGGCGTGAGCCACCGCCCCCGGCCAGAAGCACATATTAAAAAGAACTTTTAAAATGTGTACAGCAGCATATCCTTTTCACAAATGAAATGACAGTATTTACTTTGATCTACACTCTATTCTCTTCCTTTATCTATATATCTTTAAGCAAATGCCACACTGATATTGTAGCTTTATAATATGATTTAATATCTCATAAAGTAAGTCTTCCATTTTGTTATTCTTTCACATTATCCTGACTATTCTTAGTTCTCAGATTTTACTCCAAATTTTTTAATATTTGTACCAATTTCCAGAAAAATTCTAGTATTTTTATTGGGTTTGCATTGATACGATGGATTACTTTGGGGAAGAATATTGACATGTTTAAAATATTAAATTGTCTATCCATGAATATGATTATTATAATTATTTTTAAGGTTTTTTTTTGTATATGCAGGAAAATAAAAGCAGATCCTTACCTAATAATATTTACATAGATAGACTTCAGAAGGATTAAAGGGCCTAAATAGCAAAGGTAAATTTAGAAAGTTAATTTTTTTAATGTAGGAGAATATTCTTGAAACCTAGGAATTTCAAAAGCACAGAAATTAAGGAAAATGCTTATCAAATTTCTTTCCTCAAAATTAAGGATGTTTATTCAATGTGAGACACAGCACGTGAATATTAAAATCAAGTACAGGTGCCAAGACAATTCAATGAAAAAAGAACAGTCTCTTCAACAAATGGTGAATGGTGCTGAGAAAATTGGATGTGCACATGAAAAAGAGCGAAGCTGGACCCCATACTTTACATCATATACAAAAATTAAAGTGGGTAAAAGGCCTAAATGTAAGAGCTAAAACTATAAACAACTAGATGAAATCATAGGTATAAATCTTCATGACCTTGAAATAGGCAATGGTTTCTTAGATATGACATCAAAAGCTCAAGGAACAACAAAATATAAATGAAGGAATTGGAACTCATCAAAATGAAAAACTTTTGTGCATCAATGGATACCATCAAGAAACTGAAGACACTAACATAATGGGTGAATATATTTGTAAATCATATATCTGATAAGGGACTTGTAGCTAGAATGTATAAAGAACACTTGCAATTCAACACTTTAGAAAGACAGATAACCCAATTAAACAATGGGCCAAAGTATCTGAATAGACATTTTTCAAAAGAAGACATAAAAATGGCCAATAGGCACATGAAAAGATGGTCAATGTCATAAGTCATTAGGGAAATGCAAATCAAACCCACAATGAGATATTACTTATCCACCAGATTGGTTGCAGTAAAAAAGACAAGTAATAAAAGGGTTGCCAAGAGAGTGGAGAAATTGGAACCCTCATACATTGTTGGTGGGAATGTAAAATGGTGCAATTTATTTGGCAAACAGTCTGGCAGTTTCTCAAGGGTTTAAACATAGAGTTATTATATTACTCAGCATTCCACTCCTAGATATACAACCAAGAGAAATTAAAACCTATGTCTACATATAAGCTTGTACATAAATGTTGAAAGCAACATTATTCATTAGAGCCAAATGTGGAAACAATCCAAAATATCCATTAATGAATAAATAAGATGTTGTGTATTCATCCAATGGCACATTATGTAGCCATGAAAAGAAATGAATAACTGATTCATGCACCAACATGGATGACCCTTCAACATGTTATGCTAAGTAAAGAAAGTTTGTTTCAAAAGACCACATATTGTGTGAGTACACTGACAGAAAATGTTCAAAATATGTATATCTACAGAAAGTAGATTAGTGATTGCCTAGGGCTGAGGAGTTTGGGAAAAATTGGAAGTGACCGTTAATGGGTATCAGGTATCTTTTTGAGATTATGTAAATGTCCTAAAAATTGATTGCAGTGATAGTTGCACAACTCTGTGGATATAATAAAATTCATTTAATTGTGCTCTTTAAATGGGTAAACTGTATAGTATTTCAATTATATCTCAATAAAGTTTCTATAAGAAATATCAAAAAATACCCAGTAGCAGGTATTGCTATGTCTCAAATGCATAAGGTATTAATATTCATGGTATATAATCCAAATGAACAAGGAAAACATAGCACCCGTAACCGAAGAAAAGGGCATAAATATACAGTTTACAGAATAGGCTGTAAAGTATTTTGAAAAAATGCTCAAACTTATTAGAAATCAGATAAACTTAATTAAAACAGTGAAATACCAGTATGTGTTTAATCGAGTGGCAAGACATAGGATGACTGATCATGGCAAATGATGATATGGAAATGGGTGGTTACACAACAAACTCTATTCAGTGCTCATGAGAATGTGGAATGGTTTAACCATTCAGGAGAGCAATATAGCTATTAATATTATTCGTAAATGTGTAAGTATATGACTGCTATGAACCAACAACTGCACTTATGGATATGTGTCCTAAATAAATTGTCACACATTTCTATGAAGATGTATAGTGATGTTCCTAGCATTATTATTGCCACTGATAATCCAGGTTTCTGTCATGGAATAGTAAATAGATAAAATATTTTGGGTGTAGACAATTAGTCCTATAAAATAGGTTAATGTATGCTAGAAACATGAATGAATCTTTAAAACATACTGCTGAGTTTCAAAAGTCTTGACATTTATTTTTATGACATAATACCACTTATATAAACTAAAACTGTGCACACATAACCACATCACATGCACTTTGCACAAAACACACACAAAGAGAAACACAACAAACAAAATATGGGGCTGGGGGAGGAAATGAAAGTGTTCCATAGGGGAAAGAAAGGAATAAATAAATAATAAAATTATTTTGACCAAGTTGCTAGATATAAGGTTCAGTACAATTTATTTAGAAGTGGTGATATTCAGCATCTCTTCCCATTCTCATTCTCAGAGATAAATTTTCAACATTTTGTTAATTGTTGTGTATGTTTTAGTTTAAGTGGGAATTTATATTTCTCAAATGTATCATCATAATGTTCCTCATAATATTCTCTTAATATATTTAGTGATGCTCCCTTTTACTTCTGAAATTGGTAATATGTCATTTCTGTCTTTTTTGTTTACTGTCACTGGATTTTGTCAATTTTATTGTTCTATTTATAGAATGATCATTTTGCTTTTTAAGATCCATTCCATTTCGTGTTCTATTTCATGCATTTCCTATTATCTTGATCATTTCGTTCCATCTACCCACTGTGGTTTTGATATTTGTTTACTGAATTCCTGAGATGAATGTTTTTATTTTTTTGTTCAGCTTTTCTCCTGTTTTAGGATAGATGCTCCTCAACTTACAATGGGCTTACATTCGGATGAACCGTAATTTGAAAGTATCCCAAGTCGAAAATGCATTTAATACACACAATCTACCAAACATCGTAGCTTAGGCTAGCCTGCCTTAAAGGTGCTCACGACATTTACATTAGCCCCGAGTTGGGCAAGATTTTTTTTGTTTCGTTTTGTTTTGAGAGGGAGTCGCTCTGTTGCCCAGGCTGGAGTGCAATGGCTCTATCTTGGCTCCCTGCAACAGCCGCCTCGCACTTTCAGGCGATTCTCCTGCCTCAGCCTCCGGAGTAGCTGGAATTACCGATGCGCACCACCATGCCTGACTCATTTTCATAGTTTTAGTAGAGACAGGGTTTCGCTATATTGGCCAGGCTGGTCTCAAACTCCTCCCCTCAGATGATCCAAGGGCAACGTTATCTAACAAAAAGAAGCTTATTTCATAACAAGTGTTGAATATCATATAATGTATTGAATAGGTATTGAAAGAGAAAAACAGAAGGGTTGTATAGGTACTGTACTGAATGTGTATTGCTTTCACCCCATCATGAAGTCGAAAAATCTTAAGTGAACCATTGTTAACTCCAGGACCTGTATATGATTTCAAGGCTTTCTGTGTTTCCTTCTAATTATGTATTAAAAGCTCTCCTGTTAATAAGTGTTTTTCTCCTTATGAGTCTGTCAATTTTTCTTTATAAAGTTTGCTTTGTATTATGTACGGCTGTTATAGTTAATAGAAAATTTTCATTATTATGAATTGTTTCTTTGTATATCTTAAAATGTTCTTTTCTTCAAGGACTATTGTACTTTGTCCAATATTAATATATTTTAAAATTAGAGAAAGAATATGAGGCCTAGGACGACAGTCTCTTTCTCTATTAGAAAATTTTATTTGTTTATGTCAGGTACCTGCAAACACTAACAGAAAAGGTTTACTTTAATCTATTTTCAGGTACGAATGTGATTTCAAGTTTTGCTTTAGTCCCCTAGTGAAGACGATTTGCCTTTTATCTTTATTCCTGTAGTGTAGCTCTTTGGGTTTTACTAGGTACCCTTCTCCCGATCCGTAACTTCTTCCCCGAGGCCCTTGAACAACAGAATCGGTAGGTACCACCAAGACAGATACTTCCACTCTAAATTGCAAATCTTGGCTAAGATTCGCTCTGGCTTTCTAGGATACCCGGAAGCTCAGGTTACTCGGAAGTATTTCCGCTCCAAGGGGCGGAACTATGGCCGTTGTCCCCCTGGGGCATTCTGGGAAGTGTAGTCAGGGGTCCGCGGAGCCTGGGGCACTTCCGCTTTCGGATGGCCGAGCTAGGGAATTGTGGGAAGTGGTCCAGGGTTTCTCTTTAGTTGCTGGAAGGCTTTTTCGCTCTAAGAGGGCTCAAGGAGACAAGTGTTTGGATCCGCAGGGACCCTCCAAGTTTTCTCAACCTCGTTGGGGACCAAGCGGGGCCCTGGGCCTCGTCTGGAGGAGGGCCTGAGAAGCTGTGGCCAGCTTCGAGGCTGGAGTTGGGAGCAGTTTGTTTTCTTTCTCCTCGGCTGAGCCTCACGTTTGGAGCAGTTCGTGCGTCCCCGGGTTGGGAGCGTCCTGGGTCGGTTGTCGCTTGGTTAGAGGGTCTCCTGGCGTTCCCCAGCCAGCCTCTCCCACCTACTGGGCAGCCCTGCCTCTTACTAGTGTTATAACGTTTTGTGAGTTAATCTTAATCTTTATGCCGTTCTCCTCATTTCTGAAGTAGAGTCATTAGTAGGAGGTCCTTATACTTTTATACGAATTATTCATTAGATGTCCAAAATAGCGTTATGTGGTAGGTACCACTACGTTCTAACAGAAAGACGAAGATAATAGACCTCTCTACACAATGTAGAAAAGAAAGCTGTCTTATTACTGAATAAGGACAACCACTGTGTAGTATTGTAGGCAATCTGAATAAAAATATTATTTAAAAATTCCGCCGTATGTGTACAGTCAAGCAGTTTTAAACTTTTTATACAGTTTTACTTTTGACTACTCTGTACATAAGTTCTCAAGATTAATGATTTTTCAATAAGAGGACTCATCATTTACTGCAAATTCTTTTATACATTTATTCTAAATTTACTTGAGAATCCAGTCTTAGTTAACTAACTTTATCCGAAGTGATAATAAAATTTCTCTTACCTCATCTGCTAGCCGATTTACAGTTTAAAGAGAGGCACCATGGTTAAACTCTTACAGTGTTAGGGACAGCGGGTTGTTATTTTCTCAGATATTTATATTCAAAAGGGACAAATCTCAGAACTTTCACAAATACTTCTATGTTGTACACCTGGCTAGAGGCTCACATAGCCTCTAACGAAATTTACATGCATATCAAAAGGTTAGAGAAAGGATTCAGAAGCACTAGGTTTCTTATAGAAATGCTCTAAGAAGAAAAGGGAAGACGAACCCTAAAACGTTCAGTTACTAAGAGAACGTCCATATGAACCCAAGAATTTGAAGCCTCAAGTCTGTGTTCATATTCTCCACGCTGTACATTTTTCTTAGAACCATGCAAAATAATCTTGTATATGGTTTGTGGAAGTCTTTTTCTATCAGGTTTGGATCTGGGGCTTTAGAGTCTATGTTCTCCTTATAGAAATAATGCATGACCATTATAGAGAGATTAGAAAATACAGAAGTGTATAAAAGGAAATGAAAGTTACCCATATTCACTGCTGTATATTTAAACAATTAGCTGGGTGTGGTGTCGCATACCTATAGTCCCAGCTACTTGGGATGCTGAGGTGGGAGGATCGCTTGAGCTCAGGAGTTTGAAGCTGCAGTGAGCTACTATCACGGCACTGCACTCCAGCTTGGATGACAGCGAGACCCCATCCCTTTAACCCATAATCTCAGGATTTAGAGATAACCACTGCTAACATTTTAAATGCATTTATTCATTGGTGCCATACCACCCACATGGTATTTCTGTAATTTTTCTTATAGAAATTCCCAAACATACACATAGATAAAATAGTGTTAATGACCCCAACCCCGCCATCATTTGTCTTTAACTCTTGTAAACATTTTGCCTATCTTATTGCATCTATTACTCTTCTCCCACATATGTTTTTGGTGGGTAGAGGAGGAATTTGACTATTTAAAATCAAAACCAAATCCTAGTCAGTAAAAATTAAAAGTAACTAACATAAAGTAATTATGAATGAAGAGCAAAGGAAGCAAATAACTTCAGAGTTTTATTTCCTGGAAACTAGGAAGAAGGTAGTTATGTGAAAAACCTAAGGGAGAGGGAAACATTGAGATTTGGAAAGGAATAGTTATGAATTTGGCTTCCTTATTTGGAATGTTTTACTTAAGGTCTTTTAGATCTGATCTGTTTCTCCCTTAGGCTGCATGTTACTTTGTTGCAGGGACTATGTCCCATTCTTTACCATGTGCTTGCACCCAGCACAAGACTGGCAAGGAGGGGTTTAGTGTTTATGGTTTGTGGAGCTGCCCAGTATCTTGAAACAGAAACCTGCAGATCATTTAGGTTGTATTTAGAATTCCCAAAATGGAGGCCGGGCGCGGTGGCTCAAGCCTGTAATCCCAGCACTTTGGGAGGCCGAGGCGGGTGGATCACGAGGTCAGGAGATCGAGACTATCCTGGCTAACATGGTGAAACCCCGTCTCTACTAAAAATACAAAAAACTAGCCGGGCGTGGTGGCGGGCGCCTGTAGTCCCAGCTACTTGAGAGGCTGAGGCGGGAGAATGGCGTGAACCCGGGAGGCGGAGTTTGCAGTGAGCCGAGATCACGCCACTGCACTCCAGCCTGGGAGACACAGCGAGACTCTGTCTCAAAAAAAAAAAAAAAAAAAAAAAAAAAAAAAATTCCCAAAATAGATTTAGGAAAAAATAAAAGGAGATAATGTCAATATTAGTGACCCTTTATCTCACTTTTGGTGGGATGCATTTGCATATTCTTCTAGTTTTTTCACAGTAATCAAAAGTTGATATGTGGTTATTGATAATATTTTAATGATCAAAGCAAATTTTTGTAGAAACCTTCCATCCATAATTTATGTGTCCTGTGTTTATCACCTGAGGTTAACATTTGCTAACTTTTTATAGGGTAGTCATGAATCAGGCAGAATTTCCAATGTTTTAGGTGTATTTATTCATTTGTACCTGATATCAACCCTATTATAGTCTCCATTTTACAAATGAAGAAAAAAGGGACAGAAGAAATGGAAGCACTAGTATTTTAATCTAGGAAGCTTCATACTAAGTCTGTAATCTTGGCTACTACACACTACTTTTATTAGTTTCCAAGGCAAGAACCCACAGTAAATCTTCCTAGAGCAGGGAATATTTAAGCTATGGATGAAGACTGTCACCCAGGAGGGAAAAGAGTAGCAGATTATGACAGAAGGGACAGCAAATACAAAGAATTTGAGGCTTTTTGTAGGAGTACAAATAATCCACTATGACTGGACATGTAGAGTGGAAAGTGGATTTGAAGAGAGAAACAGCATCTGGAAAATTCCTGTTTGTGTGACTTGTTAAAGCATTTGAACCTTCTCTTAAGGGCACTGGATAGACATGCAGGTGAAAATAATCAAATTTCCATTTTAGGAGATATACTTAACCTCTCTCTGCCTCTGGACCCCAAAGAGTAAACTAGAGGACATTACATTATTTGTCTTAAAAAAGTTGTGAAAATGGGCTAAGTGCAGTGGCTCATGCCTGTAATCCTAGCACTTTGGTAGGCTGATGTGGGTGGATCACCTGAGGTCAGGAATTCGAGACTAGTCTGGCCAAGATGGCAAAACCCCGTCTCTACTAAAAATACAAAAATTAGCTGGGCGCGGTGGTGGTGCTGGGGGGTGCCTATAATCCCAGCCACTCGCGAGGCTGAGGCAGAAGAATCGCTTGAACCCTGAGTGAGGCGGAGATTGCAGTGAGCCGAGATTGTGCCACTTCACTCCAGCCTGGGCAAAAGAGCGAAACTCCATCTAACAACAACAACAACACGAAAAAAGAAAAGAAAAAAGAAAAAAGTTGTGAAAATATAGCGAGGGTCCCAGAGTCTGAATAGTTTGGACTAGTTCCTGGCACATACTTGGTTCTTTATAAGAGATAGTTATATATAACAGAATAAAGAATATATATTTAGTAAATGAGAACTGCAAACATGTACTGTAGTGGATATGTGGATATTTTTAGGTATTGCTCTCTTCTTTCAACCCTCAATTCTTGGAAACATCAATTCCATCATACATTTAATAAGCAAATAAAGATCATGGTTTAAACACTGAAGTAATAAACTTGTTCATCTTTCAGAGTCAGAAACTCCTTGAGGAATGATTACAGTGGCCTCAGTTGCTTTGAGGAGTTGATCATACAATATGCCAAAGCTTCTGTTTTCTATGTCTAGCTATCTTCAGCAAGCAAGCTATTCTGAATTATATGACTGTGCTATTAACAAAAGTGGAAATCCACAATATATTCTGCCTTCCTTGCATTTTTTGGTTGTTCTTTCATTCTTTTTGTAACTAAAGAGTAGTTTTCCTATTAGTTGATCCTGTTAAATGTGAAAAAGGGTTTCCCCTGCCTTTTCTGGGGACGTGGTGGGTATAATTCTATTAGTACAGGATCACATGATCTGTTTCTTATAAACGTTTGTTTTATTTTTTGTTTTTCTGAGACAGAGTCTCACTCTGTCACCCAGGCTGGAGTGCAGTGGCACGATCTTGGCTCACTGCAACCTCCACCTCCTGGGTTCAAGTGTTTCTTCTGCCTCAGCCTCTCAAGTAGCTGGGACTACAGGCGCGCGCCACCACACCCGGCTAATTTTTATATTTTTAGTAGAGACAGGGTTTCATCATATTGGCCCAGGCTGGTCTCGAAATCGTGACCAAGTGATCCGCCCCCTCCAGCCCCCCAGCCTCCCAAAGTGCTGGGCTTACAGGCGTGAGCCACCGCGCCCGGCCTATAATCTTTTTTTTATTTTAGGGCTCCAATTCTTCACACATTTGCTGTTACTTTTTGTTAATAAGAAAAACCTAAATTCCACTGAAATCAGAGAACTGCTTCGGCCTGGCTAAACAGCAAGAAGCCATAAAGGGGATTCTGGATGTTGTAGTCCGGGAGCTCCGAGAATTTGGAGGTTCTTTTGTCACACTCTCGGTAACCCTCTCTCACTCGCTCTTTCTCTTCCTTTTTTGTTTGTTTGTTTGTTTGTTTGTTTTTTAAGGGCGAAGAGGGCGGCAGCTGGATGATTCTTGCTCCTGGGAATTCTGGGAAACGTATTCCAGAACTCTGTACGGAAACAATTGGGCCTCAGGAGCGCAGGCCTTCTGGGAAGGGTAGTTCAAGAGCTCTGGGCAGGGAGAGCCACTTCCGCCCCAGAAAGCGAGGCCGCCACCATCTTTTGGGTCTGGGAGGTGAGTCAACCCGTCACCCACCACGAGCCCTCTTGAACCTTTTCAGCCTCCGCTTGGGAATAGGCGCACCCCAGCCATCAGTCTTAGGATGGAGAGGTCGCGGCCGCGGCGGAGGCCGAGAGGCCGAGGGTGGAAGTTTGCTCTCCTCCTGGACTTGGCGAGCAGCGCCGCTACTTCTGTGGGTATAATAAACAGCGAGTTAACTATGATCCGCGCTCCTATTTCCTCATCTTTAAAATAGCAGTAAAGATAGTAGTTACTGGGTAGGGTTGTAATTAGAATTAAACAAGATAATACGCATGAAACCTTAGAACAGTGGTGGCACCAGATACTGGGTTGGCTTGTGCTGGTTATACAGTGATTACCTCACAAGCGCCCTTGTTACTGGAAGCTCCAGTGAAGAGAGAAGAAAGGTCAGGGCTTTATGTCTTGACGTATCCTTCAGGAGACCGAGCTCTTTCCGAACTTTTACTGATTTTTTTTTTTTTTTTTTAAGGAAGGATTGAGTCCTCGGGCTCCAATGCGTGGGGATATTTATTGCCATTTATCCGGGATGGAGACTCCATCGTGCTGACAGCGTCCTTTTATTCACCGGCTCCTAATTCGCAAAGAGGAGGAAGGAGGGACTTCTTGGCTTCTCCCAGCATAGCCCCAGGTACGTGCTCTTGAACGCACTTTGTTGCTCCGTTTTCTGCCCTTTCAGTTAGTCAAGTTTCCTTCACTCAGTAAGTTACTACTGAAAAATGATGAAATATTTGTTGAATAAATGTGAGAGTGGGTAGGAAAGCTATTTGGAAATGAGTATTACCAATAAATCTTACCACTTTGATTTTAAGCCTTTCGTCTGTGGACCATAGCTATTGATGAAGTAGGTCTAGTTATTATGTTATGAGGCAATTAGGCAGAGCTTATGTTATTAAATACTTTCCCGAAGTTATTCAACTGATAGTAAGAGGTGGATTTGGGATTGAACCCAAGCATTCCTTTTCAGAGTGTGTGATCTTTTTTGTTTGTTTTTGTTTCTTCGGTTTTTGTTGTTTATTTTCTATTCCTTTTTCAGTGTCTGTGATCTTAATGATATAGTCATCTTCAGTTATCTTAAATAGTAATCCATATGGCTACAGGTGAGTCGTTGGAAATCAGCCTTGGGAATGTAGGTATAGAGTTTACTGTGGAAGACCTCAAAAACTGCACTGATGAATTTTGAATTTTTTAGAAAAATCTTACAACATCTCACTTACTTAATTTCATTCCATGTCAAAATATGTCATATTCTGGTTATAGAAGTAATGAATGCTCATTATAGGATGCACTATCCAATCCAGTAGCTGTAAGCCATGTGTGCCCTAGGAGCACTTGAAATGTGTCTAGTTCAAATTGAGATGTGCTATAAGTGTTAAATACACACTGGATTTCAAAAACTTTGTGCAAAAAGTGTAAGATGCCTTACTGACAATTTTTTGTATTATTTGTCAAAATGGTAATATTTTGGATTCAATGGCTTAAATAAAATATATTGTTAAAATTAACTTTGCCTATTTTTGTTTGTTTTTGTTTTGCCTTTTTTATATGTCACTGCTAGAAAATTTAAAATTACGTATGTGTCTCAGTATATTTCTATTGGACAGTGATTCAGAAAACATAAGAATAAAGAAAAAATTACTTATAATAAAACTGCTGACACTTTATAGTGTTTCTCTTTAGTATTTGCTATGGATGTTTCTCAAAATAGGTTTGGTATTCTGTGTAGTTTTTTTCTAAATATATTATGAAAATTTTCTTTCTTTCTTTTTTTTGTGATACGGAGATTCACTCTTGTTGCCCAGGCTGGAGTGCAATGGCACAATCTCAACTCACTGCAACCTCCACCTCCCAGGTTCAAGTGATTATCCTGCATCAGCCTCTTGAGTAACTTAGGGATAGCAGGTGTGTGCCACCACCCCCAACTAATTCTTGTATTTTTGGTAGAGACAGGGTTTCACCATGTTACTCAGGCTAATCTCAACCTCCTGACCTCAGGTGATCCGTCCACTTCGGCCTCCCAAAGTGCTGGGATTATAGGCATGAGCCACTGCGCCCAGCTGAAAAATTTCAAGCATATTCAACTGTCAAATGAGTGGTGCAGTGAATCTCATGTAACCAACACAACATTTGCTGCAGACTATCTCCACCTCCTTCCACCCCCGCTCCTTTAAAAAAAAAAAAAAAAAAAAAAAAAAAAACTAGATTGTCTTAAAGCAGGAGTCCCCAACCCCTGGGCAGCAGACCTGGTACTAGCCTGTGGCCTGTTAGGAACCTGATGGCACAGAAGGAGGTGATTGGAGTGGTACCACCTGATATCTGCCTCCTGCCAGATTAGCAGGGGCATTAGATTCTCATAGGAGGGACTGCATATGCAAGGGATCTAGGTTGTGCGCTCCTTGTGAGAATGTAACTAATGCCTCATGATTTGAGGTGGAACATTTAATCCCCAAACCATCTCCCCTGTCTCCATCCATGGAAAAATTGTCTTCCACGAAACTGGTCCCTGGTGCCAAAAAGGCTGCAGACGGTTGTCTTAAAGCATATACCAGACATCAGGTCAGTTTTTTTTTTTTTTTTTTTTAAATGGAGTCTCGCTCGGTTGCCCAGGCTGGAGTGCAGTGGCCCCATCTTGGTTCACTGCAACCTCCGCCTCCTGGGTTCAAGCGATTCTTCTGCCTCAGCCTCCTGAGTAGCTGGGGTCAGTTTTTTTTTCATATTTTACCATGACCTCTGAAACTGAAGCTTTATTTTGCTATTTGCTCAGTATATTATATCTTTTTTCGGTCTTTTTCTTTCAAACTTTTTGTCATTATGTTTTTGTAGTGTCTTTTAGAATATATTTATATAATTTTTTTTATTTTAGTGCAGTCTGGGATAATTTGCTTTTACTATCTCTGTGTATATTTTGTTCTCCTTTCTTGTGTTTTTTTGTTCAACTTATCCCTTTTATTTGTGCTTAACTGGTCTGGGGTTTATATGGTTTTGTGTCATTCTTCTAACTTTAAAAATATTCTCTTAGCAAATACTAAATTTAATCAGCATGTGTTCTTATTCTGAAGAATACTGAGACTAAAAAAAATCTAAAAGAAGATGGGGCCAGGCACAGTGGCTCATGCCTGTAATCCCAGCACTTCAGGAGGCTGAGGCAGGTGGATCACATGAAGTCAGGAGTTTGAGACCAGCCTGGCCAGCATGGTGAAACCCCATCTCTACTAAAAACACAAAAATTAGCCGGGCGTGGTGGCGTGTACCTGTAATCCCAGCTACTCGGGAGGCTGAGGCGGGAGAATCGCTTGAACCTGGGAGGCAGAGGTTGCAGTGAGCTGAGATCGCGCCATTGCACTCCATCCTGGGTGACAAGAGCAAAACTCCGTCTCAAAAAAAAGAAAGAAAGAAAAAGAAGATGATGTACCTTTTTTTTTTTTAAGAAGACTAGGTTTTTATAGGTCTACTTTTTATTATAACCACCCTCAAAATTTGTCATTATAGTTCTTTGGCTTTTTTAAAACAAAGATTATATTACCAATATACTCACAAATGTTTTCTTACCATTGCTTTTTACAGTCCATCTTTTAGAGTTCACATGGTTACAAATTTTTCTTCGTTTTTTTTCAGCTAAAATATTGCTTCTTTCTCATGTAAATTATCATTTAGTTGAACATAGAATTCAGGTTGACAATTTCTTTATTTTGGAGGTAATATTCAATTTGTTTTAAATTTCCATTCTGTTACCCTATTTCTGTCAAGCCAATTGTTATTTCTTTTAGGTCAACTATATTTTCTTTCTAGGAGCTTTAAGGTGATTGTTGTTTCCAGTTCTTTATGTTTGTTTAGTCTTTTGAATTCCTGAGTTTTACTGTGATTTGTTTAGGAGTATGTTTATTTATACTGTTCGGAATTTCTGTATGCGAACTTGTATCTTTTATCAATTGTGTGAAATTCTCAGCAATTGTATCTTGAAATTAAGATCTCTCAGTCATTCCCTCCATCCTGCATTCTCTTCTCCCATTCCTGTTAGACAAATATGGAACCCTCTCAATTTATCTTTCATATTTCTTGATTTTTCATTTGTATCTTTATCTTTCCCTTTGCTGTGTGTTTTTCTCTGTGCACATAAAAGAGATTTACCAATGATTGTTTCCAGGCTTAATGAAGTAAATTGACCTAGAATGATACATTTTAGAAAACTGATATCAGTGTCAGTAAAATATTACTAGCTGGGCAACAAATTAATAAAAAGAAATTTTAAGTCAGATTTTGGCTTATCAGAAATTAAAGGTGACTTTCATAGGAGAGCAATATTTGCAAGCCAAGTGTATAATGCAAAGTATCATCTGCTTTTTTTTTTTTTTTGAGACAGTCTCTGTTGTCCAGTTTGGAGTTCATTGGCGCCATCTTGGCTCACTATAACCTCCATCTCCCAGGTTCTAGCAATTCTCGTGCCTCAGCCTTCCAAGTAGCTGGGATTACAGACGTGCACCACCACGCCTGGCTAATTTTTTATTTTTGGTAGAGATGAGGTTTTGCCATGTTGGCCAGGCTAGTCTCAAACTTCTAACCTCATGTGATCCTCCCTCCTTGGCCTCCTCAAGTGCTGGGATTACAGGCAGGAGCCATCATGCCAGGCCTCATCTGCTTTTTTTAACTATAAGAGAAAGGGACTCCTGGTTCTTGGAACTCTCCATCTACTTATTTAATCCTTGGAAAAACCCTATGAGGGAGGTACGATTTATGATTCTTACCATGTCCTCATTGTATACATAACAGAAGTGAGGCACAGAGAGGGTTTTTAATATCCCCAAGGTGACACAGCTGGTAAGTATCATTTCTAGGAATTAAACCCAGATACTTGACTTGAGAGCCCTCATGTTGTTACACTGCCTCTTGTTTCCTCCTGTCTCTGCCATCAGATATCCTTGTAGCAGGGATGCTGCGTTTGTGCAGACTGTTCACTGCCCAATGGCCCTGAACTATCATGCCTTTTTGTAGCTGGAATACAGTCCATGTTCTGCTTACCAAGCTGTATGTGGCTATACCTGTCTGAAGTAGGGCTATTTCTGTAATTTCCTTATATGTCCACCTGGGCTAACAGCAGGCTTGTGTCTCATGGTGTCTTTGGTCTTCCCCAGTTATGCCATCTCAGGACTATGACCTTCCCCAGAAGGAGCAGGAGAAAATGACCAAGTTTCAGGTAAGTAAAGGATTCCTTACTGTCTTTTAAGGTGTGATTTATTTCTCAAAGATTAGAGATTTATTTTTTCTCTTTCTTGGAAAGGTTAGTGGAAAACAGATCTTCAGGGCATGTTGTATGCTAACATGTATGTGTTTTGTTTGTTTCAGTTTATCACCTTTACTAATTTACAAAACAGTGTTTGAAAAAATAATAGAAGCTTTAATCAAAAATAATCTACAGTACTATCCTGCTTATGAACTAGCTTTTTTCATTTTCCCATGTTCCTTTTTCATAAACATTTTGCAATACTTGGGTAGATGAAATTTTCAAGTGTGTATTTTCCACTTAATTGCATCACCTGCATTGTATGTGATTACATCATATGCCATTGAATTGCAGTGCCCTTAAAAAACAACAAAAAAAACTATTCCTTATTTAGCCTTTCAGATATTTTAAGAATTTTACTACTTTAAAGTAAATCCAGTGACTTTTTTTTCCTACACATAAAAACAATTCCATCAAAAGAAATTCTGATGGAATTCAATATTATTTGTCCTTAAAGTTTTAGGAACTCTGCATTGAAGAGGTTCATGTCTCAGTTTCATGTTGGTTCCCTCAGGTGTTTTGTAAACAGAACATCTAAAGAATGACATGGTGTAATTTCATTAGATGCTTTCAGAGAAGAGCTATATGTTTTTTCCTGTTTATGTTTTTATCACTCATTTATTTCTTGTATGAATTTATTTCATCAAAGTAACTACATGTACGTAAGTTTCGGGTCTAGTAGTACTTAGATGTCTTGCCAGCCCTTTCTATCTGTCATTGCATTTTTCAGATGTGAGGATGGAGATGATTTATCTGCAGTTTAAATAGGAAGAAACAGGTTATGGGAACATTTTATGGCTGCCCCAAATTTCCCAGGTAGCTGACTCATTGGACACTGAAGCTTCCAACTATTAGGAATATCTGGCATTCTATTTTCATATAAAGGTAGACAGAACAAAAGAGTTTTCCATTCACAGACATGAGCGCATATCATAGAAGTACCTGATGTTACCTTTTTATTCTTTTGAGACAGAGTTTCATTCTTGCTACCCAGGCAGGAGAGCAACGGCATGTTCTCAGCTCACTGCAACCTCTGTTTCCCAGGTTCAAGTGATTCTCCTGCCTCAGCCTCCCAAGTAGCTGGGCTTACAGGCATGTACCACCATGCCTGGCTAATTTTTGTGTTTTTATTAGAGACGGGGTTTCACCACGTTGGCCAGGCTGGTCTCGAACTCCTGACCTCAGGTGATCCACCCACTTTGGCCTCCCAAAGTGCTGGGATTATAGGTGTGAACCAGTGCAGCTGACCCTGATGTTACCTTTTGGAGGACAGACCCCAGCAATGCCCCTCATTCAGTTTCCATCTCAATGCCTATCTCTTCTCTAGTTTTGTCTCTTAGTCATTCCATGAACGTAGATACTCAAGCACAGTTTTTATATAAGTGTTTTAAATTTCCCTACAACAAAAGCTATCAGGCAGCAAACCAGTGGCATATACGTAAACATTAGGTAAAGGTTTAATAGCTAAAATTCCTGTTAAGATTAGTAATATAGAGAAAATTCCAACTGGAATATGAGCAAAAGAAATGAGTAGGAGTGTCATAAAGAAAAGAAATTTATGAAAAAAAAGATGGTCAGTAATAAATCTGTGAAAATGTTAATAAAATAGCTTTCTATTTATATATTGGTTTTACTTACATTGTCAATGACCTTTTTAGAAAAAGGAACTGAGTCCTATTTAGCCAGGGTCTAGAGATTCAGGAATGCTTATACTGTTGCATGAAAAGTGAACTGGGAAAACCTTTGGAGAGGAAAATCTTCCATTACACTTCTAAAATTTTTAAAGTAAATATTCTGTGACTTTGCAGTTCCTTCTTCTTGACCATGATCTCTGTAAAAGGATCTTTGCAGTATTGGTTAGAGTAAAAATCTGTAATTAATTGTACATTATTTGGATTGGTTAAAGATAAATCATCAGTTCCAAGGAATACTATTGTATGTAGTCACAAAATGGGACAAAAGAGATCATAAAGATATTCGTTGTTTGAATTTATTAAGCATGTATGGTGTGCCAGGCACTTCTAAGTGCTTTACATATATTCATTCATCTCATCCTTTCAAACACTTTATGATCTATTTATTTTAATTTTAAACATTTATTTATTTTAAGACACTGTCTCACCCCTGTCATCCATGCTGGAGTGCGGTGGCGCCATCTTGGCTCATTGCAACCCCCGCCTCCCAGGTTCAAGTGATTTTCCTGCCTCAGCCTCCTGAGTAGCTGGGATTACAGATGCACATCACCATGCCTGGCTAATGTTTTTGTATTTTTAGTAGAGATGGGGTTTCAGCATCTTGGCCCGGCTGGTCTCAAACTCCTGGCCTCAAGTGATTTGCCCACCTTGGCCTCCCAAAGTGCTGACATTACAGGTGTGAGCCACTGCGCCTAGCCTGAAAATGTATTTATTTTTAAAAAGTGAGACAGGCTGAAGTGCAGTGGCACAATCATGGCTCACTGCAGCCTGAAACTCGTGGGCTGAAGTGATCCTTCTGTGTCAGGCTCATACACCTTATAATTTAGATACAATGATAAAGAAGAGGAAATTGAGTTAGTGAGAGATTAAGGAATTTGCCCAAGGTCCTATAACTAGTAAAAGGCAAAACCTTGAAATTTGAACCTGGCCAGACTCCAGAGCCAGTGCTTTAAGCAGCTGTGCATCCTGTAGTAGGTGGATGTGACATGTGCCTTGAAAGCACAGGAAGAGCTATATACCCGTCCTGGGGGTTGCTGAAGGCCTGTGAGCTTTGCAAACATTAAAAACAATGATAGGGATAGGTGGGGTGGCTCACACCTGTAATCACAGCACTTTGGGAGGCCAAGAGAGCTATATACCCATCCTGGGGGTTGCTGAAGGCCTGTGAGCTTTGCAAACATTAAAAACAATGATAGGGCTAGGTGGGGTGGCTCACACCTGTAATCACAGCACTTTGGGAGGCCGAGGCGGGCAGAACATTGGAGGTCAGGAGTTTGAAACCAGCCTGGCCAACATGGTGAAACCTCGTCTCTACTAAAGAAATACAAAAATTAGCTGGGCATGGTGGTGGACGCCTGTAATCCCAGCTACTTGGGAGGCTAAGGCAGGAGAATCTCTTGAACCCAGGAGGCGGAGGTTGCAGTGAGCAGAGATCGCACCACTGCACTCCAGCATTGGTGACAGAGTGAGATTCCATCTCAAAAAAGAAAAAAAACAAAAAACACTGATAAAGTCCAGGCTTTGTGGGGACTGGCGTAGGAGATAGTGAGAGAGGGAAAAGTGTCACAACTGAAAATTGACAGATCTCTTGGAATCTATAACAATTTTTTTGTGGTGCTCTTTTCCTTCTTGATGCCACCCTTCTTCCAGTAGAGGTTAGTTGTAAGATTGAGGTTACATCTGTTTGATGTTGTAGGAGGCTGTGACATTCAAGGATGTGGCTGTAGTCTTCTCCAGGGAGGAACTGCGACTGCTGGATCTTACCCAGAGGAAGCTGTACCGAGATGTCATGGTGGAGAACTTCAAGAACCTGGTTGCAGTGGGTGAGGACAGGCACTGTCTGACCCTGAATTTCAGCTCCCTTGAGAATCTCTTTGCTCTCAGGTGTTCAAGGGTTTGAACCTTTTAAAACGGTTCCTTGCTCTTGAAGAAGAAAGGTTTTCTAATCTCTGGGAAAACAGCATAGGTTTTTCTGGTCTTTCTGTTCAGGCAAAATTCTGTCCTTTTAAATTGCTGGTTCTCACCCACAGGTGATTTCGCCCCCAGAAGATATTTAGCAATGTCTGGAAATGGTTGTTACAACTGATGGAGGGGTGCTGTTGGCATCTTGTGGGTAGTAGCCAGGAATTCTGCTAAATCTCCTACAGTGCACAGGACAGTGCTCCCAAGAGAGAATTGACCAGTCCAAAATAGTAGTGCCGCAGTTGCAAAACCCTGTTTTAAATGAACCGTAAATGGACAATTTAGCTTCTATGCTTTATCTTTCAAACACCTTGTCTTTCAAATGAAACCCATCAATACATTAACTTAGTACATTATATTGGCTTTTTTTTTTCAGTGAAATAAAACAGATAAGGATAGAAAATATCAGAGTTCCTTATCAGGAACTGCTCACATTGCATCAAAAACTGTGACAATTTTCAGTGAATGGTGTGAGATATAGTGTTGCAAATGTGATGAAAACAGACATTGGCTAAGTATAACTTGATATATATATATATATATACACACACACACACACACATATATATGTATATGAACTAGGCCACAACCTAAATTTCTTATTATAGTTCATGATCTAAAAACGTCTTAAAATAAATCACTCTAGAGGTCGGGCATGGTGGCTTATGCCTTTAATTGTAGCAATATGGGAGGCCAGGATGGGTGGAGCACTTGAGGTCAGGAGTTCGAGACCAGCCTGGCTAACATGGTGAAACCCTATCTCTACTAAAAATGCTAAAATTGGCCGGGCATGGTGGCAGGTGCCTGTAATCCCAACTACTCAGGAGGTTGAGGCAGGAGAATTGCTTGAACCCCGAAGGCAGAGGTTGCCGTAAGCTGAGATTGTGTCACTGCACTTTAGCTTGGGCGATGGAGTGAGACTCTGTCTCAAAATAAAAAATAAATAAATAAAATAAGTAATAAAATATCACTCTAGAGGTTGTGAGGCTTATATGGTTCAGACAAAAATGTGTTTTAGTTGTGTGTTCATCTTAAATACATATAAATCTACATTTTCATAGGGCATCTTCCCTTCCAACCAGATATGGTATCCCAATTGGAAGCAGAAGAAAAGCTTTGGATGATGGAAACAGAAACCCAAAGAAGTAGGTATTCTGGTGAGAACCCTGTGTCTGTTCTTTCAGGTACTGGTTAGTCTGCATCTTACCATGTCCATTACCTCCCTGGTCCGAATGTGGTCATCTTTCACCTGGATTATAACAACAGCTTCCATGCTGGTCTCCCCACCTCCTCCCTTGTGCTCCTACAGTTTATTTTCTAAATGGTAGCCAGAGTGGTTATTTTTTAAAATATCTTTATTTTTTGAGACAGGGTCTCACCCTGTCACCCAAGCTGGAGTGCAGCAGCGTGACTGTAGCTCACTGCAGCCTCAACCTCCTGATTTCAAGCGGTTCTCCTGCCTCAGCCTCCTAAGTAGTTAGGACTATAGGTGTATATCATGACACCTGGCTAATTTTTTATTTTTTGTAGAGATGAGGTCTTGCTGTGTTGCCCAGGCTGGTCTCAAACTCCTGGACTCAAGCATTCTTCCCACCTCAGCCTCCCAAACTGCTGGGATTATAGATGTGAGCTGCCACACCTGGCCCAGAATGGTTCTTTAAAGAACACATTAGATTATGTCATTCCTCTGCTCAGAAGCCTTCACAACCTTCCCATTTCACTCAAAGTCCTTGTACTGAACTGCAAGACCCTTCCTGGTCAGATTTCACCAAGTTTCTTTTTGATCTCCCATTCCTTTCCCTTTGCTTAGATCATCTCAGCCATGCTGGCCACCCTTGGAGTATTTGTTAAACCTACCAAGTTCCCTTCTGTTCCATGGCTTCTAACTAGCTCTCCTCGTTGCCTTGGTGGAGAGTCTCCCCAGCACCTGACTTATTGCACTCAAGTCATTGCTCAAATGTTGTATCATTAGAGAGGTCTTGTATGTTTAAATTTACCATTTTAATTTAAAATACCATCTTCTTTCCATTTTCTATCCCCTTACCTTTCATTTCTCTCCTCTTTGCTTTCTCTTTAATTCGCATATTCCTCAGGTCTACTTACTTAAAAATTAAAAGTAAGCTGGGTATGGTGGTGCACACCTGTAATCCTGGCTACATGGGAAGCTGAAGTGGGAGGATCACTTGAGCTGAAGAGTTCCAGACCAACCTGGGCAACACAATGAGACTCCATCTCTACAAAAAAATTAAAAAAATTAGCCAGGCATGTTAGCATACACCTGTAGTCCCAGCTACTTAGGAGGCCGAGGCAAGAGGATCAAGTGAGCCCAGGAATTTGAAACCAACCTGGACAACATAGTGAGACCTTGTCTCACACACACACAAAATTAAAAATAAAAATTAGGTATTCCTAGATGATGTGAATTTTTTTATTTTATTTATTTATTTTTTTTTGAGACCGAGTCTTGCTCTGTCACCCAGGCTAGAGTGCAGTGGTGCCTCCCGGGTTCAAGTGATTCTCCTGCCTCAGCCTCCCAAGTTGCTGGGATTACAGATGACCACCACTACGCCCAACTAATTTTTGTCTTTTTAGTAGAGATGGGGTTTCACCATGTTGGCCAGGCTGGTGTCGAATGTCTGATCTGATCTACCCACTTTGGCCTCCCAAAGTGCTGGGATTACTGGCGTGAGACACCGCGGATGATGTAAATTTATATGCTCTCCCCACCCCAAAAACAAAACAAGTAAGCTTATCTATTAACATGATAGACTAGGCTCTGAATTCTGTGAGGAGTTGATGGATATAATTCATCCTCTTTGGTTCATCTCCCTTTTTAGGTCTACATGCTGCTTCATGTTTGATGTGTTTAGGAATGTTAGATATTTGCTTCACTTTACTGGGTCTCATTTTCATATGCAAACTTAACCTCGGGAATTATCCTAGGTATTGTTACTTTTCATTTTTGCATAATTTAAACAAAGTCCTTCTTTTAACAAATCTTGTAGCATTTTCTGCCACCTTATCTCAAAGGTTTTTCTTTGATACCTTCAACATGTTTCAGGATTTTGCAACCATGCTCCATGTACAAGTAATATTCTGAAACATTCTTCATAAGTCAGAGGAACACATGTTAAAGGGCTTCCCCTGTCTCCTCACCCCCGCTCCCCGAGATGTAGTTTGGCTGTGTCACCCAGGCTGGAGTGCAGTGGTGTGATCTTGGCTCACTGCAACCTTTGCCTCCTGTGTTCAAGCAGTTCTCCTACTTCAGCCTCCTGAGTAGCTGGGATTACAGGCACTTGCCACCACGCCTGGCTTGTTTTTGTATTTTTAGTAGAGATGGGGTTTCACCATGTTGGCCAGGCTGATCTCGAACTCCTGACCTCGTGGTCTGCCTGTCTCAGCCTCCCAAAGTGCTGGGATTACAGGCATGAAACACCATGCCCAGCCAAAGGGTTTATTTTTATAAGAATTATTAACAAAAAACTTAAAGAGAATGGAGACAAGTAGATATCACATCCCTTTTACTCTGAGAGTTAACTCATAGATTGAGAGCACGGCAGTGTGATTAATTATTTGGGAACACTGTCTTCTAGTGGATGTCTAACATAACTCGTAATTTCTAAGACATTTTTGGATATATAAATATTCAAACCTACTAACCTTAGAAGATAAAAGCTATTCACAGCTGTTGGAATGTGTAACTACACTATCAAAAATTATCAATGGCAATATGGCAGGTATTACAGTTCATCAGTTTCCTTGTATCAGTATCAAGTTGACTTTACTCATTGGTGAAAACTGCCTTATCCATACAGCTGACTTCCCACTTTCCCATTTTCCCTTCCCTCTAATACCCAAACAGTTATATAACTTACATACAGTAGTTCTTCAGCAGTTTTGAATTGGACATTTCCAGAAGTCCAAAGGCACTGACATACCTGTGGAGTTGAGGTGAGTCTTGATTAGGCAAAGAAAATTCCAGAATTTCTAAATTGGTTTTCCTGTGTAATTTGCATCCACATGTATTAATCTTAGCTTCCACCACAAGCAATGTGAGAAGCACTTTACATGTTGTGGTGACTTCTGGTACCAAACACCTGAAGTTAGTCTGGACTTTCAGAGTAAGGGCATAGTCTTCCACAAGACTGCTCTCTATACCAGCTCTAAGTTTAGGGATTCCCAGATAATTTTGCTCACCTCTGACCAAGTAGCTACAAATTTGAGAGTTCCATGATAATTTGTTAGAATGACTAACAGAATTCGGGAAGGTGCTGGACTTACAGTTTGTTTTTTTTTTTTTTTTTGAGATGGAATCTCGCTCTGTCACCCAGGCTGGAGTGCAGTGGCACGATCCTGGCTCACTACAGCTCCGCCTCCCAGGTTCTCGCCATTCTCCTGCCTCAGCCTCCCGGGTAACTGGGACTACAGGTGCCCGCCACCACGCCTGGCTAATTTTTTGTGTTTTTTAGTAGAGACGGGGTTTCACCATGTTAGCCAGGATGGTGTCAATCTCCTGACCTTGTGATCTGCCCGCCTCGGCCTCCCAAAATTGCTGGGATTACAGGCGTGAGTCACTGCACCCGGCCTGGACTTACAGTTTTATTATAGCAAAAAAGATACACATTGGAATCAGCAAAAGGGCGAGGTGTATAGGGTGAAATCTGGGAGGGTTCCCTCTTCCCTTTTGTAAGGACTTGTGATTACTTCGGGCTGATTGGATATTCTAGGATAATCTCCTTAAGAGCTTTCATTTAATCATATCTATAAGTTGCTTTTTAAAAAAATTTTTGTAGACAAAGAGTCTTGCTCTGTCGTCCAGGCTGAAGTACAGTGGTGCAATCTTGGCTCACTGCCACCTCCACCTCCTGGGATCAAGCGATTCTCACGTCTTAGCTTCCCTAGTAGCTTACAGGTGCCCACCACCACGCCAGGCTAATTGTTTTTGTATTTTTTTTTTTAGCAGAGACGGGGTTTCACCATGTTGTCCAGGCTGGTCTCGAACTCCTGACCTCAAGTGATCCACCCGCCTCGGCCTCCCAAAGTGCTGGGATTACAGGTGTGAGCCACCTGGCTTGTAAATTCCTTTTTGCCATGTACATTAACTATTCACAAGTTTGAGGGTTCAGGATGTGGACATCTCTTGGGGGTCGCGTGTCATTACTCAGCCTGCCATATCCAGAAATGTGTAGATACCTGTCGATATTTTTTTTTCAGTTTGTATTATTAGAATGTAACATTTCATTTAGGCAAATTACTTGATTAGGACTTGGTAAACCACCCCCTAAACATTTTAAGCCAAAGTCTTTCATATGTTTCTAACCATGACCCTCAACATAAGTATAATTTTACATCTTGACTAAGCATAAATATGTTTATATTTATGTGTATGTTTACAAACTACTGTTATTGCTTTTAATACACTAAGCATGTTCTTATTCTGGTTTTTCTTTTTTTTTTTGGTCACAAGTTATATACTTGGTTTCATGGTGCACTAATGCATTGCAGCAATTTGAAAACCCTTGTTACAGTGGGGATAAAGCAATGAAGAAAACAAAATGCGTGTTTTTTTCCATGACCATTACATTCTAGTGGGTCTAAAGAGACAAAGGAAAAAAAAAGAAAGTATATAGTAAATCAAATAATAAGTACTGTGGGGAAAAGTCAAGCAGGGTAATCGAACTGGGAAGAGTCGAAGGTGTATGGCAGGCCAGGTGTGGTGGCTCAGGCTGTAATCCCAGCACTTTGGGAGGCCGAGGTGGGCAGATCACTTGAGGTCAGGAGTTCGAGACCAGCCTGGCCAGCATGGCAAAACACCATCTCTACTAAAAATACAAAAATTGAGGGTAGTGGCATGCTCTACATGTGGCAGTAATCCCTGCTACCTGGGAGGCCGAGGAAGAGAATCTCTTGAACCTGGGAGGTGGAGGTTGCAGTGAGCTGAGATTGTGCCACTGCACTCCAGCCTGGGCGACAGAGCGAGACTGTTTAAAAAAAAAAAAAAAGTTTATGGTGGTACTGTTGATTTATTTTTAGATCATGTGTTATGGAAGGCATCATGGATAGAGTAACATGTAATATGTGAGCAGAGACCTGACAGGAGCAAGAGAACAAGCAAGGCTCCCTGCTTTCTGGGAGGAAGTTTCCAAGCTGAACATACCTCTCCCTCTCTCCGTCTTCTGTGTTGGCTTTGAGAGTTTGCATTATGCTCTATTTCTTTCCTCTCCGAAGTTCTCTCCTAGTTACACAAGATTAACTTTCCCTTTTCCACTTCTTGTCCAGAGACCTGGATTTCTACCAGATTTTAGAACAATGATCTTATTCCAACTGCTTTCCCAAATTTCCTGTTGGATAATAGTTTCTAACAGGATCTAAAATACTATTTTATGCCTACAGTCTGAACTTTTCTAACCTAACTGGTTATTAGAATCCCACTTATCATAAGCCTACTGAGGAAGAGGTGAGTAGGCTATTAATTGATGTTATTGTAGGTCGCAATGTGGATTGTCTTTTTGTTGCCTTGCAGCTACCTGATTTTAGCTTTTAGCTCTCATATTAAATTGTTAGACTTACGGTTCTAAATGGATCATGTTTATACTTAGTGAATGGGAGCCTGTGGACCCCATTCTTTGTTTACACCTGTATGAAAAACATGACAAAAGAATACACAATGCTGTAAGGACAAGGTCACTTTTTCCCTGGTTTATCAAGGCTTTCTCCCATGACCTAAGTGTGAAATTCTGATATTTCTGAAGAAAGCATTTACTGCTCTCATCTCTAAATATTGCCTTTTTTTTTTTTTATATATAGGCAGCAAGCATCAAAATAAGATGGAGACGCTCCAAAAATTTGCATTAAAATACCTTTCAAATCAAGAGCTATCCTGCTGGCAAATCTGGAAACAGGTTGCAAGGGAATTAACCAGGTGTCTTCAGGGGAAGAGTTCCCAGTTACTACAAGGTGACTCTATTCAGGTTTCTGAAAATGAGAACAATATAATGAACCCTAAAGGGATTTATATTGAAAATCAAGAGTTTTCATTTTTGAGAACCCAGCATTCTTGCAGGAATATATATCTGAGTGAGTCACAGATTCAGAGTAGAGGTAAGCAAATTAATGTGAAAAATAACCTGCATATACATGAAGACTTCATGAAAAAGTCACCATTTCATGAGCATATTAAAACTGACACAGAACCGAAACCCTGCAAAGGTAATGAATATGGCAAAATCATTAGTGATGGCATCAATCAGAAATTACCCTTAGGAGAGAAACCCCATCCGTGTGGTGAGTGTGGAAGAGGCTTCAGTTATAGCCCAGGGTTTCCCCTTCATCAGAATGTTCACACAGGAGAAAAATGCCTCAGTCAAAGCTCACATCTGCAAACTCTTCAGAGAATTCACCCAGGAGAGAAACTCAATAGATGTCATGAATCTGGTGATTGCTTCAATAAGAGCTCTTTTCATTTTTACCAATCTAATCATACAGGAGAAAAGTCCTATAGATGTGACAGTTGCGGCAAAGGATTCAGTAGCAGCACGGGTCTTATCATTCATTACAGAACTCATACTGGAGAGAAACCCTATAAATGCGAGGAATGTGGTAAATGCTTCAGTCAAAGTTCAAATTTTCAGTGCCATCAGAGAGTCCACACTGAAGAAAAACCATACAAATGCGAAGAGTGTGGTAAGGGCTTCGGTTGGAGTGTTAATCTCCGTGTTCACCAGAGGGTCCACAGGGGTGAGAAACCCTATAAATGTGAGGAGTGTGGTAAGGGCTTCACTCAGGCTGCACATTTTCACATCCATCAGAGAGTGCACACTGGAGAGAAACCCTACAAATGTGATGTGTGTGGTAAGGGCTTCAGCCACAATTCACCATTAATATGCCATCGGAGAGTCCACACAGGAGAGAAACCATACAAGTGTGAGGCGTGTGGGAAAGGCTTTACCCGTAATACAGATCTGCATATTCATTTCAGAGTTCACACGGGAGAGAAACCCTATAAATGTAAGGAGTGTGGTAAGGGCTTCAGTCAGGCTTCAAATCTTCAAGTCCATCAAAATGTCCACACTGGGGAGAAACGATTCAAATGTGAAACATGTGGGAAGGGCTTCAGTCAGTCCTCAAAGCTTCAAACCCATCAGAGAGTCCACACTGGAGAGAAACCATACAGATGTGATGTGTGTGGTAAGGATTTCAGTTATAGTTCAAATCTTAAACTACACCAAGTAATTCACACCGGAGAAAAACCATATAAATGTGAGGAATGCGGGAAAGGCTTCAGTTGGAGATCAAATCTTCATGCGCATCAAAGAGTTCACTCAGGAGAGAAACCCTATAAATGTGAGCAGTGTGATAAGAGCTTCAGTCAGGCCATCGATTTCCGGGTACATCAGAGAGTCCATACTGGAGAGAAGCCATACAAATGTGGTGTCTGTGGTAAGGGTTTCAGTCAGTCCTCTGGTCTTCAATCCCATCAGAGAGTCCACACGGGGGAAAAGCCATACAAATGTGATGTGTGTGGAAAGGGCTTTAGATACAGTTCGCAGTTTATATACCATCAGAGAGGCCACACTGGAGAAAAACCTTACAAATGTGAAGAGTGTGGGAAAGGCTTTGGTAGGAGCTTGAATCTTCGCCATCATCAGAGGGTCCACACGGGAGAGAAACCCCACATATGTGAGGAGTGTGGTAAGGCCTTCAGTCTCCCCTCAAATCTTCGAGTCCACTTGGGTGTTCACACCAGGGAAAAACTCTTTAAATGTGAAGAGTGTGGTAAAGGCTTCAGTCAGAGTGCACGTCTTCAAGCCCATCAGAGAGTCCACACGGGAGAAAAACCATACAAATGTGACATATGTGATAAGGACTTCCGTCACCGTTCACGTCTTACGTATCATCAGAAAGTCCATACTGGCAAAAAGCTTTAGAAATGAGAAGTGTGTTGCCAACTTTTGTCTGAATGCACCTTTTCAAGTTTTTGGAGAGTGCATGCTGGTGGTAAACCCTATAAAAGTATTGAGCGTGGAAGGGGGTTTATTCACGTTTGGAATCTTTCTAACAAATCCATCAAGATGATGACATAGAACCATGAACAGGAATAGAACTCGTATTTAGGGGAAAAATGGGGCTTGTGGCTCTCTTGGTAAGATCTAGTTAATATAAATGATCACCTTTCAATGTGAATATATGCTTGAAGATAATGTGTGGAAGGATATTTGCCATATGCTAACTGGTTTTTTGGCCAGGGAGAGTTTTGAGTTATTATTCCTTTTCTTTAATTTTCATTTTATACCTACAGTGATCATTATTTTCATGAAAGCTGTAAAGCTATGAATAATGAATAAAATTACTGACTAAAAATTTTCTGTAACTAAGGACTCATAATATGATTATTTTATATGGTACATAGATTTAAAATTAAGGAATATATCCCCAGGGATGAATCTTTGATCTTCAGAAGTAAATATATGTCTGCCATAGAGGTATATTAAAGGATAGTATGGCCGGGCATGGTGGCTCATGCCTGTAATCACAGCACTTTGAGAGGCCAAGGCGGGTGGATCACGAGGTCAGGAGATCAAGACCATCCTGGCTAATATGGTGAAACCCCGTCTCTACTAAAAATACAAAAAAATTAGCCAGGCGTGGTGGCATGTGCCTGTAGTCCCAGCTACTTGGGAGGCTGAGGCAGGAGAATCGCTTGAACCCGGGAGGTGGAGGTTGCAGTGGGCCGAGATCACACGATTGCACTCCAGCCTGGTGACACAGCGAGACTGCATCCCAAATAAATAAATAAAGGATAGTCAGTGCATCATTGTTTTAATAGCAAACAGAAATAGTTGGATTGCCAAAGTATTTTGTGCTTTACCAATCCAGCAGCACGCTATGCAGACATCAAATGGGAAAAGGTAAATTTTTAGCTGTGGATGTTGGAAGATGTTCAGAGTATATTAACTTGAAAAAAAAAATGTGAGATTTTTATGTGATCCTATTTTGTAAAAACGCATAGATGAATAAGTATTTACTTATAGTTCTCTCTAAATAATGAGATTTTACTTTATGTATATTTTTATATTTCTTTAAACTTATTTTGAAATAATTTAAAACTTTCAGAAAAATTATAGAAATTGTATAAAAGCTCCCATATACTCTTTACCCAGATTCACCAGTTGTTAACATGTTTGAATTATTCTCTCAATAAGTATGAGCATATCTATACCCATACTTATACATGTTATATGCATTTATACATAAAGTTTTACCATATGAATATGTTATATCCTTCTCCCTACACTAAATACTTGTGTGCTTTCCTAAGAACAAGGATATCTACTTAGCTTTAATACAACATTCCAGGGATTTATTTACTTAGAGACAGGGTCTCATTCTGTTGTCCAGGCTGAGTGCAGGGGGGTGATTATAGCTCACCACAGCCTTGAACTCCTGGGGTCAAGCGATCCACTCCACTCAGCCTTTCAAGTAACTGGGACTGCAGGCATTGACCACCATGCCCACCTAATTTTAAAGATTTTTGTAGAGATGGGCTCTCGCTATGTTGTCTAAACTGGTGTAGAATTCTTGGGCTTAAGTGATCCTCCCACCTCAGCCTTGCAAAATGCTAGGATTATGGGCATGAGCCACTGTACCCAGAAAGAAAATTTATTATTGATACATAACACTATGTAACCTATAGACCTTATTTAAATCTTACAGTTATCCCAATAATATATTTATTGGTTTTCTGCTCTAGAGTCCAAAGATTACACATTGCATTTAGACTGCTTTAATCTGAATTGCTACCTCTTTCATTGTTTTTAATGACCTTGATATTCTTGAGATTATTTTGTAGAATGTCTCTTAATTTGGATTTGCCTGAGGTTTCCTTACAATTGGATTTGAATTACATTTTTTTCCCTGAGGACTCTAAGTGGTGTGCAGCACATCAGGAAACACGGTATGTTTGTACCTTTATGGGTTATGTTAACTTGGAACACTTGATTGGGGAGGGCCGTGCTGGGTTTTTCCACTGCGAAATTACTATTTTTTTCTTTGTAATTAATAATTACAAAGGCAACTTGTGGGGAGACACTTCCTGACTCTATAAATAACTTGTTTTTTGTAAATTTTCCTCCACTAGTTTAAGCATTCTCTAAGTCTGGCCTAAATCAGTAATTGCTCTGATGGTGTAAAAGGGTGATATATTCAACCTTCATCATTCCTCCAACACTTGTTAGACTGTTGTTCTACTCTAAGGAAGTTTCCCTTCTGTCCTGTTTGCCCGTCAGGTATTTTCAAATAAATTTGAGCACATCTACACAATACAATGTTCCAAGCTCATCTGGTATTCTTCCTGCCCCATCCATGGAATTTGCTGTTTCTTTGAGAACTCAGATTCTTCTGATTGGGGGATGGTAGTTAAACATCAAGATCTGGGTAATAGCTGTAATAGATGTGCCTTTTCTTTTTTTTTCCACTAGGGGATGAAGGAGGGGAAAGAGGTATATAGACAGGAAGAGAAGTAGAAAGGTAGAAAGAATTAATGATGAGTTCCTGCTTTTATCTCCAGTTCTTAATATCATAGTGATTTTTTTTTTCTAGCCTTACCCCTATTCTGTGTTGCATCTTCATTCTTCAAGAATCAGAAATTTGTCTCCCAGTATCATTCATATATTTACTGGGGAATGTGGACATGCATGCAACTAGAACTTGGGGGTTCTGTCTTTTGGAGAGAATGGGAATATTGGATGACTGATGCCAGAGATGATTTTTGAATGGCATAGTCTCCCAAACATTACAATTTTTCGCATTCTCAGGGTATTGACCCTTTAAACCAAATAAAATGTTCCCGTAGGATCATGAAGAAAAGTATCTGATAGAAATATCCAAAGATAGATATATTCAGATGAGAGCCTTCCAGTCAATGTTTCCTTGCAGGTACTAGCACAGTTAATGTTAAGGAATGGTTTCTTGTGAACTGTTGTGGAGCTCTCCTAGCCTGTGAGTGTCACTGATGCCACTGATGAATATTGCTTTATTTACCTCTCATTCTCTTCGTAACCTTCTCAGAGGTAGTTTGACAAAGTCTCAAACCGCATCCCTCTACTGCTTCTTGAGAGGACCAAGACATTTTAGGAGAAACTAGTGTTAAAGAGACCAAGTCAGAAGATTGGTAACAAAGTAGTATAGTATAATAGCAGACTCTCAGCCAGGCACAGTGGTTCACACCTATAGTCTCAACTACTCAAGAGGCTGAGGCGGGAGGATCACTTGAGCCCAGGAGTTTGAAGCTGCAGTGAGCTGTGATTGCACTACTGCATTGCAGCCTGGGTGACGGTGAGACCCCATCTTGAAAAAGCTGGCTGGGTGCAGTGGCTGCCGCCTTTAATCCCAGCACTTTGGCTGGCCAAAGTGGGTGGATCACCTGAGGTTAGGAGTTCCAGACCAGTCTGGCCAACATGGTAAAACCCTGTCTCTACTAAAAATACAAAAAGTTAGCCAGGCGTGGTGGTGGGCGCCTGTAATCCCAGCTATTCGGCTGAGGCAGGAGAATTGCTTAAACCCAGGAGGTGGATGTTGTAGTGAGCTGAGATCGTGCCACTGCACTCCAGCCTGGGCAACAGGAGTGAAACTCCATCTCAAAAAAAAAAAAAAAAAAAAGGAAAAAAAGAAAAAGCCAACCCTGGAATTAGACTTTCTTGTTCAGTGTAGCCATTTGCTAGTTGTGTAACTGCAGACAAAATGCTTAACCTCTCTATTCCTCAATTTGCTTGTGTTGTCAATGTTTGAGGATAATATCTTTTAGTTCTGTGGTAAGGGTTAAAACTATATGCCTGGCATATAGTAAGATCTGTATAGTGTTAACTATTATTTTCAACATAGATGTCACTATTACTAGATATCTGCTAACTTATACTAGAAATGTCTAAACAAGGGATCAGTAAACTATAGCCTGCTGGCCAAATCTAGCCTGTGTTCTCTTTTTGTACAACACGAGAGCTGAGATTTTAAATCTTTAAAGAGTTATAAGGAAAAAAAAAGAATATGCTACAGAGACCATCTGTGGCCCACAAGACCCAAAACGTTACTGTCTGGCCCTTTTTAGGAAGTTTGCCATTCCCTGGTCTAAGCAAATTTTAGTTTCTCGGAAGCCTTGCTTCTGAGATACATACGTACTACAGATATGTATTATCTCAATTCAGCACTTCTCAAGTCTTTTAGGTTTAAAGAAATGCTCAAATTGACATAAGAAAACACAAGCATATTTTTTTAGAGAAAATTAGGACCATGTATGAAGCAATGTGCTGTGTGTCCAATGTGTAGCTAATCTGCAATTCTATGAATAAATGTTATGTTTGTTTGTTTTTTTTTGTAAGTAAACTTAGGTTTTACAGGTTTAAGTACCTTCCCTAAGTCAGTCAGTAGTAAATGCCACAACCACAGTTTGAACTCAGGTCTATCTTGCTGACTTCAAAGCTACTCTTAAATGCTATCTGCATAAATTACATTGCAAGGCCAGAATGCCTAAGTTTACATTCTGTAGAGCATGCATCCCATTTCACATGAATAAAGTACAAATATAAGAATGGAATATCCTTCAAAAAGTACCAAATTTGCCTAGGAAGTGTTTTGCTCCATTTCAACTCAGGCTTTTCCTATAATAAGTTAATAATCTAAGGCAAGCTTGTCCAATTTGCAGTCCAGGACAGCTTTGAAAGTGGCCCAACACAAATTCATAAACTTTCTAAAACATGAGATTTTTTTTTTTTTGAAAAATTTTAAAGCTCATCGGTTGTTTTATGTATGACCCAAGACAGTTCTTCTAGTGTGGCCCAGGGAAGCCAAAAGATTGGACACCCCCATCTAAGAGATATGTTTTGTATTTCCTACTTCCTTGATTACATTTCTGACCTTGTTGATGCCATTTTAAAGTATTTCTTCTTGTTTGATGATTGAACCAATACTGAAAAATTAACTCAAATGTTGAAAAAGCCATGTTTGAAGCTTTAACCTAGCAGCTGTAACCTAACTGAATGTACCTCTTCCAACTATAATTTTGCAGTCCACTTGAGGAAGGAATCCTTTTTAGGACTTATCTGAAACTATTTACTTGGTAGTTCCTCCACAGAATCAGGTTTATTTAAAAATATGCAGCTTTTGCCAGGCATGGTGGCTCATGCCTGTAATCCCAGCACTCTCAGAGGCTGAGGCAGGAGAATGGCTTGAGCCCTGGAGTTCAAGAGCAACATGGGCAACACAGTGAGACCCCATCTCTACAAAAAAAAAATCAAAAAATTAGCCGGGCATGGTGTCACGTACCTGTAGTCCCAGCTACAGGCTGAGTGGCTGAAGTGGGAGGATTGCTAGAGCCCAGGTGGTTGAGGCTGTAGTGAGTTGTGCTGTTGCACTGCACTCCGGCCTGGGGCCCTGACTCAGAGATAATAATCATCTTAAAAATGCAGGTTTTAGGATAGCCATTTACTTGAAAATTGTAAGTTGGAGAGCCCTTCAGCAATTTATACCCATATTTCTCTTCTCTTTTTCCCTCCCCCTTTTAAGTTTTGAGGTATAATTAACATACAATAAGCTGTACATATTTAAAGTGTTCGATTTTTAAAGTTTTAATATGTGTATCTTTGAAACCATCACCACAATCAAGATAGCAAAAATACCCATCATTCTTCAAAGTCACCTCATATCTCCCTTTTAATCTCCATTCTGCTCCTCCCCAATCCCTGAGCAACCACTGATCTGCTTTCTGTCACTGTAGAGTAGTTTGCATTTCCTACTATCCTAACAAATGAAAACCATACAGTATATACTCTTTTTTCCCCTAACTTCTGGCAGAAAGAGATTCATCCTTGTTGTCTGTATATAATTAATTCTTCATTATTGATCATTACTGTAATTGTATAGATATACCACAATTTTTTTTTAATCCATCTATTGATGGGGATTTGAGTTGTTTTCAAACTTGGCTATTATAAACGCTATGACATGCTGTCAACACTTGTTTGTGTACAAGTGTTTGCATGGAGATATGTATAGTCCAGAAATATATATATACACACACCATATATAACTCTAGACTATATATTTTATCTTGGATAAATAGCTAGGAATTGGATAACTGGATCATATGGTAAGTATATGTATGACTTTTATTGTATTTTTAATTTAGGATTTTTATTTATCACAGTTATACAAATTTGGAGGAGTACCTGTGGTATTTCAGTACATGTGTACAATGTGTAATGATCAAATCGGTGTAGTTGGGATGCCCATCACCCCAAACATTGTGTTTAACTTTTTTTTTTTTTTTTTTTTGAGATGGAGTCTCTGTCATCCAGGCTGGAGTGCAGTGGTGTGGCAACCTCTGCCTGCTGGGTTCAAGCAATTATCCTGCATCAGCCTCCCAAGTAGCTGGAACTACAGGCATGCGGCACCATGCCCGGCTAATTTTTTGTATTTTTAGTAGAGACGGGGTATCACCGTGCTGGCCAGGCTAGTCTCGAACTCCAGACCTTGTGATCCACCTGCCTAGGCCTCCCAAAGTGCTGGGATTACAGCCACTGCACCTGGCCGTGTTTAACTTTTTAAGGAATTTCCACTCTTTACCAAAGTGAGTGTGCTGTTTTATGTTTTCATCAGCAGTGTACATGTTTTCTTCACATTTTCATCAAAATGTATAATGGTCGGTCTCTTTTAGCTATTCTACCCTAGTAGTATCTTACTGTGTTTTTAATTTGCATTTTTCTAAACATGTTTTGCATGTTCTGATTTTCCACTATCATATCTTTGGTAAAGTCTAAATACTTTGCCCAATTTTTTTTTATTGGGTTACTTGTTTTCTTATTGAGTTTTATGGGTTCTTTGTATATTATTGATACAAGTGCTTTATCAGGTATGTGATTTGTAAAATTTTTTCACTCTGTGGTTAAGCAGAAGTTTAAAATTTTTATGAAGTCTAATTTATAATTTTCTTTGATGTATCATGCTTTTGGTGTCATATCTAAGAAACCTTTGCCTAATCCAAGGTCTCAAAGACTTTCTCCTATGTTTTCTTCTAATTTTATGAGTTTAGGTTTTACATACAGATGTATGGTCCATTTTTAATTAATACTTGCATATAATATAAAACATGTTTATTCATCTTAAAACTATGGATGTCCAGTTATGCCAACACCATTTATTGAAAAAATGATCTTTTCTCCATTGAATTGACTTTGCATCTTTGTCAAAAATCAGTTGACCATATACGAGTGGGCCTATTTCTGAACTCTCTATTCTTGCTTGTTGATCTTTATGTCTGTTCACCATACACAGCCAGTTGTTCTTGATTACTAACATAGCTTTATAGTAACTCTCTCTAAATCAGGTAGCACGAGTCTTCCAACTTTGCTTTTTCAGAATTGCTTTAGCTATTCTAGTTCTTTTGCTTTTTCGTGTAAGTTGTAGAACCATCTTGTTGATTGTTTTAAAGAATATTTGCAGGGCTTTTAATGGGAAGCGTGTTAGAAGATTTGACTTCTTTAGTCTTCCAATCAGTGAACATGGCATGTCTCTTCTCTTATTTAGGTCTTTTACTTCGTCAGTGATTTGTATTTTTCAGTACACAGATATTGCCTATGTTTTGTTAGACTTGTACTTAAAAAATTCCTGAAAATTTTGTTCTATTTTAAGTTTCTATTTGTTCATAATAGTATATAGAAATGCAACTTATTTATGTTAACATTGTATGTTAACATTGCATCTCAGGACCTTTTGAAACTGATTAGTTCTGGTAACTTTTTCATTCTTTATACATAATCATGTTGTATGCAAATGGAGACAGTTATTTCTTCTTTTCCAATACGGTTTTTGTTTCTTTGCTTGTTTCCTTAAGAGCTTTTTCTGCATCTACTATGATGATTAAAGAGTTTTCCTTCTTTAGTCTATTAATATGGTGAATTACATTCATTTTAAAATGTTTGAACAACATTGCATTCCTGAGATAAACCAATTAGTCATGGTGCAGTATTCTTTTCATATATTCTACTTGCTGGTATTTGTTGAGGAATTTTGTGTCTATGTTTATGAGGAATATTGATCTGTTGCCTTTCTTCATGCATTTTTCTAATTTTGGTAACAAGATAATGCTAGCCTTATAAAATGGAAAGTATTTTTCTCCTCTTTATTTTCTTCTTTTTCCTCAAAATGTTTGTGTGGTGTTGGTAGTTTCTTTTCCCTTAAATGTTTGATACATGTAAGAGGCCTAAGCCTGGTGGTGGTGTTTCTGGAGGTGTTTTAACTTGAATTCAATGTCATTAATAGGTATAGGAACATTCAGGATGTCTATTTCTTCTTGAATGAATTTTGGTAGGTTTTCTTTTTTAAATAAATTGTCTATTTCATCTAGATTGTCACGTATGGCATAAAGTTTTTCATAATATTTATTTTCATTTTAATGTCATTAGGATCTGGTGTGTGTGTGTGTGTGTGTCTCCCAGGCTGGAGTGCAGTGGCGTGATCTTGCACTTATTTGCAACCTTTGCCTCCCAGGCAGGTTCAAGCGATTCTCCTGCCTCAGCCTCCTGGGTAACTGAGATTACAGGCACCTGCCACAATGCCCAGCTAATTTTTGTATTTTTAGTAGACATGGGGTTTTGCCATGTTGGCCAGGCAGGTCTCAAACTCCTGACCTCAAGTGATCCACCTGCCTCAGCCTCCCAAAGTGCTGGGATTACAGGCGTGAGCCACTGCGCCTGGCCTATCATTAGGATCTGTAATCATAATACAGTCCTACAATTGGTAATTTCTGTTTTGTTTTCTTGTTCTTTTCAAAGTTTATTTATTTTATTTTTTCACCATTGTTCCCCTTTTAGTTTGGTTGATTTCTGCTTTCTTTTTTTGTTGTTGTTTGTTTGTTTTCTTCCTTCTTGCTTAGGGGTTTAATTTTCTTTTTTTTTTTCTTCTTTTTTCATAGACAGGGTCTCACTCTGTCACACAGGCTAGTCTCAAACTCCTGGGCTCAAGCAGTTCTCCTGCCTTGACCTCCCCCAAATCCTGGGATTACAGGTGTGAGCCATTGAACCCAGCTTTTTTTTTTAAATTAAGTTTATTAAGCTTAAAAAAGCTTAGATAATTGATGTAAGTTCCTTCTCTTCCAATAGAAGCATTTTCATGCTGTAAATTTTTCTCTAAATGCTGCCTTAGTGGCGTTCTACAAGTTCTGATATGTTATCTTTTTATTTTTATTTGATTTAAGTTATTTTCCCTTTTCTCTTGTAACTCATGGGTTATTTTTTTCACCCATGGGTTATTTAATTTCCATGAGTATTGGGGGACTTTCCTGAGACTGGTTTGTTATTGATTCTCATTTAATTTTGTTGTGATATGAGAATATACTGTGTGTGGTTTCAATTCTTTTAAATTGGTGCAGTGAATTACATGGCCCAGAGTATGATCCATCTTGGTGTATGTTTTCTTTTTCATTGTGGCAAGATTTCATCATGACTTACAGGTTTTCTTCCTATTTGTTTTATTGATTAATGAGAATGAAGTCTCCAACTGTAATTGTGGGTTGTTTAGTCTTTGTCTTTATCAGTTTTGGCTTTGTATATTTTGAAGCTTTGTTGTTTTGTGCATACACATTTAATTTTATGTCTTTTTGGTAAATTTGCCTCTTTATTATTATTTAATGCCCCTCTTATTTCTGGTAATAATCCTTGTTTTGATGCCTACTTTGTTTGCTTTGAATATCACCACTATAGCATTTTATTCATGTTTGCCTAATAATAGTATAGCCACTCCAGCTTTAATTTGATTATTGTTGCTTTATTCTCCAATCTGATGATTTCTGTTATAATTGGTATGTTTATGACATTTATATATCATTTAGTAATTGATATGGTTAGATATAAATATGTTTTTGGTTACCTTCTGTCTTCATTTCTTTTCCTCTTGTTATACATTTTTTGCTAATTTTAAAAAATGATTTCATATTGTATCCACAATTAGCTTATTTATACAGGTTGAATATCCCTTACCCAAACTGTTTGGGATTAGGAGTGTTAGGATTTCAGATTTTTTCGGATTGTGGAATATTTGTATTGTAGTTATCAGTTGAGTATTTGCAGTCTGAACATCTGAAATCCAAAACACTCCCATCAGCATTTCCTTTGAGTTGTCATGTCAGCACTCAAAAAAATTCAGATTTTGCAGCATTTGGATGTTCAGATTGGGGTACTCAACCTGTACCTCTTTTCATAATTGTTTTAGCATTTACTGTAGAATTTACAATATACATCTATAGTTAATGACAGCCTCTCTTTAAATAATATATACCATTTTATTTATTTCACTAGGTTTTTGGGAAACAGGTGGTGTTTTGTTACATCAATAAGTTCTTTAGTGGTGATTCCTGAGATTTTGAATATGTACTACTTATACAACTGTACACTCCCAATTCCTCCCTTCAAACTTTTGTCCAGTTGTTGTCAAGCATTTGTCTTTTGCATATGCTATAAAGCCACAGTACATTGCTATTATTTTTGCTTTAGGGAGTCAAGTGTCTCTCAGAGCAATTAAAAGTTAAATTCTTAACTGCTTCTGGAAATCTTCATTACTTTACATGTTTACCAAATTTTATTTAGCATCCTTTCTGTTTGAAGAACTTTCTTTAATGTTTCTTGTATTGCTGGTTGGCTGCTACTGAATTTTCTCAGTTTTTGTCTTAAAAAGTTTTCATTATGTCTTCATTTTTGAGGGATATATTTGCTGGGTATGGAATTATGTGTTGATTTTTTTTCTTTCTATACTGTTTGTATTCTAGTTTGCATAGTTTCTAATGAGAAGTGTCCTGTAATTCTCATCTTTGTTTCTTTGTATGTATTGTGTCTCCCCACCAATCCCCTGCCTTTGGCTGCCTTCAACATTTTCTCTTTATTTTGAATTTACTGCAGTTTGAATGTGATGTGTCTAGGTGTGATTGTTTTTAAACAATCTGTATTTTTAATTTTAAAAAATTAAAATAAAATTAAAATAAAATTTTATTTTAAAAATACAGATACTATCATTGAAAATCCCCAGAAATATATTCATTCACCTAGAAACTCTTGTTTCTTACTACACTCTTCATGTAATAAACCAAAGGATGGAAGGGTGTATATTTTAATACATTAGAAAAAGCTCATTTGTATATCTTTTGTCTTTGGTTATATTTTGTTGTTCAGTAATGTCATTCATATTCAAATCTTTGTACTTTAATTTGCAATTAAAGATTCAATTGAGAAAAAATAAATCACACTTTCACATAGGACAGTATGCATTATTAAGAGTTTAATGTTAGGTTCTAACTTAAGTAAATATATGGTTCTTGAATTTTTCATATGCACAAAGACCCACTGAAAGTATACATGAAAAACTAACACTGGTCGGGCATGATGACTTACGCCTGTAATCCCAACACTTTGAGAAGACGAGGCAAACAGATCACTTGAGGTCAGGAGTTCGAGACGAGCCTGGGCAACATGGTGAAACTCCGTCTCTACTAAAAATACAAAAATCAGTCAGGCATGGCTGTGCACATATGTAATCCCAGCTACTTGGGAGACTGAGGCAGTAGAATCACTTGAACCCAAGAGGCAGAGGTTGCAGTGAGCCAAGATTGTGCCATTGCACTCCAGCCTGGGTGACAGAGCAAGACTCCATCTCAAAAAACCAAACCAACAAAAAAACTAACACAAAGATTACACGTGGTACATGGGCTTTTGGTATAGTCAAACCACCTTGGGTCAGAATGGGATGAGTTCTCAACGTATATTGTTTATATTATTTTAATTTTGTACCATGTAAATGTATTAGTATAGAAAAAAATTTAAAGCAAATTTCCGCAGATGCATTAATGTGCCTTATTTTTTCATTTGCCTAGTTTAATTATTTGATTAGAGTCTCAGTATTATCTCATAATACATATAGACAGTTACACATCCATATTTTTATATTTATACAATTTTAGAAAGTATTACATTTCCCTACAGCCTCACTCCATGGGAACAGTATTGTTAATCGGCCATTGTGTTTTGACTCACCAATGGAAAAGAAAAATTAAACACACGTTTAACAACACAGTTTTAAAACCTAACAAAGACCCAGTCCACAGACCCCATATATGTTATTTGCTGCTGCTCAGGATGGTATTTTCATCCCTGAGAGACTGCAATGCTGTTTTATTTTTTCTTGTCAATGGTTGTTTCCCTTGTCCTGCTTTCATCCAGAATAAAGTTCTTAAAAGCCTATTTCTATCATTGACTAACTCTAGCCTTCACAATGAGAACAGTGAAGATACAGTTTCTTTATCCTGAATTCCATAATGAGAACTATCTTGTAGTTCATATTGTGGACTTTTGTTCATTTTCTTCTCTCCAGCATTAGTTCACTGATCCAATCCTCTGTTATCCCCAGTTGTCTCCATCTCCCCTGTACCCCCTAGAGTTACAGAGACCTCATTTTGCCAGGTATTTGAACTACAGGAGTTATTGCTACATTTTGCTCCCTATTCCAGTCCAATTGTACCTGACAGTATTCCAATTTCAAATCCATTAAGGATAAGCTGTTTTAAGAATGGCAAAGTATAGGCTCAAAATAAAGGGATGGAGGAATATTTACCAAGCAAACAGAAAAAAAAAAGCAGAGGTTGCAATCCTAGTCTCTGATAAAACGGACTTTAAACCAACAAAGATAAAAAAAAAAAAAAAAGACAAGGGCATTACATAATGGTAAAGAGATGAATGCAACAAGAACAGCTAACTATCCTAAATATATATGCACCTAATACAGGAGCACCTAAATTCATAAGGCAAGTTCTTAGGGACCTAAAAAGAGACTTAAGACTCCCACACAATAATACTGGGATACTTTAACACCCCACTGCCAATATTAGACAGATCAACAAGACAGAAAATTAACAAGGATATTCAGGACAAACTCAGCTCTGGACCAAGTGGACCTAATAGACATCTACAGAACTCTCCATCCCAAATCAACAGAATATACATTCTTCTCAGTGCCACATAGCATGTATTCTAAAATTGACCACATAATTGGAAGTAAAACATCCCTCAGGAAATGCAAAAGAAGAGAAATCAAAACAAACAGTCTCTCAGGCCCCAGTGTAATCAAATTAGAACTCAGGATTAAGAAACTCACTCAAAACTGCACAACTACATGGAAACTGAACAACCTGCTCCTGAATGACTACTGGGTAAATAACAAAATTAGGGCAGAAATAAGTTCTTTGAAACCATTGAGAACAAAGACACAATGTACCAGAATCTCTGGGACACAGCTAAAGCAATGTTTACAGGGAAATTTATAGCACTAAATGCCCACAGGAGATAGCGGGAAAGATCTAAAATCGACACTGTAACATCACCATTAAAAGAACTAGAGAAGAAAGAGCAAACAAATTCAAAAGCTAGCAGAAGACAAGAAAGAACTAAGAGCAGACCTGAAGGAGACAGAGACACAAAAAACCCTTCAAAAAATCAATGAATCCAGGAGCTGGTTTTTTGAAAAGACTAACAAAACAGACCACTAGTCAGACGAAGAAAAGAGAAGAATCAAATAGACCCAATAAAAAATGATAAAGGGGATATCACTACTGATCCCACAGAAATACAGACTACCATCAGAGAATACTATAAAACACCTCTGTGCAAATAAACTAGAAAATTTAGAAGAAATGGATAAATTCCTGGACACATATACCCTCCCAAGACTAAACCAGGAATAAGTTGAATCCCTGAATAGACCAATAAAGAGTTCTGAAATTGAGGCAGTAATTAATAGCGTACCAACCGAAAAAAGCCCAGGACCAGACAAATTCACAGCTGAATTCTATCAGAGGTACAAAGAGGAGCTGGTACTATTCCTTCCAAAACTATTCCAAACAATAGGAAAAGAGGGACTCCTCTATAACTCATTTTATGAGGCCAGCATCATCCTGATACCAAAACCTGGCAGAGATGAAACAAAGAAAATTTCAGGCCAGTATCTTTGATGAACATCGATGTGAAAATTCTTAATAAAATACTGGCAAAGCAAATCCAGCAGCACATCAAAAAACTTATCCACCACGATCAAGTCAGCTTCCTCCCTGGGATGTAAGGCTGGTTCAACATATGCAAATCAATAAACGTAATCCATCACATAAACAGAACCAATGACAAAAACCACATGATTATCTCAATAAATGCAGAAAAGGCCTTCAATAAAATTCAACACCCCTTCATGCTAAAAACTCTCAATAAACTAGGTATTGATGGAACGTATCTCAAAATAGAGCTATTTATGACAAACCCATAGCCAATATCATACTGAATGGGCAAAAGCTAGAAGCATTCCCTTTGAAAACTGGCATAAGACAAGGAAGCCCTCTTGCCACTCCTATTCAACATAGTATTGGACGTTCTAGCCAAGGCAATCAGGCAAGAGAAAGAAAGAAAGTGTATTCAAATAGGAATAGAGGAAGCCAAATTGTCTCTATTTGCAGATGACATGATTGTATTTTTAGAAAACCCCATTATCTCAGCCCCAAATGTCCTTAAGCTCATAAGCAACTTCAGCAAAGTCTCAGGATACAAAATCAATGTGCAAAAATCACAAGCGTTCCTATACACCAATCATAGACAGAGAGCCAAATCATGAGTGAATGTCCATTCACAATTACTACAAAGAGAATAAAATACCTAGGAATAAAACTTACAAGGGATATGAAGGACCACTTCAAGGAGAACTGCAAACCACTGCTCAAGGAAATAAGACAGAACACAAACAAATGGAAAAACATTCCATGCTTATGGATAGGAAGAATCAATATCGTGAAAATGGCCACCATACTGCCCAAAGTAATGTACAGATTCAATGCTATCCCCATCAAGCTGCCATTGACTTTCTTCACAGAATTAGAAAAAACTACTTTAAATTTCATATGGAACCAAAAAAGAGCCCGTATAGCCAAGACAATCCTAAGCAAAAAGGACAAAGCTGGAGGCATCACGCTACCTGACTTCAAACTATACTACAAGGTTACAGTAACCAAAACAGCATGGTACTGGTACCAAAACAGATATACAGACCAATTGAACAGAAGAGAAGCCTCAGAAATAACACCACACATCTACAACCATCTGATCTTTGACAAACCTGACAAAAACAAACAATGGGGAAAGGATTCCCTATTTAATAAATGGTGTTGGGAAAACTGGCTAGCTGTATGCAGAAAACTGAAACTGGACCTCTTCCTTATACCTCATACAAAAATTAACTCAAGATGGATTAAAGACTTAAACATAAGAACTAAAACCATAAAAACCTTAGAAGAAAACCTAGGCAATACCATTCAGGACATAGGCATGGGCAAATATTTCATGACTAAAACATGAAAAGCAGTGATAACAAAAGCCAAAGTTGGCAAATGGGATTTAATTAAAGTGCTTCTGCACAGCAAAAGAAACTATCATCAGAGTGAACAGGCAACCTACAGAATGGAAGAAAATTTTTGGAATCTATCCATCTGACAAAGAGCTAATATCCAGAATCTACAAGGAACTTAAACAAATTTACTAGGAAAAAAAAAAAAAAGTGGGCAAACAATATGAACAGACACTTCTGAAAAGAAGACATTTATGTGGCCAAGAAACATTAAAAAAGCTCATGATCACTGGTCATTAGATAAAGGCAAATCAAAACCACAATAAGAGACCATCTCATGCCAGTTAGAATGGTGATCATCAAAAAGTCAAGAAACAATAGATGCTGGAGAGGATGTGGAGAAATAGGAATGCTTTTACACAGTCGGTGGGAGTGTAAATTAGTTCAACCATTGTGGAAGACAGTGTGGTGATTCCTCAAGGACCTAGAACCAGAAATACCCTTTGACCCAGCAGTCCCATTACTGGGTACATACCCAAAGGATTATAAATCTTTCTACTGTAAAGACACATGCACACGTATGTTTATTGCAGCACTATTCACAATAGCAAAGGCTTGGAACCAACCCAAATGCCCATCAATCATAGACTGGATAAAGAAAATGTGGCACGTATACACCATGGAATACTACGCAGCCATAAAAAAGGATGAGTTCATGTCCTTTGCAGGGACATGGATGAAGCTGGAAACCATCATTCTCAGCAAACTAACACTGGAACAGAAAACCAAACACCACATGTTCTCACTCACAAGTGGGAGTTGAACAATGAGAACACATGGACACAGGGAGGGGAACATCACACACTGTGGCCTTTCAGGGGTTGAGGTGCTAGGGGAGGGATAGCATTAGAAGAAATACCTGATATAGATCATGGGTTGGTGGGTGCTGCAAACCACCATGGCATGTGTATACCTATGTAACAAACCTGCACGTTCTGCACATGTATCCCATAACTTAAAGTATTAAAAAAAAAAAAAATGGCAAAGTAATGTCAGGGAAAAGATGGATTAGGTAGCTTCAAGGGCCCATCCTTCCACAGAAACAAAACAAAAATGATCTTAAAAAACCTGTCAGATTCAGTGTCATCAGAACTCTGAAAAGTAGTCCAAGGTTTACAACAACCCAGGGAATGTTGAATAGAGAAAACAGCAGCTTAAAAATAGTAGGGGAGCTTTGTGGTGCTTTCGTTTGCCCTTGATTTACTTTTCTCTGCAGCTGGGTGATGGTCTTGAAGGTGACAGCCTATATTCCCAGTGTAGGACACTGATCCCTTGCCCCAGCGGCAGTGGAGCAGACCTTGTTCTCAATTGTATTTGTCTGTTTTGAACTGTCTGAGGGCTACTTGAAGGACTGTTGCAAGTCACTTGGTTTTATCTTATCTGACTTGGAACTCTATCATGGTGGAAAAGTGGCTAATTGAAGAGTACATTCCTCTAAATCACTGAAAGGCAAATGAACAACCCACTGTCACTTAAGGTGAGAGATTACTGTTGAAGCAAACAGTATACAGGATGACAACTTGGGAGGAAAATCTGGGGAGAGAGATTCTGTGAGGAAGTAGGGTATTGAAAAGCTCTCTACATACACCAGGAAATTTAGAAAGGCACGCACATGCTCAGAGGAGAACATATGTTCAGAAATGACCTGAAAAGACTGCAGGCTTTTACCACTGACTGATATTCGGCTTAGTGCAAGCAATAAGAGAAGGCTTTGGCAGAGTTGTAAATGGCCTGGTTAAGCATTGAAAGAGGGCTCCAACACAGAGTCATTGCACAAAGAGTGGGCAAATATTTTTCCTTTTTTGTTTGTTTTTCATCCAGACATTCAAGGAAATCCCTGTTAACACAATGGGTAAAAATAAGTGAAAAGAATAGAGGCCTTAGATACCACACAATACAGGAAATGTCAGTTTTACAAAAAAAAAAAGTCATTTAGAAAACTCACTATTCATTTCCCGGAGCTGCCGTTACCACATGGCACAAAATTAGGTGGCTTGAACAATAAAAATTTATTTTCTCCCAGTTTTCTGCAGGTTAGACCGCCAAAATCAAAGTGTCAGAAGGGCCATGCTCTCTTTTATTACCTCTTAGTAGCTTCTGGTGGTATCCATTCATCTTTGATATTCCTTGGCTTTTAGCTGTATCACTTCAAGCTCTGCCCCTGTGGTCACATGGCATTCTCCCCATGTGTTTCTGTCTTGATATGGTATGTTACTCTTCTAATAAGGACATTGTCATACTGAATGAGGGTACACCCTAATGCCCTCATCTTGACTGCATCTTCAAAAACCCTATTTCAAAGTAAGGTCGTGTTCACAGGTTAAGACTTCTACATATCTTTTTGGGAGACACAATTAAACAGTCACTAAACAAACCATTATAATCCACAATAAGATAAAAACAAACTGAGCAGGAGGAAGAATCTGACTTTAAGAGATACCACATTATAAAACAACAACAACAAAAAAAAAGAGCATGCAAATAAAAAATTATGGTCCATTCCCAGAATAAATGAACAGAAACTGTCCCCAAGGAAACATAGACACTGGACTAGACAAAGACTTTAAATAAACTGTCTTAAATGTTCTCAAAGAGCAACAGGAAACCATGAACAAAAATAATAATAAAACCAGGAGAATGATGTCTGAAAATAAGATACTGAATAGGTAGAAATTATTTAAAAACCATGAATTTTGGACCTGAAGAGTACAATAACTGAAATGAAAATTCACTAGAGGATTTCAACAGCATATTTAAGCAAGCACAAAAACCAGTGAACTAAGATAAGTAAATTGAAGTTATTCCATCTGAGGAGCAGAAGGAAAAATAAGTAGAACTAAGATATCTGTGGGATGCCATCAAGCATATCAACATATGCACAATGGGAGTCATGATAAGAGAGGAGAGAGAAAGGAGTATAAGGAATATTTGAAGAAATAATGTTCAAAAACTTCTCAAACTTATAAAAACGTGAGTCTACACATATAAGAAGCTCAAGGAACTCCAAGAGGAATAAATGCATAGAGATCCATACCAAGACACATTATAATCAAACCATAAAAAGACAAAGAGAGGCTCAAAATCAGCAAAAGGAAGTGACTCCTCATGTACAAAGGCTCTATAAAAGATTAATAACCCACTTTTCATCAGAAATCATGATCTCCAGAAGCCAGTATGATGACATATTTAAAGTAACGAAATAATTAAAAAAAAAAAAAAACCCTGTTAGCCAAGAATCCTATATCTGGCAAAACTATCCTTCAAAAATTAAGAAGAAATTAAGATATTCCTAGATAAACAAACACTGAGGGAGTTCATTGCTAGTTGGCCTGCCCTACAAGAAATACAAAATACTTCAAGCAGAAGTGAAAAGAGAGTAAATAGTATCTTGAAGCCATGTAAACGAATAAAGAACACTGGTAAAGTAACTACATAGGCAAACACAAAAGCCAATATTATTGTATTATTGGCTCATAACTCCTATATGATTTAAAGAAAAATGAGTAAAATAATTATAAATCTATGTTAATGGGGCACACAATGTATAAAGATGTAATTTTTTCAAATCCTAAAGGGAGAAGGACAGATATATGGGGGCAGGATATTTTATACTGTAGAAGCTAGGTTAGCATTAATTCAGACTATATTAACTTCTTTAATGTATTATAATATAGTTTGAATTAATACTATTCAACACTTTTGCATCTTTAAATTTTTTCACAGTAGTATTTGGAAAAATAGGCCAGCTGTGGTGGCTCACATCTGTTATCCCAGCACTTTGGGAGGGTGAGGCAGGAGGATTGCTTGAGGCCAGGAGTTTGAGAACAGCCTGGGAAACATAGAGAGACCCTGTCTCTACATTTTTTTTTTTAATTAGCTGGGTGTGATGGCACATTTCTGTAGTCTTAACTATGCAGGAGTCTGAGGCTGGAGGACCACTTGAACCCAGGAGTTCGAGGCTGCAGTGAGTCAAGATCACACCATTGCACTACAGCCTGGGTGACAGAATGAGACCTCATTTCAAAAAAGAAAAAAGATGTTAACTGTATTCCAAGGTTAATCACTAAGAAAATAAAATATGCAGAAAAGGGAATAAGAAGAAAATTTAAATGGTACACTACAGATCAGGCATGTGATTTATGCCTGTAATCCCAGCATTTTGGGAGGGCCAAGGTGGGTGGATCACTTTAGGTCAGGAGTTTGAGACCAGCCTGCCCAACATGGTGAAACCCTATCTTTACTAAAAATACAAAAATTAACTGGGCATGATGGTGCATGCCTGTAGTCCCAACTATTTGGGAGGCTGAGGCATGAGAATCACTTGAACTCAGGAGGCAGAGGTTGCAGTGAGCTGAGATCACACCACTGCCCTCCAGCTTGGGTGACAGTGAGACCCTGTCTCAAAATGGAAACAAAAACAAAACAGGTATGCTACAAAAACGTCAAACAGAAAAGAAGGCATTAATCGAGAGACCTAGGAACAAAAAAGATAAGCCATGTAGAAAACACATCACAAAGTGAAAGAAGCAAGGCCTTTTCTAAATCAGGAATTAATTTAAATGCAAATAATTAAGCTCTCCAGTTAAAAGGCAAAAGTTGGCAGAATGGATAAAACAGCATGATCCAACTATATGCTGTCTATAAGAGACTTATTTGCAATCCAAAGACAAAAATAATGTTGAGTGAAAAAATGGAAAAAAAATTATTCCATGCAGGATGTAAAAAAAGAGAACTGAGGTGACTGTATTAATATTAGACAAAATAGACTTTAGGTAAAAACTTGACGAGAGACAAACAATGATATTATATATTGACAAAAGAGTCAATGCATCAAGAAGATATAACGGTACAGATATTACACAGCTAGTCCCCAAATATATGATGTGAAAATTGATGGAACTGAAGGGAGAAATGGATATTTCTACAATGTTTTCAGACTTCAGTGTACCACTTTCAATAATGGATAGAACAACCAGACAAAAGATCAATAAAGAATTAGAGGACTTGGAAAGACATAAACCAAACTCCTAGCAGATATATACAAAGCACCCCACCTAAAATCAGCAGAATACACATTTTTCTCAAGTGGTCATGAAACATTTTCTGGGATAGATCATACATTATGGCACAAAACAGGTCTCAATAAAAATTTAAAAAATCACGTATCAACAGAAAGATAAAGTCATATGAAATGTTCTCAGGTCACAAAAAAATGAAATGGGGAAATCAGTAATGAGAAAAACTGGAAAATTCACAAATGTGTGGAAATTAAACAGCACACTCATAAAAACCAATGGGGATAGAAGTTACAGGGACGTTAGAAAATACTTTGAGATGAAAACATGATTCAGAATTCCTTTGGTACTAAAATAATAACAAAATTCTGCTGACTGAACTAAAAAAATTGTAGTAGAAAATATCGAAGACAGTTTCCTACCCATCCTATACACAATACCCACCCCCTATAACTTAAATAAAACAAGAACAACTTTCTCCTTTCTAGAGAAAACCACATTGGAAAGAAAGTCTCTGCAAGAAGTCTTGATACACGTGCTTTTACAAGGCTGTTAGATATTACTTCATTTTGGATTCCACATTGACTTGATCTGTTGATGATCATTCTATTGTATTTATCATCTCAAGAGCAAGCTGAGTGGATATAAAAAAATATAAGTTGAAATAAGAGAAGACGCATTTTCAAGATATAATTTAGGTGGTTTTTTTGCAAATTACAATACAGTTGGCCCTTGAACAACACAGGTTTAAACTGCACGGGTCCACTTACATGTGAAAAAGCTCACAGATAAGCCATGTAGCCTAGAAATATCAAACAATTAAGAAAAATGTAGGTATATCATGAATGCATAAAATATATGTAGATATTAGTCTATCATTTACTACCATAAAATATATATGAATTTATTATAAAAAGGTAAAACTTACCAAAACTTACACACACAAACACAGACTGTACATTCACAGTGAAATGTAAAACAAAGATGCAATATTAAATCAAAACTGCATAAAGTTAACTGTAGTACATGCTGCACTACTGTAATAATTTAATAGCTATCTCCTGTCACTATTGTGGTGAGCTCATGTGTGTGAATATCTGCTTAAAATTCCAAGTGATGCTAATCATCTCAAAATGAGCAGTTCATCTCTCCAGTAAATTGTATATTACAGTAAAAAGTGATCTCATGGTTTCCTCTTATTTCTTATTATGTTTAGTGCAATACCATAAATCTTGAATAATACCATGGGACCTATGTGAACTGCCACTAGTGATGTTGGAAGTGCTCCTAAGATGCATAGAAAAGTCATGACATTATAAAAGTTGGATTGCTTGATATGTACTGTAAATTGAGGTCTGAAGCTGCAGTTGCCTGCCATTTCAGAAAGACAGTTTCTTAAACAGATGGTGTAAACTTATAGTATCAATACAGTACAGTACTGTAAATGTATTTTCTCTTTCTCTTGATTTTTTCTTCTTCTTTTTTTATTTTTAGATGGAGTCTCGCTCTGTCACTCAGGCTGGAGTGCAGTGGCACAATATTAGCTCACTGCAACCTCTGCCTCCTGGGTTCAAGCAATTCTCCTGCCTCAGCCTCTGGAGTAGCTGGGATTACAGGCATATGCCACCAAGCCCAGGTAATTTTTGTATTTTTAGTAGAGATGGGGTTTCACCATGTTGGCCAGGCTGGTCTCAAACTGCTGACCTCGTGATCTGCCCCTCCTTGGCCACCCAAAATGCTAGGATTACAGGCATGAGCCACTGCACCTGGCTCCTCTTGATTTTCTTAGTAACATTTTCTTTTCTCTAGCTTATTTCATTGTAAGAATATAGTATATAATACATGGAACATACAAAATATGTTTTAATTGTTTATGTTATCTATAAGGATTCTGTTTAATAGTAGGCTATTAGCTGTTTTTTTGAGAGTCAAAAGTTTTACGTGCATTCTTTTTAACTTTTTTTTTTTTTTTTAAGGTTAGTCAAGTGAAGCAGTTGGAGTGAAGAAGGAACAAAGAAATCTGGAACTGGTTGTGATCACCAGTTGTAACACTACTGCACCCAAACCAGCCTATAGATGCATTTTTGACTGTGATGGGGGTGACTGTCCCAATCCCAGAGTTATTCAAGGGTTGACTGCATTAATTCTTCCAATCAATAAATATGGAATATCTTTCCATTTTTCTGTGTCATCTTCAATTTCTTTCATCAGTGTTTTATAGTTATCAACCTGGAGTTCTTTCACTTCCTTGGTTAAGTGTAGTCCTAGGTATAATTTTTTTGTAGTGTTTGTAAATGGAATAGTTTCTTGATTTCTTATTTTAGATAGTTCACTGTTAGCATATTTCCTTCACTTCCCTGCCAGCTCCTTTCATTTGCCAAAAATCCCTGTATTTCAAAGTGATCAATTAAACCCAACAAAAATGAGAAAATTTTGTTGTTCTGTGACCCGATCAAAGGTTACTTTTCCTTCTTGTGAGTCTTTAACATCTTTGAATTGCTCATGATAGATATCATTGTCTAGATATATCCAGGCACATGTAAAGAATGCAATAAGATAAAAAAAAAAAAGTTTGAGATTCTCTGTTCACCTTTCTCTCTATACAGCCACATTTACTTCACTTTTTAATTTTCTTTTTTCTTTTTTTTTTTTGCCTCTCCACTCTTTGAAACAGCCACATTTAACTTTCCAGTCACACTTAGTTGTAGTGTCACTTTAGAAAGGAAACAAAGAAAACAGAACAGGGAAGGAACAGAAAAATAAAGGTCAAGCGCTAATAGCCCCTGAGAACAGTTAACTGAATCCACTTACATATTTAAAAATAAATAAATTGGCCGGGCGCGGTGGCTCAAGCCTGTAATCCCAGCACTTTGGGAGGCCGAGACGGGCGGATTACGAGGTCAGGAGATCGAGACCATCCTGGCTAACACGGTGAAACCCCGTCTCTACTAAAAATACAAAAAAAAAAAAAACTAGCCGGGCGAGGTGGCGGGCGCCTGTAGTCCCAGCTACTCGGGAGGCTGAGGCAGGAGAATGGCATAAACCTGGGAGACAGAGCTTGCAGTGAGCTGAGATCCGGCCACTGTACTCCAGCCTGGGTGACAGAGCGAGACTCCGTCTCAACAAAAAAATAAATAAATAAAAAATAAATAAAAATAAATAAATTATTTAAAGTGGCAAGGTCTGCCTTGCGGAAGATTTTAGGAAGCGTAGTGCGTAAGAACCAAGTAGCTAAGACTACTTCCGTTTGACGGGGCGGGACGGTAGCCTGTTTCCGCTCGGGCATTCTGGGAAGTGTAGTGCAGGAGTCGTTGCAACCTTGTGCACTTCCGCTGCAGGAGGGCGAGGCAGCCGTCATCAATCCCCTCTGGGAGGTGAGTCAGCGCGGAACCTCTGCATCTACAGCGAGCTTTCCTGGCCTGGGCGTGGGACTCGCAGGTGCCTGCCTTCGCCCTCAGTAAAGAGAAGCCACAGAGGGCGGGGTCGATGTTTTGCTTGCTCTTTGCTTTTAGGGCGGTGCATGGGTCTCCAATTTGGGAATGGCTCCTGGTCGCACGTCTGGTTTGAGGGTGTCCTGGGCGCTCAAGTTCCCTGGTTTTCCCCACCTTCCACACGCTCTGCCGCCCTCTGGCAATATAATCTTGGCATATAATTTCTCCGTTTCTCCTCTGTAAAGTGAATTTCATAGTAGTACCTATCTGGTAGGAGTTTCGTGAGATTTACGTAAGATAGACGTAAAAATGCTTAGGACCGATCCTGGCACACACTGAAAAGGTGGCTGGTTGTTGCCAATCTCTTATTTCTTCCCGGAGAGGAGAGACGTTCAGTCTCTGAAAGGTTCTGTGACCCCGCGGTGGGTTCTGAGCTCCAGGTGCAGCGCCACTCACCCTTCTCTGATCCTTGCACTCCGCGGGGCTGTTCCTGGCTTCCTAACGGGGGGAGGGGGGCGTCAATTTTCTCTCCATCTTTTTTATTTTTCCTTCTCCTTTAAGGCATGAGTGTGTCTCACCTCCATGTGGTGCCTGGGGATGTCCACTGTCATTCATCCTGGACCAGAAACACAGTTTGGATATCTTCCAACCCCCTTTCCTTCCTTAGCCCTGACTAACCGGAGGACTGCAGAGAGGAGGGTGTCGACCCCCTGACTCTTTGTAACATTGTCCCAACGTGAGAGGACTTAATACATGCTATTGCTATTTCTGCTCAGTTGGAGAACAGATTTCCTTCGCTCATTAGCAATATTATTTTTCCTGCTGGGCAAAAGCTCAAATATTTATGGAATAAACGGGAGGTTGGATTAGGCATGTGTTCATGAATGAGTAATAATTGTTAATACAATGAGTGCCAGGGTCTCTTCTATAGGCTTTACATGCATTAGTTAGCTTAATCTTCATAACAATGATAATATTATCATTCCTATTTTACAGATGACAACACTGATGGGTAAAATATTTATCTTCCCAAAGTAAAACAACAGGAAAGAGCCTGAACTGGGAGTTTGAGCTCAGGCAGAGTGGGTTCTTGAACTTTGTGCCACACTCTCCTTCAGCCCTGAGAAATGTCAGTTCCATGGGGGTGCAGTGGCTCATGCCTGTAATCCCAACACTTTGGAAGGCTGAGGCAGGAGGGTGGCTTGAGCCCAGGAGTTCAACACCAGCCTGGGCAACATAGTGAGACTCCATCTCTACAAAAAAAATTAAAAAATTAGCTGGATGTGGTGGCACACACCTGTGGTCCCAGCTACTCGGGAGGCTGAGGTAGGAGGATCGCTTGAGCCCAGGATGCAGAAGTTGCAGTGAGCTGAGATCATGCCACTGCACTCCAGCCTGGAAAAGAGAATGAAAGTGTGTCTCAAAAAAATTAAAAATAAAAATAAAAAGAGGAAAAGAAATGGTTTCACAGCTTAGGCAATGACTGGGAGATGCTCAAGAGTAATAATCAAAGAAAAAATTTTTAAAGGATTTGCAGGGAAGAACTCTGAGGAGATGACATTTGAGTAAATACCTGACACTGCTATTAAAATAAATAAATAGATAGGGTTTACATTATCCACAATCTATGACCCTTTTATGAATGATTTCACTTTTTTTTTTTTTTTTGAGATTGAGTCTCCCTCTGTCTCCCAGGCTGGAGTGCAGTGGCACGATCTCAGCTCACTGCAACCTCCCACTCCCAGGCTCAAGCGATTCTTGTGCCTCAGCCTCCTGAGTAGCTGGGATTACAGGTGCCTGCCACCATGCCCGGCTAATTTTTATATTTTTAGGAGAGACAGGGTTTCACCATGTTGGCCAGGCTGGTCTCGAACTCCTGACCTCAAGTGATCCACCCACCTCAACCTCCTAAAGTGCTGGGATTACAGGCGTGAGCCACTGCGCCCGGCTTAATGATTTCACTTTTAAGGATGACCTTGATGTTAATTGAGCAAAGCAAATGAAATTAAAAAGCAAGAAGAAATTGACAGATAAAGTTCATCTTCTCCTCCCAATTAGGAATAGCCTCAGAATTTTGTAGCTCAAGAGAATCTTGGAGATCAATTAGTACAATCCTTGTCTGTGTGTCATTCTTTGATTCCGTGTGCATCAAATACTCACTATACTCTAGGTGCTTGGGATAAAAAGATGAGTAATTGTTCATTATCTCACAGGCAAAACAGATGCTTGATTTACTAATTATACCCCAAATGCCCCAGCTACTCAGAATGCTTCCAAGAGGAGAGATTACAGAGAAGGACAGGGAAGCTGGTCCTCTCTGGAGGCAGAGTGGCAGGAGCAAAGGCACGAGAGGACTTGACAACCTAGGAATGAACAAAGTCTGGAAATTCAGGCCTAGAAAAGTGGCCCTGGTACATATAGTGAGCAGAGCTGAGCCAGGCACTCCAGACCCCATTTGCTTTTTTCTACTAAATGTTGTGAAATGTCAAGTCTTGCAAAATCCTGTTACTGAGCAGAGCAGGAGGGTGCAGGGAAATATAGGACCAGAACAAAGGGAATTGGATGTTAAGAACTGATCTCTCCCTAGCTTTGAGAAGAGAATACATTGCTCTTTTCCCTACTAGAGTGTTTCTGCCTGAAGTAGGAGGAGCCGTGAACGGGAGTAGCTATCTGTATTGAACGCTATCTTGTATATACTCACTGAAACCTCTTAATAACCCTACGAAGTAGATGCTGTTGTTGTCCTCACTTTATGGGCAAGGAAACAGGCACAAAGAGCTAGTACGTCAGAAGAGTCAATTAGGATATTAGGTTCCTCATCATCTGGCTCCAGTATCTCTCAGCAGATCATTTTCAGCAGTTCACACCCTCCAACTCCCCTTTCTCTGATCTCTAAGACATGACTCCTTCCATGTCTTCATATTTCTGATTAGAGAAGGAGACACGATTAAGAGACAGGCTCCGGACTCAGCTGGATTTAGATGCAGTCTCACCTCACCAGCTCTGTGACCTTGGGTAACTTAATCTCAGTAATCCTCAGCTTCCTCATCCACTAAATGGGAACAACAGTCATCATGTCATCACTTACTGAGAGCTTATATAATGTGCCCGACACTGAATCAAGGCTTTTCCCCACTATTTTAAAAATTGAGTCATAATTCATATACCATATAATTCACCCTTTTAAAGTGTACAATTCGGCGGCATTTAGTGTATTCACAATGTTAGGTTGTACAACCATCACTATTTTCTAATTCAAGAACATCTGTATCACCCCCAAAAGAAACCTCCTATTCCCTAGCCATCATTCTTTACTATCTCCTCTCTCAGCCTCTGGCAACTATTAATTTATTTTTTGTCTCTATGGATTAGCCTAGCCAAGACTATTTGATTTGCTCACTTAATCCCAAAAGCAACTCTGTAGATTAGGATCTATTATTAGTACTACAGTATTTTTCACTTAAGTGAGACACATACTGTCAAACTTTCATTCAAAATTAGAAAAAACAATCGCAGAGACACATTTTAAATTAGTATTTCCTTACGACAGTGAGCATGGGAAAGGGAGACACACCACTAAGACTCTCCTGTCTACATGAAGAAAATTCATAAATATTTATACCTTTTATAAAACTGAACACTGATATCAATGAAATATTACAGGACAACAAAGTAGTAAGTCATGTAGCCAATCAGAATTATAGACTTTTCAGAGGTAAAGGTGAATTTCATAAGATAAAGCATTGTACAGTCTTTGAAATCTGGATGTTATAAAAGACTCTTTTGTTGGAAATGATGGCAAAAGACATTTGTAACAACAATTTTATGATGCATAATATCATCTGCTTTTGTGCAACTACAGGGAAATCATTTATAAGAGTTTCCATCTGTTCACACATTTGACCCTTATAATAATCTTGCAAGAAAGCACTATTTTTCTCATTTGCAGGTGACGGATTTGAGGAATGGGGAGGTTAATGAGCTTAAAGAGTTAGTAGCCAAGCCAGGATTTGACCCCAGACCTTGTGACCCCAGAATCCACTTTTGTAGCAAGTACATTCTGCTGCCTTTCATTTCCCAGTGTCCAGTATGAGAATGATAACCCTGGAAACTACAAAGGGCTCTTATGTTAGGCTTGCTACTTCGAATCGGGCAGGTTGTTTACTGCAGAAGGGCCCCTGGCTGAGCGGCTAGTGATATGTGCTGAAGAAAGGGTCTTTTTTTTTTTTTTTTTTTGAGACAAAGTTTGGCTGTATTGCCTAGGCTGGAGTACAGTGGCACCATCTTGGCTCACTGCAACCTCCACCTTCCAGGCTCGAGCCATCCTCCCACTTCAGCCTCCAGAGTAACTGGGATTACAGGTGTGTGCCACCACACCCGGCTAATTTTTGTATTTTTTTGTAGAGATGGGGTTTCGTCATGTTGCCCAGGCTAGTCTCGAACTCCTGAGGTCAAGCAATCTGCTTGCCTCGGCCTCCCAAAGTGCTGGGATTACAGGTGTGAGCCACCATGCCCGGCCACCTTTTAAAAATTCACCCAGGATGGCCACGTGGGCTATGGCCTATTTCTCATGGCTTCTTTCTTTTCCCAGTTCTGCCTTCGCAGGACCCTGCCCTTCCCTAGAAGGAGCAGGAGAAAATGACCAAGTTTCGGGTGAGTTGAGTTTTGATTTTTATCTCTTAAAATGACATCTCTTTCCCTCAAAAATTAGACACTTTTTTTTCTCTCTTTCTTGAGAAAGATAAAGGAGGAAAACAGGTATTTGGGATCTGCTAGTTACTTGTCGATTGGTTCAATTTTTTGTTTATGTCTTTAGCTTTTGTTTTGTTTTTAGTTTTGGTAGTTTATCTTCTTTATTTCATAAGTAGTGGTACAAAAATTCATAGATATCAAAAAATGGGAGAAAACGTCCACATTACTACACTAAAATACAAATCATCTATTTCCTCCATACTATTTTATATGTATTTACATATTGTGTGTCTTATATGTATACTTATCAGTGTATTTTACAGAACTACAGTCGCATTCTATATATAATTTTCTTTTTTCAGTTAATGTTATCACTAGAGTTTTGTATGATTTAGTGTTTCTTTATGTATTTGTCTGAGAAGGGTTTTCATTTTGTGTCTAATTTTTCAGAGGCTATGAACAAACATACACAATATTGTGTCTCTAAATGTTATTTCAATTTGCAATACTTTTTCATGAGGCTTTAAAAATGCAATATTTACTTACAAAATTACATATCTCTTAAGTGGTCAGGTCAATAACAGTTGTATATCCCACTCTGACAGTTGTATAATTGCATTAGCCCACCACTCAGAACAAGATATAGGACACTTATATTACCCCAAAAAGGTCCCTCCTGTCTCTTTCAAGTTAGTTCTTTACTCCCCAGAGGCATCCTCTGTTATCCCTCAGCTGAGGCCCTAAAGTCCATTGTGTCATTCTTATACCTCTGGATCCTCATAGCTTAGCTCCCATTTATGAGTGAGAACATACGATGTTTGGTTTTCCATTCCTGAGTTACTTCATATAGAATAATAGTCTCCAATATCATCCAGCTTGCTGTGAATGCCATTAATTCATTCCTTTTTATGGCTGAGTACTATTCCATCATATATATATATATATATACACACCACAGTTTCTTTTCCCTTTTTTTTTTTTTTTTTTTTTTTTGAGACAGAGCCTTGTACTGTCGCCTGGGCTGGAGTGCAGTGGCGTGATCCTGGCTCACTGCAATCTCTGCCTCCCAGGTTCAAGCAATTCTCCTGCCTCAGCCTCCCGAGTAGCTGGGATTGCAGGCACTTGCGACCACTTTTTTGTATTTTTAGTAGAGATGGTTTCACCATGTTGGCCAGGCTGGTCTCAAACTTCTGACCTCATGATTCACCCGCCTCAGTCTCCTAAAGTGCTGGGATTACAGGCGTGAGCCACTGTGCCTGGCCACACAGTTTCATTATCTACTCATTGATTGATGGGCATTTGGGTTGGTTCCACATTTTTGCAATTGCAAATTGTGCTACTATAAACATGCATGTGCAAACACCTTTTTCGGCGTTGGTACTAAATTGACCCAACATTTCTAGGACAATTTCGTAGTATCAGTCAAGTTATAAAATACATATTCCGTATGAGTCAAGGTTTACAGTGCTGGGGCATTTACTGCTGGAATACTTACAAATGTCACCAAATACACAGGGGTTATTTTTTAGTAGCATACACTTTTGATGTGACTGTGGAAAAGGAGTCTATGAGACTGGCATGTGGGATGGAGAAAAGGAGGAAGCTACTTAAAGTTGATTTGAGGCCTTCACAATCCAGAACATTTTCCTGCCTGTTCTTTCTACCTGCTTAGTGCTGCCTCTCTCCCAGTAGATATTGGCCATCAGATTGAGATTGTATCTGCTTGATGTTGTAGGGGATGGTGACATTCAAGGATGTGGCTGTGGTCTTCACCAGGGAGGAGTTGGGGTTGCTGGACCTTGCCCAGAGAAAGCTGTACCAAGATGTGATGCTGGAGAACTTCAGGAACTTGCTGTCAGTGGGTGAGCACAAGCGCCTCAAATTGTAACTGAAAGTCAGCCCTCTGGACCGTCCTGCTTTCAATTATTTAAGACTTTGAGATGCTTAAAATGCTTCCCTGAACTTGGGGATGTGAATTTCCTAATTCCCCAGGGATACCTTGTCTATACTTTGTCTATTTTTCTCAAACTGCTGTTGTGAAATCTTGGTGGGCTTTGAAATCAGTTGGTGAGTTATATTGTGTTTAATGAAATGAAGTAGAAATATTATAGCTCCTTGTCAAGAACTGCACTCAGTGCAGCAAAAATTGTAAGCAGAAACAGGAAAGATGTGATCAAAGTAGACAATGGATAGGATCAGATTATCTGATCACTTGATTCAGTGATTGACACTTATGTATTTGTGTACCGGATCACAAATTAAAAGGTATTCAGATAGCAGTTCATGATCACAATTTTGAAAAATACTACTTAGAGCGCATGAAGATGGTAGTGTTGGAATTAAAATTTTTTACTATAATGCAGTTCACTTTATATATATGCCATTTCTTTTTCACAGGCTATCACCCCTTCAAACTAGATGTGATACTACAGTTGGGAAGAGAAGACAAGCTTTGGCTGATGGAGACAGAAATCCAAAGAGATGGCTGTTCAGGTGAGAACCATGCAGCTCTGAGTCTTTGCACGGTACAACCCAGTCCTCTCCTCCTCACCACCTCCTAGGCCACCAGCCTGGCCCAAGCCCTCAGCATTCATCACCGCGGTTTACTGCAGCAGCTTGCACATGACCTTCCTCCTTCTGCCTCCCTCCAGTCCATTCTCCACATAGCAGCCAGATCATGTAAGTCAGATCATGTTGCTCCTTGGCTCAAAACCCTTCTGCGACTTCCCATCTCACTCATTAATTCCGAAATCTGTATGAGCCTTCAGGGTCCTATGTGACCTGGCCACCCACTCCCTGTGAATTTATTTCCTATCCTTTGCCTTTCACTCACTGCTTTCCAGCCACACAAGACTGCTGTGTGTTTCTTATACATGCCCAGTGTGCTTTTGTTTTTTATGTTTTTTTAAAGACGGGTCTCATTCTGTGGCCCAGGCTGAAGTGCAGTGGTGCAATCATGGTTCACTGCAGCCTCGACCTCCCGGGCTCAATTGATCTTCTCACCTCAGCCTCCTGAGTAGCTGGAATGGGACTACAGGCACATGCCACTAAACCAGGTTAATTTTAAAAATACATACATATATTTTTTATATATATATGTATGTATTTTTTTGGTAGAGATGAGGTCTTACCATGTTACCAGGCTGGTTTCAAACTCCTGAGCTCAAGCAATCCTCCCACCTCAGCCTCCCAAAGTGTTAGGATTACAGGCGTGAGCCACTGTGCCTGGCCTGCATGTATTTCTCTCTACCTGAAGCCCTGCTGTTCTGTCTGCATGGGATGTTCTTACCTCATACATCCTCTTGGCTCCCTACCTACTTCCTTTGTGTCTGGTCAGATGTCATCTCATCATAGAAACATCACAGAAACCTGCTTTGACTACCCTGTTTAAAATACCTATCCTTGGTTGGGCGGGATGGCTCATCCCTGTAATCTCAGCACTTTGGGAAGCCAAGGTGGGAGGATCACTTGAGGCCAAGAGTTTAAGACCAGCCTGGACAACACAGCGAGACCCCACCTCTACAACAAATAAAAAAATTAGCTCGCAGTGAGCTATAATTGTGCCACTGCACTGTAGCCTGGGTGACAGAACAAGACCCTGTCTCAAAAATAAATAAATACATTTAATTAAATACCCATCTCTTTATTCTGCCTGACTTTGTGATTAACCATCAATCACCAGCTGACATATTCATGTATTATATTTTGTTTACTTTTTTATGATCTCTTTCCCCACTAGAGTGTAACTTCATGAGTGTAAGAATTTTACCTGTTTTCTTTTCATTTTTCTTTTTCTTTTCTTAGAGATGGGGGTCTGGCTTTTTCACCTAGGCTAGAGTGCAGTGATACAATCATAGCTTGCTGCAGCTCAAACTCCTGGGCTGGGACTACAGGAGTACACTACTGTGCCCAACACTAATTTTACCTGTTTTAAAATTGCTGATCCTTATTGCCTTTCATAGGCTTGGCACATAGTACACGTTCATTCAATATTTGTTGAATGAGTGACTGAATGGGTTAATGGACTGATGTCAGTAACGTCAGTTAATGGACGAATGGATAGGTGTTTTCATTTGAATAGTAGTGAAATGGCTCCCTCACAGCTCTCCCTAACCTGTGTTATCTGCATGACCTTTGGTGAGAGTTGCCTTATCCATACACCCAGGGACAACCTCCCTGCGCTGCTTTCACCCCTCTCCTTCTATTCTTTCTCTTCCTTATTTCATTCCCCCTTTTCTTCACTCCTTCCTTCATTTATCTTTAATTTGAATATACATCATAAATACCTAAAATATATGAATTAAAGTCATTCCTACTTGACTTTACCCACCAAAACCCAAAACTAAATCAAACAAACAAAAAAGCAAACCAAAAACCCAAGAGAATCTCTCTGCTTAGCTGAGAGAGACAGACCCTGGATTTTGGAAGTAGCTGGGGTAGTAAAATCTTTTCAATCTTATCTTTTATTTTCTTGTATCTCCATGCTGCATGAAAGTTTACTGCATTGCAATCAGGAATGTTGGATGCTGACTTCTTTGGCTGACTGCCTCATTTTTTAAAATTTTCTTTTTTTTGTTTCTGACTGCCTCATTTTTGTGTACAAACCTAAACTTGGGAATTTGATCCCAGTTATTGCCATTGTCCTTTTTTTTTTTTTTCTTAATAGGTAGCTTCCCAACTTCTTCTTTGCCTCCTTGAGCAAATCTTTACTTTTTTTTTTTTTTTTTTTTGAGATGGAGTCTTGCTCTGTCGCCAGGTTAGAGTGCAGTGGCACAATCTCGGCTTACTGCAACCTCTGCCTCTCAGGTTCAAGCGATTCTCCTACCTCCGCCTCCCAAGTAGCAGGGACTATAGAAGCACGCCACCACACCTAGCTAATTTTCGTATTTTTAGTAGAGATGGAGTTTCACCATGTTGGCCAGGATGGTCTCCATCTCTTGACCTTGTGATCTGCCTGCTTTGGCCTCCCAAAGTGCTGGGATTATAGGCATGAGCCACCATGCCCAGCCACAAATCTTTATTTTTTTTTAATTTTTGGCCAAATTTTTATTGAAATATATACAGAAAACTGTACAAATTGTAAGTGTATAGCTCCCTAAATTTTCAGAAAGTAAAATGGCTTGTTTTACAGTTCTTTTTTACTGAGTTAAAATTTACATGTGCACACCTTAAGCGTGCAATTGGATGAGTTTTGACAAAAGGATATAACTATGTAACTTACAGCCCTTGGAAAACTGAACAAATCTGACAGTGTATTCTACCCTCACCTCTCTTCAGAGTGAACATCAGACTTTTTCAGGGTTTCACACTCTGCCTGTCCATCTAGGTACCCAGCTCCACCTACACAAAATATTCCTGAGGTCTATTTTCACTGGACAGAAGTACAAATTAAAGGGCATCTTCTCCCTCAAGGATCAATAAACAAAACCTTACAGAGAAGGGTGCTGA